>NC_133414.1:61164807-61469519 GCF_049350105.2 Macaca mulatta
GTTGCTCCTTGAGAGGGGTGTGGGCTAGCGAGAGAGGCCTGTGCTTGTTAGGGTCAGAGGAGCTGCACTTGAATCCAAGTTCTGCATTTTCCCATCTGTTATCACTTTGGGCAAGACACCTAATTGCACTAACTCAGTTTCTGCACAGGTGTGGGCTGACTTTAGTAGAAAATGAATTTATTGAACTGATGGGGTGGTTGACAGAGAAGCCTGGAGCACAGGCTTAGGGAACAGGCAGGAATCAAAGCAAACTTGACCACCGAAGTCAACTTGGAGGTTGGGGGTGGGTGGTGGGGAGGTGTGGGCCACACCCCGCCACCCCACTGTGAGGCCTGGCAGAGCTCACCGCTGGATGGCAGAGTTCAGGTAACAAGCAGGTGGGTGCAGCAGCAGGAATATGGCTGAGTCTGGAGTGCCCTGCTCCCTATCTGTAGCGGCAGCTGGGTCCTGAATCCTGCAGAACTCATTCATGCTGGGCCAGTTCTTCAAGCACTAAGGGTGTTCAGAGGCTTGAAAGCCAATAGAGAGAACAAGAGGCACCCTGATGCCCAGCGCATCTGCTTTCTGGGCGATCCTGCAGACTAAAGATTACGTCTGTTGGGTTCCTGACTCCCGGAGGGCCATCACTGAGTAACCAGAGGTTCTGTCTCTGACAGCTTCTCTGTAGCCACAGATCAACTTCCTCATCCTGTGTCTCCACTGCCCAGTGAGGAGATACCTGCCAACCCCAAAAAGGACCTCATGGGGCATCCAGGTTCACCTTACCCACCTGGCTCAGGCTCCAAATGCACACACAATGCCTGGATCAAAGGGAGGAGGAAAAGGCTCACTGGTTGATACACTTTTACATCACAAACCTAAGGAGAAGACCAAAGAGTTGTTTGAATGAGTAATTTTTTGGATCTTGGAGGATAATATGGAGAGGGTCATTTATCTTTTCATTTTAACCAGGACTTCCATGGGGAAAGTTGGGGGCTGTTACTAGACATTCTGCAGGTTTAGGAGGTGTAAAAGCTCTAGCCCTGCTCCAGCAACAGGATCAAGGCAATGTTTCACCCTCAGCTTATTCTGCCAAAGATGCAACCAGACAAACGCCAAAAGGACAGTCTTTACAGTTAGTACACATGGGTTTGAGGCCCACCTCCCCTCCCTAACAGCTGGGTTCTATTTAACTTTGCCAAGACTTAGTGGCTTTCCTTCAAATGAAAGTCAGGGTCTATTACGCAGGGACATTATGAGGCTAAACTAAAATAGTTTTTCTACACCTCCTAGAATAGGAGACAGTAAACTTTCTCTATAAAGAGTCAGATAGTAAATATTTTAGGCTTTCAGGCCATAGGATCTCTGCTGCAACCACTCAACTCTGCCATCGTAGCTGGAAAGCAGCCACAGGCAATGCATAAACAGATTAAGCTGGCTGTGTTCCAACTAAACTTTATCAATAAAAATAGACAGCAGGCTGGATTTCACCTACAGGCCTTAGTTTGAGAAGCCTCCCCTGGAAAATAGTAGGTGCTACTCTGCCAGAGAAGGCTGGATTGAGTGATAAAGAAATTGAGGGTTATACTCAACAAAAGGGGGCATGGAGAATGGCTGAAGGAAGTGGGAGGGGCTCAGAAGGTCTCCCCAGAGAATTATTAGATTGTACCATACTGTATCAGCTTCCAGCACTCCCTGACAGACAGGGCAGTCCTTCCTCGAATACCCCCCGCACCCAGGCCGAAGCGTGTCCCTGGAGGGGCTGGCCACATGGGTGCATTGAGTGGGAGGTGCTGCCCAGTCTTGAGGCTTGATGATCTTTCCGAACTGGATGACATGTGCCATCACTGGGGGTCCTAACCACAGGAGAGTGGGCAAGGGTACTACAGCACTGCTAGTCTTGGCAGGGACTACACTTGCTTGGGTGGGGGTGTGCTCCTGTGACCCCTTCCCTGGCCTGTGGAAGCTGTGGAGCCAGTCCTCTAGGATAGGATCACCCTCTGTGCAGGAACCCATGGCAAGTGTGATCATTGGGACCTACGTCACCAGATATTGACCCTAGTGGTCGTACATTTGCAGCCTTTACTTTAGATTCAGCAGTGGAGTCTCTGGTCCATCTGCCTGGGGCTGGGAACTGAGGTGAGTGTGGAGGGGGTTGGAGCACTCAGATGGTACCTGGGGATGTTATCTCATCCCAAGTGCAAGGATGTGAGCTCCCATCACTCACTCAGATCACCCCAGACCCCCACCTCGCATGTGAGGGAGGCAATGCCTTCAAGAAGCCCACAGCCTCCTGGTAAACAGAGAACAACAGCAGAAGCTATTCAAGGTTACATTTTGGTCTTTCCCTGTCTGCCTGTTTCCCATTGTTCAAGATTGTTCTTGAATTTTAATCTGTTTTGATGATGGAGATGTAGACATTCAGAACTGTCCTAAACTGCCTCCTGGGTCATAAATGTGTTGCCATTGACATGAGACTGTCCCCTCACAGATCCCCTCCCTCAGGCTCTGGATGGCTGCTGGGGGTGTGCTCCTAGCCTGCTGCCAGGCCCCGCAGCCACACCCTCTGTGACAGGGGTGCTGGGCCCTGATAGGAGCATCCCCCAATCTATACTTGGTGAAGCAAGACCTGTCACTGTCACCCTTTATCACACTCTCATGGGCTGTTGGCTTTCTCAGCCTTCTGCCTGGTCTGTGCTTGTCAATGTCCCATTAGCAGAAGGACAGTTAGTGAGAGAAATCTGTGTCCTCTCCCTTGTATATGACCCCGTAGTCTTTAATTAGCTCATGACACCAGTGGTCTATAATTTCCGCCCAAGACCCACTTTGATTTTTGCAGCACAAACATTGCGCGAGGACCACTGATAAGATTCAGTGGGGACAGAGCAAAGAGCCAGCAGTTCTCGAGCAGATGGCCAAGGGATTGCATGGCCCATATCGCTAATCCCTTAATGAGGGCCTGGGGGCTGCTGAGGGCAGGGGCCACGGAGAGTGAGGGCTGGAGAAGCACAGCCCAGGCTACGCAGAAGTCCCAGGAATGTCTTACACTAACAAACCAGCCCGCAGGGCAGCCCCTCTGGCCTCATCGTCATGCTCATGGAAACTTGCGCTAATTATGGACAGAGCAACGTGGCTCTGCAAAGGAAGCTCCTTTGAAATCTCATGGCCTCTGATGATAATACTTCAGAGCTGTGACATTAACACAAACAGGCCTTGGTAGGTGGGCAGGGTGGGAATGTGCTGGCCCCACACGGCCTACCCAGCCATGCCTCACGGAACTATGCTGCGGGGGGGGACAGCTCTGTCACACACCACGGCCGCTGCTGATACGTCTGTTCACAGCAGTGACCATTGTCTCCCCACTTGCTTTAGCTTGAGGTTTAGATTTCACCATCTCAATTCTCAAGACAGCTTTGCAAGGCACCTGTCACTGTTCCCAAGTTACAGATGAGGAAACCTTGCCAAAAGTCACCCAGCTGAGAAGGGACAGGAGTGGGATTTGATCCTAAGACTGGTTCCGAAAACCCGTGTAATAACCCTATGATGGTGTAGCCACCTTATCCCCAAACTAGGCTTGCCATAGCCAATGGACCAGGCTTGAGGACCACCCCGTGTCCTCATCATTCCTGACTGCTCTGCTGCTCCCCCATTCAGTCTCACTGTCCACCAGGCAGCGCCGTAGACAAAGCCCCAGGTGTGTTCCTCTGCACGCCCAAAGCCTGGCAGCCCAGCCTACAGGTTCCAGCCTCCATGGCAGGGCCTGTGCTCTGGTGCTGGCCTAGTCAAGCTGCCTACCAGGCTGCGACCTGAATCCGACCTGGGCCATGTGAATCTGTTCCATACCCATTCCTGGAGCTGGTCCATCCCCTGAGTCCTGTCTCACAGCCACAGCAGGGCACCTGCCTGCCTCCACGCATGGGTTTGGAAGAAGTGTGGCCTGTCCCTCTGCACACTTGCCCTCCCTCCTGCCCGCTTCGTGGGTGGATGCTGATCAGACCCAAGCCCGCTTAGCTTGCTCAGACTCTGGACAGGGGCAGTGACCAGTCTCCACTGAGGCTGCGAGACCTAGAGCCACCCCTTCCATTTAATGCTCCCTGGAGCTCTCTGAATGCTCTCACCAGGGCTGGGGTAGAAGGAGAGAAGCCTGCATGCAAAGCAGAGGGGATTGTTTTAAAGGGGGGAAGGGTGGAAAAGCCTGGGACTCATCTATCTCCGCTTTTATGTTATTTGCATTAAACTTTAGACATCTGTGTGTTCCTTTAACATCTTTCTTCTTGTTCTACATGGTAAGCGCTGTGAGGACAGAGACTTTGCTCACTGTTGTATCATCAAGTACTAGAGCATTGCCCCTGGCCCGTGCCCACTAGATACTCATGCAGAGGTGTGGAGTAAAGGGAGGGAGGAAGGGAAGGAGGGAAGGGCTGTTCTTCAGAGGCAAAGCCTGCATGCTGTCACTTAGGATGTTCCGTAAGGAGCCACACACCTGGGCCTAAATCCTGGCTTGGGGAACTAAGCATCCACTGTCGGGGGTTCACCTGGAATATGGGGCAGGGGAGGTGAACAAACAACTCTGAGAGGTAGGTGCTGTCATTCCCAATTTGCAGAGCAAGACACTCAAGTTGTCAGGAGGTTTTCGGTTTCTGTGAGATGATAGTCCCCCAGATAAACAGGTGCAGACTTGACATGCATGGAAATTATTTTATGCCAACCTTTAATACATACTATATTTTACATTTTATTTGGGTTTCATTAAGAAGTTAACTCATATCTTGTTAACAAAAAAATGAAAGTACATTTTAAAAACCTAAGCTCCCTTGCCGAATCACTACTTACGTTGAGTTTACTGGTACCCAGATGACAGTTGACTTTTTAAGTTCTTTAAGTTCTTTTTATACAAGTTTACCACTGAACTTGACAGAGATTACAGGACTGTGTTTGTTTTTAAAAAAATTTCCAACAGCAGGTTATTTGCTGAAAAAAATTATACTTATCAAGATATTTTGGTTTGTCCCAGTAAAGTGGACATCATATCCCCAGCACCCGCTTACTTATAAAGGAATATTGGAAAAGGTTCTTTTTTTCTTTTCTTTTCTTTCTTTCTTTTTTCCATTGGGACAACATCTGGATCTGAGATCCTTTACCAAGAAGCGATTCCTCTGTGTTAGTCAAATCCAAAAGTCCTCTGAGTACTGGCTGATGAAATTTCAAAAGGGATTCTCAACAGCCTTTTCATCATCAAATGGATTTTTATGTTGAAAAACATCTTCAGTCTTGGCACTGTGTATATGACACCTTGATTTAAAGTAACCGTGGATAAAGTTGTCAAAAATATACCTTCCTCTAATAACATGGTAAGATTTTGGAACTGAGGCTGACAATGAAAAATAAATAAAAACTGAGACTGGGCAAGGACACTTCTGTGCTCACCGCAGAATAGCACTGAGGCCTGGGGAATGGCAGACAGGCCGTTGTAGGCAGTGGCAAGTGGACTTCGAACATAGGGATTGTCCAGGAACCTTGCTGCTGTCTCCAGCAGAGAGGTTGAAACTGGCCCAGCGGTCCGGGACATAGGCCAAGATAGTGTGTATGTCAAGGTGTTAGAAAGTTACTTCTCAGGGAGAAACCCTGACCTTGTCAATCCAGAGGTATCTGGAGCTCAGAGAGGTTGGAACACTTGCCCAAGATCACACAACTTCCGAGTGAGAAGGCAGGATTTAATCCTAGTTCTAATCCTCGAGTTTCTAGTACAGACTGTCTTCTCTTCAATGAGGCTTCTACGGAGGCCTCCAACCTCCAGGCTGTGCTGGGAAAGGGAGAGAACTGTGGGCAGAAGGACAAAGGGTCAGGAAAATGACTCCAGCAGATGCTCCAATTCTCTGCCTGGTGCTTGGCCCAAAGGCCATGCTCCCTGCACCCAACATTGCTTGCTGGTAGTTTACCCTTACTCGAAGGTATGGTGTGTGCTGCTTTCACAGGCCCCAGAGGCTTCTGACACAGACAGTGGGGACCCCGAGCTGAAATGCCATGTGGTTCAGTGTAACTGAGATGACAAAGTTCTCTCACTGTAATGCATGTGTGTCTACACATGTCTACATTCATTCATTTCACAAACATTTATGAAGATCTCATTATGTGCTACCCACTGTTTTTGGCTCTGGGAACATTGCAACTGCAAAAATTCCAGACCTTAGATAACATTACCATTTTAGATACTACGGGCCAGGGGTTAACTATGCAGACCCTGGGGTCAGGGAGCCTGGATGGAGTCCTTGCTCTGCCATACACCAGCTGGTTGCTTTGGACAAGTCACTTAGCCTCTCCGGGGCTATGTTTCCCCACCTGTAAAATGGGAAGGTGCTGAATGAACCAAAATGAATGAGCACTGCGCATGGAAGGCACTCAGGGCAGAGCTCAACTGTGAGCCCTGTGAAAGCAAGGTGCTGCCCTGGAGGGGCTGACAGTCCCGCCCACACTGTGTCTGTGATGGTCAGGCTGCAGAGTGGGGAGACCAGGGAAGGGAAATGGGGAGCAGATGTTGGGGAGTCAGGGAAGGCCTTAGCAAGAGGGAGACTGCTGTCGGGACCAGAGCGTTCCTCCACCCAGGGCGCCACACGCAGGTTCTTTGAGCCTCTGCCAAATGTGATCTGGATGGTAAAGCTGAGTGGGACTTTTTCTTCCTTCTTTTTAGCCAGAAGAAGAAGAAAGAAGAAGAAGGAGAAGGAGAAGGAAGAAGAAGAAGAAGAAGAGGAAGAAGAGGAAGAAGAGGAAGAAGAGGAAGAAGAAGAAGAAGAAGAAGAAGAAGAAGAAGAAGAAGAAGAAGAAGAAGAAGAAGAAGAAGAAGAAGAAGAAGAAGAAGAAGAAGAAGGAGCAGCAGCAGCTGCATCCCATAGTCAACTCATGCCCCTCTAGAAATCCCCTCCTTGCAGGTGATCATGTGAGGCTCACCTGAGCTGCTACCTCCTCTGGGGGCTCTCCCTGCCTTGGTTCCCTGAGGTTTCCAGCTGACAGGATGGCCAGTGCCATAGTCACTCTCTCCAGATGGGGTGCGCTTAGGGCAAGCAGACTGTCCTTGCTTCACGCTCCAGTGCATTGGGCAGGGCCTCTGTGCAGGCTCCTGGTGGTTTCCCCCAGAGATGCCCAGCCTGCAGTGTTTCCCATGGAGGAGGCATTCCAATGTGGACAGGCAGAGATCCCCCATGTTCTCTTCCCTGGGACACTTGCAGCAGGCCCCAGGCTGTCCTCAAGGCTCCACCACTGTGTGGGTGTGTCAGAGGGACCCAGACCTAGAGCCATCAGCCTGCCTCTCCCCTTGGTCCTGATGAGTAAGCCCGGAAGTGCAAGCCTGTGGCACCGGGGAGAAGCACCCTCGGGCTGAGTTAAGACCTGCCCTTCCTGCCATGTCATCAGCATGCGTCGTCCACTGTGGCCTCCATCCCATGTGACTTTTAGGGCACCATGAGTGCCACAGTGTCCCCTGCAAGCTGCTGCCACTGGACTTTAGAGGACCCATGCTGCGCTTTTCTTTCTAAATCAGGAGCCTGCGCCACTCGCCCTGCCCTGGGAATTCGCGACAGGTGCCTCTGAGTGGTTCCCCCAGAACTCATCATCGGCATCCCATGGACAAGAAGAAAAATAATTTGTTCCCTCTTCCCAAAAAATGTGTGTAAACAACATAGCCTTGTCTTCGATGCGAGCCAAGTCTCTCCAATTTGATTTGTCTCTAAAGAAGTGAGACTGTGCAGGGTCCCCCTGGGTGGGAGTGATGCCTGACGGGAGCCTGGAAACTTGGCAGCGACGCCCTGGATCGCAGCTCTGGCGTTGGGCCCACCTGGCAGAGGAATGGGGAGAAGTTTTCCCATTGTCCTGATGCGATTCTCCCAGCTGAGATGAGGCTGGTGCACATGTGGGCCGACACTGATGGGATCCAGCTTGCCAGGGAGGTGCGCTCCCCCATATGAGCTCTGGTCAGCAGGCACTTACCAGCATTCACTGAGTGCCCACTGTGTGCCAGGCACTCACAGGTGGTACTGGAGGAGGGCACAGAAGGCCTTCATATTTCCAGGGCCAAGAGGAGGGTAGGAGCCTGTGACCCCCATCCCCCCGCAGCCCCTGATGCTGCCCGGGGTGATCCTGAGTCGTGGAAATGAATCCAGATGTGCACACTCGCTCATCTGCGAGTGGTGACCCTCCCTCTGACAGCCCCCAGGACCCTTCCCAAGTGAGGATCTTAGTCCCTAAGTTGGGTTCCCTGGTGCCTGACATCTGGATATTAGGAGCCACCCCAATAACTGGAGGCATTTCTACTGCTGACCCAGATGTTCAGCATTAGGCAAGTGCCCTGTAGACGTCACCCCATGTTGTTTGAAAAGAGCTGAGATATCACATTAAATATTTTTCATAATCCAGAGGAACTTGGAAGAGATGCCCTGGGCTCCAGCCCCAGTGCCAGGGGTCTCCTGTCCTTTCTGTGAGGCAGGTTGAGCCTGGGATGGGATGCGGGCCAGAGGCTTCCGCAGGTTTCTCTGTGAGCCAACCTCACCTTTGCTGCCTGGATCTGGCCATGGTGCTCCACGGGGTGTGGGCACCAAGCTCACAGACTGTGGCAAACACAAGCCCCAGAGAGGAGGCAGCCAGTGGTTCCAGGGAGCGATGGGCCCAACCTCGGCCATTCCAGGCACCAGAATCCTGCATGTCTCCGCTCCCCTCTCCACCAGACCCTTCTCTGTCCACAGCACCAACCGCCAAAGAAATGGGCTCTGAGAGGCCCAAAGTGGCTCCGGGTAGCCCACCTGACCATGGACTGGGCCAACTCCAAGGCACAGTCTGGAGCAAGTTGGAGATCAAGGCCAGATCCCAAATCCCAGAACTGAGTCCAGTCGGGGAGCTGGGCTGTAAGAAGGAGGAATCAAAAGTTGAGGACGGTCACAGCAGGGAGACCTCAGAGTGAGGAGGAGCCTGGTGATTGGCCTCACTGTCACTGGTCAGCTGGTGTGGGCTATGTGGGCAGGTGGATTGGGTTCTGAGGTTCTGGAAACCAGCCATGCCCCATGCAAATGCATGTAGACAGACCCAAGCCTCCAGGTCTGATGGGAGGGACCTCTCCAGGGGGGCCTTTGCAGGCAAGACCGAACTCTCAGCACCTGCATCTTAAGGCTCCAAGGACATGGCAGTTGTGGCCCGTGAGTGGCAGGCCTCCGCCTGAGGCTTGGGAGGTGTGAGGCGCTGGCTACAGAAGGCCAGGCAACAGTGCAAGATGTGGGGAGGCCACAGGGGCAGGGCAGGGGCTCCCTCCAAAGGGCCTAGGGCACGGGACAAAAGGCCAGGCTGCTGGCAAGCTCTCTGCCTTCCTCACCGCAAAGGCTCATAGAGGAAATCTGTGTATTCAACACGGCCCTGCCGCCCTCGGTCAAGCGCCTACTGAGGTGCATTGGTCCTGTGAGAGGCTGGGCGTGAGGAGGTGGAGAGCTTGAGCTTACAGCAGAGCCTGTCAGAAGGCCAGAGAGGGCCGGAAGTCCTGGGTGGCCCAGTAGGATGGGTGAGGAAGGTTCTTGGGGAGTGGAGATACCAGTGGCAGACAAGTGCACCATTCCTGGGACTTAGAGAGGGAGCAACACTGCTCAGACTCATGGTCAGGAGACGTAGGTGGTAGCATCAGGCCCTTGAGGCCGAGGGGAGGCTGACGTCCAGCTGGGCAGAGACCACACCACTGGGCCCAACATAGTCAGAACCCAGGAAGCTTAAATTTGGGGACAAACAGACCCTGGGTGGAGGCGATACCCAAGAATATGTTAAAAAGGGAGCTCCACTCACTGGTGCCAGACACTGCTCCTGGGCCTGAGTGTGCATTTTCCCTCGAATCTCCACATGGGCCCTCCAAGCTTGATTTAGCCAGGAGGGCATGAAGAACCCACAGTCCTGACACTCGCCTGGAGTCACACAGCTGTTTTGAAGCATCCCAGTGATGTGGGTGTAGCTCACCGGGTCCCCAAACCCGTGCAGGCCATGACCAGTTTTGGGTGGTGGAAAGAGGTGGTCAGAGGACCCAGAAGTCCTTACAGGAAGGGCTGTTGCCCGCTGGGAGTCTGGGGCAGGCCTGTGCATCCTCTCCCCACCTCCCCGTTTCCTCCCTCCCCCTGTGCCCTGGGCCAAGACCCAGTGCCAAGTGAGGAGCTGCGGTTGCTGTGGAGGCAGGAAAGCCCAGGGCCCGGCTGGAAGGTCATGTGGGAAACTTCCGCTTGAGGGGAGCTGCTCAAATGGGTCACTGGGCCCCTCGGGTACCAGACCTTGTTTTCCTTTGGTCTCCTCCAATGGATAAGGGGCACTGGGGTAGGGGCCTGGCTCCAGCAGCCAAGGCGTGAACAATGGTCTTGCTGGCTGCCCCGTCATGCCCCCTCCTCAGCTGCTGCCCTCCCGGAGGACCAAAGCTGCCATGTGAAAATGATTTATCTGAAAGGCTTCTCCGGGGAAACTGGGTGTCGGAGCCCATGCTCACTATGCTCCCTGCGTCACTCTTTTCTGTACAGAACCCTGAGTGTGGGCGGGAGGGTGGACACCACAGAGGGTGTCGGGCCATGGGTGCTTCTGGGTGTAGGGGGCTCAGATGAAGAGGTGAGTGGCCTGGTGGGTCCATGTGCAATGGGAATGGGCAAGAGGGCCTCGGCATGAGTCTTCCATAGGAACGAGGGCTCAGGGCTGTAGGGGGGCTCTGCGAGGCTGAGTGAGCCTGTGCAGGTGGGGGCTGTGGAGGTGTGTGGGAGGCTGCTGTGAAGGGGCTTTCTGGGAATGGTGCTGTGCTGCTGCAGTTTGCTTAGAGGGCAGGTGTGAGTGGGAGTCAGGCAGGCAGGGCTGTGTCTGCAGGTTGAGTCTGATCACCCAAGGCTTTCCCTGGGCTCTTTCTCAAGGACTGGGAAGCCCTGGAGGTTGTGGAGCTGGTGGTGAGAACACTGGAGCGTTCTTGGCAAGAGGACTAGAGTGCGGGTGGTGTGCGGGATGGATGGGTGCAGGAGAGTGCAGAGTCAGGCCACTTGGTTAGGCCCTGGATATGTGTCCTGCTGGGGGCATGAAGACCTGGCTGAGGAGGAAGGCACAAGGGGCAGTTCTGTGGGGGTGAGAACCATGGGAGGTGGGGCAGGAGGACTCTGGCAAATTGAACACAGAGAGTGGAGGTGGGGAGCATCCAGGTAAGGTGAGTCTGGGCCAGTGTGTACACCACAGGTGCTTGTGAATTTGTTGATTGGCTATGTGATTGGTTTGTTGGTGGTGCCAGTGGGCACAGGGGGTCCTCAAGAGAGATGTCAGAGCATGTGTGTATGTGAGAGAATGAGAAATGGCCCATGCATGCACACCCCTATCCCGCCCCCACCCCGCCCAGCACTCCCCTGCCCAGCTTCCGGGGAGCTGCTGCAGAGGAAAGCCCTGTGAGCTAGGGCACATCATCAGCATGGCCAGCAGGGGGCGCTGTGCCCTTGGATGGCCCAAGCTCTCCCAACAGCTGGAAGATTGGAAGATATGTTTGTACATTTTTGAGTGGGTGCCCTGCTCTGACATTGCTTAGATGGCCATCTCGCCCCCATCCTAGCTGACAAGCTGTCTTCACTACATCACCTCCCATGCTAACAATACCACGGGATATCACCTGGGGGTAGCCAGGGCTCCTGGACCACTCAGCTCTACTCAGCCCTGAGAGAGGCATGCACAGTCCCCGACGAGAAGATACCCAGAGCTGGGCATGAAAATAAAGCATGAGGAAGGGAAGGTGGCCCAGTCCCCAGCCTGGGACCTGTGGCCACATGGGAAAAGCAAAGTGTAACCCAGAGGGTGGGGGTTCTCACTTGGGGGTTCTCTCAGAGCTCAGGGTGGGACGCCAGCAGAGGCTTCAGGCTCTGTCCTCACAGCCTCTGCAGCCCCAGAGCCTCCCAACAGGGTGTGGTTTGCTTGAGAGTAGGTAACAGCAGCACAGGGTGGCATCAGAGGCAAGGACCAGTGGCCCCGGGGACAGTTGCCGGGACCCTCAGGTTAAGGCAGTGGCCCCGGGAGAGCGCCTTACCTCAACTTAGTGTTGCCCCTCATTGCAAAGCGGACTCACTGATAAAGCATGAGACCAAGGCCAAGGTGGGTGCTGGTGTGGCCTAGGGAGGCGTTCAGTCCAGCCTGGGGAGCTGGGGTTGCCAGGCACAGCCCCTAATATGAGGTATGTCTGAACTGCGTTCTGAAGGATGAGAAGGAGTTGGCTGGGCCAAGAAGGCAGTGGTTGGGGGAGTGTTCTCTTGTCCACAGGGTCCACTTGAGCCCAGGAATGGCTTTGGCAGGCTGCCTGCAACACCGAGAGGAGGAGGCCAGCACTGGGTTGGGCACCCCTGTGACACAGGCAGGAAGCATGGGCTGGGTGGTGGAGGCCTGCAGGTCCTGTCAAGAGTGGAGGCAGGGCAGCCCCTGAGGAGGGCGCAGGAGCCTGGGCCCACACATGCTGGAGCTGTGGGAGGGAGTGTCAGTCCAGGGCCAGGGGTGGAAGGCTCAGCAGGGGGGTCACTGCAGCTGGCCAGGTGGCCCCACGCCCTGCTCTGGGATTTCTAGGTTTGATGTTGAGACCGATCAAATTTGAATCTTGGTTCAAATCTTGGGCCCTTCCAGGGACAAATAGCTCAACTTCCCTGGAGCTCAGGATTTCATCTGTGAAGTGGAAATGGGGACTGTGTGAACAGTGGGGTGATAGCCTACCAGGGTGATTGGCAGGGTGAGTTGAGATGACATTTGTAAGCCCTTGTCAAGGTGCCTCACGCATAATAGGTTCAATAAATGTTAACTCCCCTTTCTGCTCTCCTCCTTCTCCTTCTCCTACTCCTTCCCCTTCCCCTTCCCCTTCCCCTTCTCCTTCCCTCTCCCCTTCCCCTTCTCCTTCTCCTTCTCCTTCTCCTTCTCCTTCTCCTTCTCCTTCTCCTTCTCCTTCTCCTTCACCTTCTTCCAGGATTCCTGCACATGAGTGAAGCTGGGAGGGAATTTATCTAATTTGTCTAATTTTGTCCCTTTTTATCTAGCATGGGATAGTGTTCCCATTTTACAGATGAAGAAACTGAGGCCAGCCAAACTAAGTCATTTTCCCAGGCCCCACAGCTAATGAGTAGCAAACTTACTAGATGCCTTTCACGTCTAGGGAATGGGCAGCCCCATGCTAGGGCTTCCTTAAAGGACATGGGACTTGGCCTCTGGCAGGGTGTGCCAACTGGGTTGCCTGAGAGGGGCAGAAAGTAATTGCATTTAAACATGAGCTTTGGTAACAGCAAAGAAGGTGCATGAAACACCAGCAACCCTCTCTCCTCTGCAGCCGGTGCTCCTGAGCTTCCTGGGGCTTGGACCTCTGCTTCGTGACCAGCTGGGCAGGTAAGGGACATGGAGAACGACCAGGTGTCTACGCGGGCTGACCAGCCTGGAGGCTGTATTGCAGATGGGCTCCTGCACAGGGGTCATCTGAGCTCCGGGACAGCTCTGGGGAAGGCAGAGCCCCATGACCAGGATGAAGGCGAGGGAGGAGCATGGGTCCTGGAAGCAGAGGCCTCCTTACCAGCCCTGAAGGTGGCTGGGGCCCAAGGTTGGGTGTTAGGGGACACCAAACAGAGGTCATGAATGTGCTGTGCTAGCCAGATCCGTCTTGCTGATGTGTTTTATTTGGCTTGCAGAGTGCTTCTCAACAAACTTTGAATTATGTCTCAACATTTTCATATGAAAATCTAGATCTGCAGTTTCTCCTGAAAAGTTGGAGACTCTGGCCACAGATGTGAAAGGAGACATGCAGCAGGAGAGCAGCTGCCCCATCTAGTTGGGGGCAGGTTCCTGCAGACCCCACCACTCTCCACAGTGCTCCCAGCACTACCATTCCCTGCCTGGGCCCCTCGAGGCCCCTCTCTTCACAGACATGAGCCCTCAGTCCCTTGCCCATAACCTGCAATCTGGCTGTGATTTCCCACTCTGGCCAGTTTCCCTAGAGGGGGACATGAGGGATGTGACACACAAGGTCGTTGGTCTACACAGTCTGGGACTGAGTGTGAGGACCAGGCAAAGAGGGCTGTCACCATCCCCAGAGCCAGCGATTCAGAGGGTTTGGGTAGGGGACCTGGCTGGAGCAGACACCATGGAGCCTGTGGGACTTTGGAGGGCCTTCTCCTCTCATGCAGGAACGAAAAGGCCAAGGCTGATTTGTCTAGCCACATGGTGATGCAGAAGAAAATTCCATCATCCCCAGGGAAATGCAAGAAAAGGGGGAGGAGGGAGAGAGAAAAAGAGAGTGAGAGGAGGGGAGGAGGGAGAGAGAAACAGAGACAGAGACAGAGATATAGAGAAGGATAAACAGAGAGGGAGACAGAGACAGAGAGAGAAGAAGACACAGAGAAAGAAACAGATCAAGACAGAAAAGAAGAGAGAGACAGACATATTGGGAACTTGAGAGTCACAGAGCGAGAGACTGAGGGTCTAGACGGGCAGCCAGGTCCCTCCTATGGGGCCCGTGGGTTCTCTCTTGAGTTGGGATGGCTTGATGGCCACTCCCCTCTCCTCCTCCTCAGGCCTGCGGCTGGCTCCAAGGAAGCTGCTGAGACAGGGATGGGGAGAGAGTTCCGTGCTAACAATATGGCGCATACCAGGTGCTCAAGATGGCTCTGTGGAGGTAGATGCCTACTGCTCTGTCTCCCAACAGCGCGGATTTCTGTTTGCCAGAGGGAGGTCACCTTCGCTGGCTTGGAAAGTGCTGGGAAAGGCCCTGTGTGGCTGGGTGGGCTTCTGCCGGTGGCCAGTGGTCAGTGGAGGGGCCGGCACGTTTCTCGGCAGTAGAACCACTTGAGAATGCCCGGCCCCTTTCTGAGCTCAGACTTCGGCCCCAGCACCCGAAGCCAGCTCCAAGAGGACAAAGACTGGGGCCTCAGACTCATCCACATTGAAATCAGAACTAACTTTTTCCAGGGTACCAGGCCAAGTGTGATAAATTTGGAAAGTAATATTTGCAAACCGTTTCCCGGCATCTCACAGCAGATTGGCTTGGTGCAACTGGCACTGCATGCCCAAGTGTGTGCGGCCAGGACTGAGGGGCTGCTGGGACTGGTGAAGGTGGGGACGTGGTTGGGAACACCAATTGCATTTCATTAGAGGCTGGTGATGGGCCACTTCCAAGTGGATGGTTTGGAAGCCCACGACAAGGAAATGCGGGGGGCCAAGCCAGACTACATTATTCACAATGTGGTTTTCTAGCTGCTTCCAAATCTGCTTTTGCCAGTTGAGGCTGAGTGAGTTAACCCCCTGGCCCTCATCTCTTGGGCCTCAATTTCCCAAGCTTCTCCAAGGTGTTGCCCTTTCTTCCCTGACCACTAAATCTGTGGGAATGAGCTCGAAGCCTGCACCCAGTGCTTCCTGGCTATGCAGCATCTGTATTGACCAAGTCACAAACTGGTCTAAAATAAATAGGATCAAAGACTGATGCCTGGATGGGGCTGGCTCTACCGCATTTCTGTGGCTGTCAGTGGCCTTGGTACGCTGATAGGTGCATCAAAACCCCTTTGGTGTAAAAGTCCAGATGAGGAATATCAGAGAGTGTGTGAGTGCAGAGACTCTGCGGAGGATGGATCTGTAGGCCACATTGTGTTCAAGTGCCCAAGTCAGCAGGGATCCTTCTCTGCAGGTGGCCTCTGAGATGCCTTGTACCCACCCTGCACTTGTGACATCCTGGCTTGTCCCTGGGGACCTCTCTCTGCACCGTACACAGAAACGAATCTCTGTCTTGATCTGTGGCCCTCCATTTTCCCTGCGGCACCTCCCTTCCTGAGATTGGGCCCCAGGGCTCCCTGGCCAATGCAGACTCCCCTGTGCCACCAAGATCCACACCGAGTCCCCATGTGTAGGTGTCCTCTGCAGGCTGTGCTGGGTGGTGGCGCCAGCCTGTCCTAGTCTGTCACCCACCCTCTGAAACTCAGAGGTGATAGCCACGTTCACAGGCTTGTCCCATGTGTATAGTCTGCTGGATTCTACGAAATCAGACATAAACCAGGCACAGAGAAGGTACATGATTTTTTTGGTTATTTCTCCATTCCTCATCTCTGTTTTAAAAATTATGCCTCAAAAGCATGTTTAGTTTGTGTATTTACATAACTTAGCCTTGTTTCAGAAGAGACTCCAGGAGACCAGAGTAGGTAGCTTGACTTCAGGATGAGAAATACTGACACCCCCCACCCAAGCTAAGATGAAGGAAGGGCATTCGCGCTGGATGGGGTGAACTACCTGTCCTCCCTGTGACCTTCACATGAGGCACCATGCCAGTCAACTTCCCTGCTCATAGGAAGCTCACGTGCAGAATTGGGGAGCCCTCGGAGATGACTCAGAGTCATCTCCCCACTTGACAGAAGACAACAGCAAGGCCAGAAGGCGGAGGTAAGTTCATCTGCATGGGCTACTGTTCTTTCTCTGCTCTCTGGTTGCTTTCAAGGTCCAAGGGACTCCCTGGTCAGAAGATGGGCATTTCCACGTGTCTCCCTCTTAGGCATCCCAGTCTACACACCTCACTGGCTCTTGCAGAAATGAGGAGCAAGAGACTGCTTGCAATCGCCCATCCACGGAGGAGATGAGAACTACCCCCACGTTAAAATGCAAGGAATCTTGCAAAGGGCCGCTCCATATTTATGAGCATTACTGAATCAAACTGTCTGAGCAAAGGCTCCAGGGACCCTGAGAAAAGAGGTGGGCAGGCCCATTTTTTAGCCTGATGAAGCCATTTATTTTAAAGAAATACTGATGGGTACTAAGACATTCCTTTGGGAGCAGTTGTGTCAGCCTCCTAGTTTAGGTGTCTGATTAATTTCCTTCTACGACTGTTTCATTTTAAAAGTGCATTTTCTTCTGATAAAGTCATCTGTGTTACACACACACACACACAAATGCATAAAGAAGAAAACAACCATCACTCCAAATTGTACCACTCAGAGCATTTTAGTTAATATGCTGGTAAATTTCTTCGGGTTGTGGATACCTAGTGACAAGGGATAGACATAACAGAAGGATTTTCTTTCTGTTAACACTGTTGGTATTGTGTCATTATTGTGTCATGCAATGCTGTGGGAACCTTATTTTGCTTACATATTTGTCTGTTTTTCTGATCATTTCTATTCGTAGATTCCTGTAAGGGGGATTACCAGGCCAAAGAGTATGAACCTTTGAATATGTATTGCCAGTTTATCCTCCAGAAACTCATGTTATTTGCTTTCCGGGAATGTGAAAGTACACACCATCAGTCTTTTAAAAAGAACAGGGTTGGAAATGACTCAAAAGCTAATCTGGGGACAAGATATCTAGTGACCAGATGCCAGTCCTGTCCCCATTTGAATCAGGGGCGCCTGAACCAGGGGAGGTGTCGAGGGATGCAGAGCTGGCGCCTGCCAGTGGGGCTCCACGCCTGTGGGTTTTTAGCTTGGCTCTGGGTCACAGGGCCTAGAGGTGGTTTCTGGGCTAAGGTGCCCGAGGCTGTGCAGAGTTTGTGTCTGCGCCCATGCCTGGTCACCACCTCAGTCACAGTCCATCTAGTTTCTATGATTCCATATTAAATGTAGGGGACTTTGTAAAGAAAAAGGATACAAAATTGTGAGTACAAAACTAGGTATAAAAGTGAATACTTATTCAAAATGATACAATAATCGAAATGAACTACACATTTTTAAAAAGTTGATAAATAATGTAAGCATCACAAAACTCTGCAAAAACATATTAATTACTGGAAGCAGTATGGCTTCCAGACGTACTGCTGTAATTGTAATATTTTCCTTCCTGTATTTTTGGCTGGGTACTTGCTGTTTCCCTCTTCATATGACAATGATTTTCTAGAGTCATAATAGAAAGGTAATTCAGTCTTTCCTCTGGCAGGGCTGGTCAAACAACATTTTCTGAAAAAAATCGGTAGTTGAGAAAAATTCATTTCAACTTCATAACGAATTGATAATGTCATATACATTATAGTAAATTGTTGAAAAAAAATTAGGGAAGACTTGAACCATGTTTCTATCCCATCTGCACTGTATGACTTTAGGGCATGTCAAATTTTCTGTATGGTGATTGACCTGAAATGCTCTCTGAATGACGACATACACATCTAGACCCACATTTTAATGGTATTCATGTTTAGTGTTTTCTTTGTTGTTGTCAGTTTTGATTAATTCATCAAGAAATTTAAATGTTTCCCCAATATCTTCATAGGACTCACTTTTCTTGATTAGATTACTAAATATTCCAACAGCCTGCTTATTATTTTTATTAGGAATTTATTTCTACCTCTTCATGGTAAAATCTGAACATTTAAAAATGTAATTTGATTAACAGTAATTTCTTTCTTTATTTTTTCCTTTTCTTTTCTTTTTTTTTTCTTTTTTTTTTTTTTTTTTTTGAGACAGGGTCTTGCACTGTCACCCTGGCTGGATGCAGTGGTGTGATCATAGCTCACTGTAGCCTCAACATCCTGAGCTCAAGTGATCTTCCCACCTCAGCCTCCCAAAGTGCTGAGATTAAAGGTGAGAGCCACCATGCCTGACCCCATCAATAATTATCTAAATTTTCTCTGTTCCTTAATTAAAAATTTAAGGATGACAAAATAATATTTGTCTAAAGTGGAAGACCATAACTTCTCATTTGTTTTATTGCAACATTTCAAAGCATCCTTCCAGATTATAGATTAAATAACATATTCTTAGCTGAACCTCTCCAGATCCCCCATATACCTGGGGCCACTCCAGTGCCACTTGATGGGGGCAGAGTGCATTATGTGGGACAGAGGGGAGATCCCAGTGGAATGAGAAGATATCTTCTTACTTACATTGCTGGAGCCTCTCCTGGGGGCTTGGAATGGGCTCCTATAAATGAGAGGCCTGTGCTGGAAGCATCAGTAGCTTCGAGGTAAATCTACTTCTTACATCAGTCCTGAATTGCACCCCTGAATCTGCCCCAACTGCAGGCTTCCTGGAGACTCATCCCATCCCTGCTGCTTCTTGAGTAGTTCTGGGTGCAGGGTGAGCATCAGTGAGTGGGAGGGTTGGTGGAGACCCCAACCTGGGACATGTCATCAGATGGCTGCTGGAGGTGGAGCCAAATCCTTTGTTCGGTTAGGCTTTGGGGCCCAGCACTGACCCATAAAATCTGGCTGCCTTAATTCCCTTTCCTTCCTGATTCCTGGGGGACACGGCCCTTCAGCTCTGCTACTGTGTCCCCTTTTCAGTCCCTCAAAAGACTCAGCAGTTCCCACCATTAGGAGCAAAGGCTGTTTTGGGCCCTCCCTTCTCGCCCTGCATTCCGGTTTACCTCAGCTCTTTGATTTCTGTGGCTTCTTTTATTCCTGTCCTATGGTAGCTGGACAATTGCAGAAGCAGCAGCCTGGCCAAGGGATCCAATCCCAGCTCTTCACTCTACCTGATGTGCCCCTGGGCATGATCTCAGGGCTGCAAGGAGCAGTGCCTTGGGAACTGCGTGACCTTTGGTGACCCACTTCAACATGGAGAGTCTGACAGGGTCCCACCACAATTCCTAATCCATGATCCGGAGGCTCCCTGCAGAACAGTTAACATGGAAGAAGGAGAAGGGATGGTGGAAAGAAACCAGGCACAGCACTTCCTCTTTGGCTTGGGCCAGCCTACGTCCAGAGCCTTGTTCTGTTCCTCCAGCCCCTCTGGATCCTGGCTGTCACTCAGCTCCCGACAGAATGGTCAGGTAGGGCGGTGTGCACTGAGTACTGCACCAATGTCTCCTGCAGCTCTAGCTCTGGCTCTGGTCTCACCAACGGGGGGCAGGAAGAGTTGGAGGGGACCTGTCTTCCTCATGCACCCACAGTTGTGGTCTTAGGCGCGTGGAGTGTTGTGAGATGCACAAGTGTCCCCGTGGAAAAAAAAAAAAAACGGAAAAGAGCACAAAACCAAGTGGCCTGGCCCAAAGCACTGCAGCCTACCTTTACCCTTTAAATTAAAGGGGTGCCAGAGTCATCAACCCAGGCATAGCAACTCTCAGCTAACTCTGTCGGGGTGAGCTTCCTGGACTGGAAGAAGGGGGCTTCCTGGCTGCCTCTCCCACTACCTCTGTCATTGTCAGGGAGTAGGGTCGCCTTCTCCTTCCCTGAGAATGCTCTAAATAAGTCCCTGTGCCTCACCCAGTCACTAATCTCATTTCCTGTCCCTTGCTAGAATGACCAAGAGTAGGAATTCCTCTTTTTTGAGGCACCACCACCTCTTCCCTGGAGAGGGAGGCCTGCCTGGTGGAGTCTCTAGTGGAAGGACTTTTGGCCTTTCTACCCTAAGGCATTAGTCTAGGCAGTGGCTTCAAAAGAGCAGAGCCAGCCCAGGAGATGAGGGACAAGTGACCACAGCTTAGCAGGCCAGTGTGGGCTCCTGACAAACCCACATCTCATGGCCAGGAAAGCCTAGGAAACCACAGCTGTGCACTGCTTCTAGATCGAGGAAGAAAGTGCTGTACTCATTCTCTTTACAAACTCTTTAAAATAGGGTTGTTTTGTCCTTAAAAGTCAATATAATTCAAAATAATGAGAGAACAAGCCACAGACTGGGAGAAAATATTTGAAAAAGACACATCTTACAAAGGGCTGTCACCTAAAATACACAAATAACTCTTAAACTCAATAAGAAAATGAACAACCTGATTCAAAAAATGGACAAAAGACGTGAACAGACATGTGACCAAAGAAGATTCAAGTTGGCAAATAAGTGTTTAAATAGATGCTCAATGTCATATGTCATTATGGAGTTGCAAATTAAAACAGGATCCAACTATATACCAGTGCAATGAGCAAAATCCGAAGTCCAGGAAACACCGATGTTGGCAGGATGTGAAGCAACAATGCTTTCATTTTGTGGTAGGAATGAAATGTGGTATAGTTCCTTTGGAAGACAGTTTGACATTTCTTTAAAAACTAAGCATACTCTTACCATATGATCCAGCAGTCACACTCTTTGGCATTTTCCCCAAAGAGTAGAAAAGTTATGTCCACACGACCAGCACCCCCTGTTTTTGCAGCTTTCTTCATAATTGCCAAAACTTGGAAGCATCAAATTGTCCTTCAGTAGGTGAATGGATAAACTGTGGCACAGCCAGACAACGGAATATGATTCAGTGCTGAAAAGCAATGAGCTGTCAAGACATGAAAGACGTGGGGGAAACTTAGATGCATATTGCTAAGTGAAAAAGGCCACTCCGAAAAGGCTACACACTGTATGATTCTAACTATGTGACATTCTGGAAAAGGCAAAACTATGGAGACAATTAAAAGGTCGGTGATTGCCAGGATTTGGGGGGACAGAGGGATGCATCAACAGAGCACAGAGGTTTTTTAGGGCCATGAAGCTATTCTGTGTGATACTACAATGGTGGATACCATTGAGAGAATGCGGGGGCTGGCAGGACTGTCAAAGTGACCCAGAGAAGAGGGAATGAGACTTCGGGGTGGGGAGCTGCTGCCTTTCTATGGCTCTGTTCTACCCAAACTAGGACTGTGGACCGTGCTGTCACCACCAGCAGTGGGGGTGGAGGTGGGCGGCAGGCAGTGTCATTCTGGTGGAGGTCTCCCCACGTGGTCCCAGAAAGCCTGAGAAGAAGAGGCTCATCCTCCACCACGCCTCCAATGATAGGCAATGGCACACACTGGCCCTATTCCCTTACTCAACACAATGGTGGATACACAACATTGTTAACTCCATAGAATGTGCAACACCAAGAGTGAACTTGAATTAATCATGGACTCTGGGGTATACTGGTGTGTCACTGTAGGCTCATCAATTGTAACAAATGCACCACTCTGGCAGGAGATGTTGATAATGGGGGAGGCGGTGCATGTGTGGGGCAGAGGGTATATGGGAAATCTCTGTAGCTTTTGCTGTGAACCTAAAGTTGCTCTAAAATTATAGTTGACTAAAAAAAAACAATATATCCAGTATTTTGCAACCTAGTTTAACAGCCACTTCCATGGAATCTGTTCCATCGACGTTTACTAACCTCTGCTTCATGCTAGACCTGCACAAGGCCCTGAGGACACAGTTGAGAAACAGCCTACCCTGATTTCTGTATTCAAGGCACCATAATCCCTCAAGGAAGAAAGTCATTACCAAGTGTAAACAACACATTACAGTTCAAATCAGAGTAAGGTTTTTTCAGTCTTCCTGTATTCCAGGGAGCACGGGGTCTCAGGTGAATCTGGAGGGCAATGGACTTCCCTGAAGAAATGCCATCTAATGCCATCTGAGACTGAAGGTGGCTGCAGTTGGCTGAGCAAAGCGTGGGAGTGAAAGGCCATGCAGAGGGACACATGTGTGGGAGCCTGGATGGGAAAGAGCCAGTGCTTCCGAGAACAAAGAGGACACTTCTGTGGCTGGAGTTCTTAAGAAGGGGCAGAAGCCAGCCCTGTAGTGCCTGGGCCCCCGTCAGCCATCCAATTTCCCTCCAAATGCATTTGGGAGGATTTGAAGGACTTAAACGACTGTGACATGATCAGATTTGCATCCAAGAACTATTATATACTATTATATTGGGCAGTACACAGAAAGGATTTGATGGGGCCAAGGTGGGAATGGAAGACTAGTTTAGGGGCTAGTACATAACCCAGGCAAAGAAACCTTGTTGGCCTTTGCAGAGAGAGATGTGGACAGGGCCAGGAGTTCTCAGTTTGACCTACCCCGACTCAGATTGGACATGGGGTCTGAGAGAGGGGCCAGTGTCTAATGACAGTACCATGTTCTGGAGGACCCTGGAGGAACAGATCTGGAGAAGCAGATGTCAAGTGGATGTATACCTGGGAGCTTCGGTGGCTGTCAGCCGACTGAGGGAGATGTGCACAGGATGGATGTGTGCACAGGATGGATGTGTGCACCTGGAGCCCCGCACACAGCCTGGGCGGGAGACATAAATCTGAGCAGAGAGCCGGTAATTGGAGCCATGTGGTCGATGAAATCATCTAAGGGGAACGTGTGGGCTGAGGAGAGCAGAGAACAGGGCCATGATCACTGCCACATCTGTGGACTTTGGGAGCTGAGGCCAAGACACCATTGGATTCTCAGCAATGCGATGCACAACAAAATCTAGAGCCCAAGGCTTGCTTGATGCTCTGCAGCTGACAAGGGTTTCCCACCAAATGAGGTCCCTGGGGCTTCTCACCCAAACCCTGAGAGACAAGTGTACTCCTACCCACGGGGACTTTGCAGTGTGGAGGAAAGAGTGCAGGGGTGGGAATGGCAGAGACCAAGGCTCACATGCACAGGGTAATAATTCCCGCCTGGAGAGTTATGGCGCAAAATGACAGGAGGCATTGACAAAGCTCCAGGCACTGCGCCTGACACATGGTTGGGTTGTTGAAGTTTTAAGGGACTCATAAATGACACCCCATTATTCCTCTCCTCCACTTACATCCAGCTGAGAAGTGAAACGCAGGAGATAGAGAACTGGAAAAGGAGCAGCAGCTTCCTCACGGCCACTGCCAATGGAGCAGCAGGTCCATGCTTACCTCTCGCCCTGCGCCTACTCCCTGTCACTTTTCTGACAGCCCCAAGAGAATGCTGGAGCAGGCAGGACTGTCAAAGTGACCCAGAGAGAAGGGAATGAGACTTCAGAGTGGGGGGCTGCCTTTCTATGGCTCTGTCCTACCCAAAATAGGACGGTGGACCATGCCATCACCACCAGCAGTGGGGGATGGGGGCGGGAGACAGGCAGCATCACTGTGGTAGAGATCACCCCACATGGTCTCAGAAAGCCTGGGGAGAAGAGGCTCACCCTCCACCACGTCTCCAGCAACGATTGCACACACTGGCCCTATTTCCTCGGCTGACACATAAAACCAAGACCAACAAGTAGAGGAGTGAGAATGTACTTACAGGGCTTCTTACTCCAGTCTGGCCAGTGCCTGAAGGCAGAGCTTGGTGCCTGCAGCTTGTCCTTGAGGGCCCCTCCTCCCTGGCCTTAGCTGAGTTTTGGGTGGGTCCTGAAGGTAGCTCCCGGCTCGGGTGGTGGAAGTGGTGGCTGTGTCTCGGGCCTTCCCTTTTTAACCCTGGGAGCTCTTCCTTCCGACCTCTGCTGTGGGGCCATGCCTTGCTGCCTCCCAACTCTCTTTTTTAGGTACTGACTTCAGACTCATGAGGGGGCGACTCTTTCTTCCCCATTGGTTATGTCTGTCACATGTGAGCTCTGCAGTCTGAGACCAGCTCCCTTCTATGTGGCGTTTGGAGTACTGGGACATGGCCACAGTGGGGGTGGGATATGCTGACTTGGGTATCACCTGGTGGCTGAGCTCAGAGAGACAAGAAAAGTGAAACCCAGCCTCAGCTCAGAGATCACCCACTTTTGCCCAGGGCTCAGTGCGGCTCAGTCAGTCTGCTGGATATGGTAGCACCAGAGAGTGCGGGATGTACCCGTCTCTAAAGTCTCCTCTCTTCCTTGTCTATCCTCCTCTCTGTCCAAGGATTCCCTCCCTCTGCCTTGCTAATTCTCCCTAGAGCTGTCAGGGTTGGTTGTGACAGCTGGAGCAGAGAGAGGCAAAACCCTAAAGGTGACTGCTTATGTCCGGATGTGGGAAGGTGGAGTGAGTATGATTCCAGGCGAATTCCTCCAGTCGAATTCCTCATCCCAGGCCAAGCACAGCTTGGTGGAGGAAATTTCTCGCTTGCCTTGGATGCCAGGCCAGAAGGGGCATCACCTGAAGCAAAGGAGTTCATAACTTAAAACAACAAGAATAACTTAGGCAGCAGGCATATGTCTTGCTTCCCAAATACTCTGAATTTCTGGCACTTCTGCCTGGCTGGAAATAATTCAGTCTCAGCTATATTGGAGGTTCCTTTTGCATCCTGGGCTTATGAAAGTCCTGGGGGGGGGGCGGTCTCACAAGAGCAGCAGGCAAGTCCTCCAACCCACCTGTTAAGGCTACAATGTGGAGGACACAGCCTACCTGGTTTCCTCAAGGCCAAGGACACCGTGCACCTGGACTCCAAGGTCACAGCAACCTACACAGGAGTGGAAATTCCATACCTTCCTCTAGCAGTTGCCTTCAGAAGTTGCTTTCCTCAGCACTGACAGCTAGCTGGGCAGGGTCTCTCCTCCGGGAGCCATGCACTCTGCCTCCCTCCATGGCTGCACAAACTTTCCGCTTTCCCTCCCGGCTTCTGCAGCTGACTTCTTTCTTCTTCCCATCACACTTTCTGACTTTTGAAGCACAAAAGCTAGGAACAGGGGTACTCTCTGAGAAGCTTCTGTTTTCTGCCCTGCTGCAGAAACAGGAGTCTCTCTACCCCCAGGAGGTAGAGAGCACAGAGGCTTCCAGTCTCCAACAGGGCAGGACGTGGAGAGACCCCACAAAAGTCGTATATCAGGGAATTATCCTGTCAACATCACATCATCTGTCCCATGTGTGATGTCACTGTTTTCCACTTGTCATCTCCATGCTGCTTAGAGTGGGGCCCGAGGGTCTTTGGAAGAACTGCCTCAGGACAGACTTTGCATATCAGTGGTCAATAAAGGTAACTGATTGAAATCATAGCATGTTTTTGAACGCTCTGTTGTGCAAGAAGACCCTGAATGATGTTTGCTGTGAGTATAACAATTGTACTGATTCCAGAATTCACAAGAAGAGTTGGAGACTTGGGATGGGATTCTCCGCTTTCTTCCTCGAAGCCCACCTTCCCAGATTCCTTCTCTGCTGTGGAACTTTAGGTCTAACCCTTTGGGAGCACCCCCACAGTCTTTCTGATGCTAAGACTGAGATGTCTTTTCCTTCTTGGACTCCATCTCCTTCCCCTCCTCCAGGGCTTTGTCTGCCGCCTGATCCCAGGAGGGTCCCCACCCTGGCTTTGTGCTGGGGGTCCAGTCTTTAACCTCCCTGAGTTCCCTGCTGAGAGGCACCAGGCTTAGACGGTGGGGTGAGCAGATGGGATAAGGGGACTTGGCAGTGCTAGTCCATAGTGACTGAAAGATGATCAGATGTTTCACCCTCCCCAGTTAATCCTACGGGCACCCCCTACACCTTATTCTACTGAAAGAGTGTCTTTCTCTGTCATCCCAGCCTGATGTGTGTCTCAGGAAAGAGAAAGAAGGCAAAAGGAGAGGAAAAGGAAAAAAAAAAAATAAACCTTCTGCCAGATATGCCACATAGTATAAAAACAAATAGGGATGTATTATGAAAGAGAGTAAAAACTTCTGCCTGAATTTTAAAGATAATAAGTAAGACTTTGAAGAAATTTCTGGAGCCACCCCCTTAGGTATATGCCCCAAATGACTGAATTATGTATTTACTCATTTGGAGGTAAGTCACTGAAACAGTCTGAAATGTGCTGCCGTCACCCATCTTAATCTTTTCCTTGTTGTTTCGTAGGTAGTTTTAAAAATGTATGTTTATCAGAGTCATACATGTACATAGTTTTAAAACTTAAATGGTTCTTCAAGGCTTGTAATGAGAAACAGCGTTCCTCTTCCCACTCCAGATTCCCGTTCCCCAGAGGCAATCACTTTGAATTCCTGCCGTTTCTTCTGGTGCTTTCCTCCTGACTTTAAAATAACAAGTTTAGAAGGCCGTTTCTTGATTTTCCAGTTTAAATGTCATGGGATGAACTTCCACCATGGAAGAGGAGGATGTCACTCTTTAAAAACACCATCCTCCTGTGCATACGTGCTGTCTCTTCTCTTCGTCTCAGGCCCGTCATGGTAGTTACAGCCTAATTTTTGGCCAAATCAGTATTTGGTATTTACATAGTTATGACTATGTTCGTATTATTCACAGCTAAACCATGCAGTGCACATTTCCTATTTTGTACAACTTTTTGTTTTACTTGGAATAAACAGTTGCCAAGATTTCCCTTGGTTTAGTGCTCTCTTCCCATTCATCCCTAGACTCTGGGCCAGAAGGGGGCTCTCTTTGCAGTGGTGCAGATGCGTCATGGCTGGGCTTCCTCTCCTACTGACATCCTCCCAGGCACCCCCTCTGCCCGCACCCAGCACATGCGGTGGTCAGCTGTTGTCTTGGGGTTCTGGGAGTCCCCTTTGCCTTCCCTGCGTTGGGTCTCTAGTTGCTGAAAGATGAGTCCTCTCTTGTTTTTTTCCCTCTCTATAGCTTCCTGAAGAATGTTTTGTGCTGGGAAATGTTTTGAGAGCTTGTATGTGCAAAAATTAGTTATTCTACCTTCATGTTTGATTGGCAGCTTGGTCATAGATTTTTGACCCAGATTTTGAAGGCGTGGTCACTAGCTTCTGGCTCACAGAGCTGCCACCAGAAGTCAGATGCCATTCTCATCCCTCTTCTTTCATAGGAGGCCAGATGCCTCTCTGAAATCTTTCAATATTTTCTCTTTTATCCTGAGAGTGCTCTGGTGTGGTGTGGATCTCATTTCACTAAGGGGTTATTCAGTGGGTCTTTTCACACTAGAGACTGATGATCATTACGCAAAACCTGATACATTTTATTTTATTGTTTTCTTTAATTACTGACCCCCACTCCATATACTTTCTCTGTTCTCTTTTCTAAAACTTTGTTTTCCAATCATGGACCTCCTGGGCGAATTCACTTATTGTTGTAGCTTTTCTCTCCTATTGAGGCAGGAGAACAGGGTCTGGAGGTGGGGAATCTAAGATCAATTCATGCTGACTTCTTAAAATTAAACTGAGAGGAAAATCCCAACTTTCCATGCCTCAGTAACAAAAGGACTCAAGGCTGCTCCCCTCGCAAATCCCCTCCCCTTTTCTCCGTGGCAGATGGAAAATTGAAGGTACCTCTGGTTGGTTGCAGAAAGCAATCAGTTAAGGTTTCTCCACTTAAGATGAGGTCATTAGGCAGAACCCTAATTTGATATGACTGGTGTTCTTATACAAAAGAAGAGGAGACACAAACATCATGTGATGACAAAGACAGAGAATGGAGCGCTGCCAGGAACAACACCTGTCTCCACCAGCCAGACTGGAGAATTTCCCAATTCATGGGCATTGAGTACTCAGAAGGTCTTGCCTCATTAGCGGGCTATCATTAGTCCTACATTAAACCCAGCTCTTGTCCTGCCTAATAAAATTTGAAAGCAAGACTTGAAGGGATCAAACAATTTTCAGCTAATTCAACTGCATAAAAAAAGTTCAAGAATATTTATAGGAATACAAAAGTCACCAGCACCAAACAAGGTAAAATTCAAAATGTCTAGCAGTCAATAAAAAAAGAAGCAAAAAAATGCAACCCATAACGAGAGACAGTTAATCAATTGAAACTGATGCAAAACTGACATGGATGTTACAATTAGTAAACATGGACAGTAAAACTGTTATTATAACTGCATTCCACATGTTAAAAAAGTTTAGTACAGACATGGAAGATATTTAAAAGATCCAAACAAAAGACAATATATAAGATTTAAAATACACAGGATGGAGTTAATATCAAATTAGGCATCACAAGAGTTTGGTGATCTTGAAGATGTAGCAATAGAAATCACAGAGAGAAAAATTTTAAATGTCTTTAGGCTGGGCGCGGTGGCTCATGCCTGTAATCCCAGCACTTTGGGAGGTCAAGGGTTGTGGATCACTTGAGGTCAGGAGTTCAAGATTAGCCTGGCCAACATGGTGAAATCCCCATCTCTACTAAAAACACAAAAATTAACTGGGCGTGGTGACAGGTGCCTGTAATCCCAGCTACTTGGGAGGCTGAGGCAAGAGAGTCACTTGAACCTGGGAGACGGAGGTTGCAGTGAGCCATGATTGTACCACCGCACGCCAGCCTGGGCAACAAAAGTGACACTCCATTTCAAAAAAAAAAAAAAAAAAAAAAGTCTTTAAAAAACTCCCAGAGCATCAGTGAGCTGTGGGACAATTTAACGTGGCCTAATTTACGGATCATTTGAGTCCTCAAAGGAGCAAAAGAGAGGGTGAGAAAGAAAAAGAACTGAAGAACTAATGGTCAGATCTTTTCCAAGTCTGATGAAATCTATAAACCTATTGTAATAGTTTCCTAGGCCTGCTGTCACAAAGAATCATAAACTGCATGGCTTAAAACAGCAGAAATACATTCCGTCTCAGTTCTGAAGACTAGAAGTCCAAACTCAAGGTCTTAAGGTCTATGCTCCCACTAAGGCTTTGGGTAAAATCCTTCCTTGTCCCTGAATCTAAAATATAAGCTGAAAAACAAAAACAAACAAATAAAAAAGAAACCCATTATTTCAGTGTTTTGTTGTCTTTGTGGTTGTTTCAGACAATAGTATCTGTCTGTTCCTTTCTCGAGCATCTTGACTGGTAGAGAGAATACTTACTGAAGAATTCTAAGTAAAATACTGATATGTCATGCTTGTGATTCTGGGAGATGACTTTGTCAGTCCTGTGCAGGATAGTCTGAAGCAGGATAGACTGAAGGTAGGGATGGGAAGGATAAAGAGGTCTCAAACAAGGACAAAGATAGCAGGGATGGAGAGAAGGGGGCTTTATGATAATTAGAGAGTGATGCTTCTCAGCCATCCCAAAGGAGGAGTGCAAGTAGGATTGCCTCGGCAGAAGCTAAGTGGTGTAGTTGCTGTGAACAGGGAGTCAGCCAGAGCTGGATTCAAATAGTGAATGTATCACCTGCTTTCTTTGCTGTGTTGGGAAAATTATTTGGTGACTCTAAGCTTCAGTTTGCTCATTTATACAATGGGAATCATGATAAAACCCATCTCCTAATGTTATAATGATTGAGTAAAATACAGGAACAGCACACAGCATATCTCACTTGCTCAAAAATGGCAGCCTCTCCTGTGGTTGGCCTTTTTGCTGTAATTATCATCTCCTTCCTCACCTGTCCATCATCTGTTGGTGCCTTCCATATTTCTGTTCTTGTTCACCTTGGTCATGCTCAAAGCCACTTACGTGTTCAGAAATACAAATTGGAATCTCCAAGATCTGCCACCTAAGGTGTGTGCCCACACACTCCACTGTCTGATGGGCCAGAAGCGTATCCCCTGGGATATGAACTCTTCCTTCCCCACCCTGCTCCTTGCCCTGGGCCCCTGCTTGAAGTGTGGGACAGTTGTCATCAGCTACATTAGTCATCACATTAATCTATTTTCTTCATCTCAGCCTGCACGTCCAGAGTCAACAAACTGTGCCAGTTGTCCTCCCAAGCTCATGCTCACCTGCTCTCCCTTCTCCTCCCATGCCCATGTCTAATTCCAGCTTCCACAGGTGTCCCCTGGACTACTGCTACAGCACCCTAGTGTGCTTCTCTGATCGGCTTTTCCCTTCATTCACTCCATCCTCCACACTACTCTTTGTTCTTTTTTAACTTCTCTAACCTTTATTAATATTGACCGTACACATATATAAATACATTGTCATTACAAAAGATTCATATAGCACTGAAGCTTACTCAGTAAAAAACATGAGGCCGGGTGCGGTGGCTCACACCTGTGGTACCAGCAATTTGGGAGACTGAGGCGGGTGGATCATTTGGGGTTGGGAGTTTGAGACCTGCCTGGCCAACATGCTGAAACCCTGACTCTACTAAAAATACAAAAAAATGAGCTGAGCATGGTGGTGCGTGCCTGTAATCCCAGCTTCTTGGGTGACTGAGGCATGAGAATCATTTCAACCCAGGAGGCAGAGGTTGCAGTGAGCTGAGATCACACCACTGTGCTCCAGCCTGGGTGACAGACTGAGACCCTGTCTCCAAAAACAAAAACAAAAACAAAAACAAAAAATCCTCTCCTCACAGGTACCCACTACCTTCTCAGAGGTAACCACTGGCAACATTTTGATAAGAATTCTCTATTTTTTACATACTTACTTATAATGTACAAATATATAAATATATACACACGCATACACATATATTTGCTTTTGTTTGTTTGTTTGTTTTTGAGATGGAGTCTCGCTCTGTCACCCAGGCTGGAGTGCAGTGGTACGATCTCCACTCACTGCAAGCTCTGCCTCCCAGGTTCACGCCATTCTCCTGACTCAGCCTCCTGAGTAGCTGGGACTACATGTGCCCGCCACCACGCTCGGCTAATTTTTTATATTTTTTAGTAGAGATAGGGTTTCACCATGTTAGCCAGGATGGTCTCGATCTCCTGACCTCGTGATCCACCCGCCTTGGCCTCCCAAAGTGCTTGGATTACAGGCATGAGCCACCGCGCCCGGCCTATATTTGCTTTTTAATGTAAGGAGTGTCATACATTGGATACAATTCTGTGATTTGCTTTTGGCACTTCCTGCGTCTTGGAGATTTTTTGTATCAGAAGATAGAGCCGTTCTTTTTACTACCTGCATCTTATTCTGTGTGTGTATGCAGTATTAGTGTTTTGTTTTGTGTGTGTGTATTATTAACTTTTATTTTAAGTTCAGGAGTACAAGTGCAGGATGTACAGGTTTGTTACATAGGTAAACATGCATCATGGGGGTTTGTTGTACAGATCATTTCATTACCCTTATATTAAGCCTAGTATCCATTAGTTATGTTTCCTGATCCTCTCCCTCTCCCCTCTGACCCTCCGACAGGCCTAGTGTGTATTGTTCCCTTCTATAGGTCCATGTGTTTTCGTCATTTATCTCCCATTTATAAGTGAGAACATGCAGTATTTGGTTTTCTGTTTCTGCATTAGTTTGCTAAGGATAATGACCTCCAGCTCCATCTATGTCCCTGCAAAGGACATGATCTCCTTTTTGTTTATGGCTTCAGAGTATTTCATGGTGTATATGTACCACATTTTCTTTATCCAGTCTACCATTTGATGGCCATTTAGATTGATTCCATATTTTTGCTATTGTGGATAGTGCTGCAATGAATATACACGTGCATGTGCCTTTATAACAGAATTATTTATATTGTTCTGGTCATACACCCAGTAATGAGATTGCTGGGTTGAATGGTATTTCTGTATTTAGGTCTTTGAGGAATTGCCACATTATCTTCCAAATTGGTTAAACTAATTTATACTCCCACCAACAGTGTATAAGCGTTCCTTTTTCCCCACAACCTAGCCAGCATCTGTTATCTTTTGAGCTTTTAATAATAGCCATTCTGACTGGTGTGAGATGGTGCCTCTTTGTGGTTTTGATTTGCATTTCTCTAATGATCAGTTACGTTGAGCTTTCTTCATATGATTGTTTAGCCACCCTTATTGATGGAATAGTAGGTTGTTCTAAATTTGCACTTTTCTAATGAGGCAATGAATCTATATTCAACTTTATGCACATATGAGAGATGTTTTAGAACATATTCCTAGAAGTGGGATTTTTGTAAAGTGTAAGTTTAATTTCAGCAAATCTGCCTTTTGCCTTCTGGAAGGAGTTCTCGCATTCCGAGGCTCTTCAGTGATGCACGAGCAATTTCCTCACCATCCTGAGACCACATTGGTATGTTGCATATTTGTCCCTCTGAATCGAGAGAAACATATTTTTGTCTCAATTTGTGTTTTTATGATTGCTGGTGAGGAGGACCTTTCTGGACAGGATCCAGGGGACTTCACCGGGGGCCAAGTGGAGGACCGCTTCTGTAGTTTTCACTATCACCCTTTCCATTCTGCTCTCCTGGTTTTCCTTCCCTGCTGTTGAATAAAATCTGGGGCAATTCTCACTGAATTTGCAGTGGCTCAGTCTAGTCGGTCAGTCTAGGATCGCACAGCACAGTCAGGAGCAACATAAATCTGACTCTGGGCTCTCATCCCAGTGAAAGCTTCCCCAGCCTCCAGCAGGAGCTGCCTGGAGAAGCTCAGCTGTTCTCACCCTTCTTTTCCCCCAACCCAGCAGGAATTGCTTATTATCCTTCTTAAGCAGGAAGGAGAAAAGATTAGGAGAAAAGGCCACAGAGTGGCTGATGTCATACAGCTTGGGGTTTTTCAGGTTTCTGGGTGCAATTTCTGATGCTCTCTCTGAATAATGCTTTGGGGGCTTATGAAGGCCCAATCCACTGTGGGCCCAGATTGTCCTTTTCTTGACAGAGGGAAGGCCTTTCACTGGGGCCACTCGTAGTGCCACCATCACCTTTAATTTGGGGTCTAGATGCCCTAGTTCCTTCCCCTCTCGTCACTGTCCTTTGCTTCCCCGTGTGCCAGCTTGCACAGAGCAGACATAGCCACATCCCCTCACCTTCGGTCTTTGGAGGGATGCATGTCACATTCTCCTGGTGACCCATCTTGGAGTTCCTCTCACAGTATGACTGCCCTCTGGCATGGGGTGAGGGGCAGATCACCTTCCTCCTCTGTGTGTGTCTGAGTGTGCATGCATATGTGTGCCCGTGTGCATCTCCAAGGAAGCTCGGGGACCACTGCCAACTTTTCACAAGAAACCTTGTCTCCCTCTGCCTCTCCTTTGGGTAAGAGATGGAGAGTTAAATCATCCTCTGAGCGGGTCTTGCATCGGAGTCCAGCATGTAGACACTGGGGCTAGTTGGCACCTACTGCCTTGTGCTTGACCTTCAGAGTCTCAGGCCAAATCAAGGCTGAAAGATTCCTGATTTAGCAGTCAACATTATTGCCTTATCTTAATGGTCCGGCCAAAGTCTTCACCCCTTTTTCTATTTCATTGTTTTCTCTTTGTGATTTGTAAGAACAATTTTTGGCTATTAATATTTCCGTTTGTTAGAAAATTCCACAGGTTACTCGTTTTTAAACTTTCTTTATGATGTGTTTTGATCTGTGGGAGTTTTATTTTTTTATGAGATGAATCTGTTAGTTGTTTCCTTTATGGCTTCTGGGTGTTGAATCTTCCTTCCTTGGAAAGAGAATCTCCACCCTAAACTTGTAAAAATAATATATTATTTTCCCTATCACTTTTATGGCTTTGTTTTTTCATTTAGCTCTTTCCAGTATTTATTTTTATTATAAAAATGTATCCTAATGTAGCAAAAAAATAAAATGTCAACATAGAATATGTCAATAATGTCATCTTGATAACTTGATAATGTCATCTCTTTTCTCCTCCATCCCAGCTTCCATAGGTAACCAGTGTTAATAGTTTGAGCTCTATCTATCACACCTTGTGCTCATTCAAATATACAAAGTTTCATTTTGTCTTGTTTTACCAAAATGGGAAGATGATATTTAAATACCTCTGAAAGTTACTTTTTTTTACTGTATTATAGATTTTGTTATAATGTTTTTAAAAGGTTTTTAATTTAGATTTTTATTTGGTTAACTATAATTCACTTCCAAGTTGTGAAAAATAATAAACAGAGTTCTTGCGTATCTTTACCTAGTTTCCTCCAAGGATAACATTGTGTGAAACTGTAGTAGAATATCACGTCTAGGATAGTGACGGTGATGCAATCCACTGATTTTATCCCTGGGTTTACTTGTACTCTTGTGTGTGTCTGTGCACACGTGTATGCGTGTGTATTTCTGCACTACTTCATTACATGTGTAGGTTCCTGTAGCCACCACCACAGTCAAGATACAGAACATATCATCACCATAGGGACCCTCTTGTTGCCTTTTCATTACTCCCCACATTCTTCTTGTCCCCTTCCTCACACACATATTTGTCCACCTTCCTCCAAGCTCTAATCCCCAACAAGAATTAATCTGTTCTCTATTTCTACAACTTTGTTATTTCAAAATGTTGTGCAGATGGAGCATACGGTATATAAGCTTTTGGCACTGGCTTTCTTCATTCAGCACAATTCTTTGGTGACTCATCCAGGTTATTTATTGTGTGTATCAATATTTCCTTCCTTTTCATTGTTTGGTAACTTTCCATGGATTCACCAGTTTGTTTAGTATTCTCCTATTAAAGGACATCTATCCTGGCTTTCATTTTTGGGCTATTTTGATAAAGCGTCTATGAACCTTTGTGTACAAGTCTTTGTGATAACGCAAGTTTTATTTCTCTCAGGAAAAAAAATTCAGGAATGAAATTTCTGGGTCATATGATGATTACATGTTTATTTGTTAACAAATTGCCAAACCATCTTCCAGAGTGTGAAACTACTTTTAAATTATTTTTAGAGATCTGTTTTTGACTAAATGTTTGTATCTCCCCAAAATTCATATGTTGAAATTCTTTCAGTGTGATGGTCTCAGGAGGTGGGGCTTTGGGGAAGTAGTTAGATCGTGAAGGTTGAGCCATCATGAATAGGATTAGGACCCTTATAAGAAGAGAGATTTTTTCCTTGGCCACATGAGGATACAATGAGAAGGTGTCCGTCTAACCTCACCGGACACTAAATCTACCAGCACCTTGATCTCAGACTTTCCAGCTTCTAGAACTGTGAGAAATAAGTCTGTGTTGTTTAAACTACCCATCTATGGGGTATATTTGTTAAAGCAGCCCAAACTGAATAAGACAAAAGCCCTCCAGGTTCATAAGCGCAGATGTAGCCTTTTTGTTCTTAATAGCTTTGTAACGTTCCATTGTGCGGATAGGATGCAATTGATTCCACCATCCAAACTGTCTCATTCTTTTTTTTTTTTAATAACTATGCTGTGATAGGCATCTTCTTACAGACAGTTTTACATATTGATAAGAACTTGAACTTGGTTTCCATAGCTAGATTCTCAGAATTGATAATTTTAATAGATATTGTGTATCACTCTCCAAAAAGTTGTAGCAATTCACACTACCACTAGCAATGTATTAAATTAGACTTTTCTGCACCTCCTAGCAATGCAAACTATCAGTCTTCTTAGTTTTATTCTGGTACTTTATTGCTTTATAAGTTATATATTTAAATCCCTTTGGAACTTATTTATAGTGTAGAAAGAGAGTCTAACTTATTTTTCCCCTAAGTTGTTCTGGTTAGCTGTTACTGCATGCCAAACTACCCCCAAGTTTGGTTTGCCCTCAAACCAATAATTTACAACCACTACATCGCATGGTTCTGTGGATTAAGAATTGGGACAGGGCACAGCAGCAATGACTTGCTTTTGGTCCACAATGTTGGGGCACTCAGCTGGGATGGAGCAGGAAGGAGTCACGGGCTAGCCCATTAACTTCCCCTCTCTCCCTCCCCATGGCCTCCTCCGATGGCAAATCTGGACTTCTTCACAGCATGGCCAATTCAGGAAAATCAAACTTCCCACAGGACAGCACAGGGCTACCAGACAAAGGAAGCAGAATCTGCTGTTCCCTTAAATGCTTGGACTGGAGCTGGCACAGTATCACTTCCAACATACTCTAAAGCAACTAAAATCCAGCCCAGATTCAAAGGGAGGAGGCAGAGACCCCACCTCTCGATGGCAGGCATATTTAGACTCTGGAGCCATCTTTAATCTGCCACACAGGTGGATACCCAGTTATGCCCATGCCAGCTATTTCATTATTCTTTAGTCATTGAATTGAATTTTTTTTTTCTGGGCTCTGTATTCTATTTCACTGATTTGTCTTTTCCTTGGCTAACTCTGTTCTGGTTTGATTCTTGTGGTTTATATTTTGATATCTAGTGATGTGGTGCCCCATGATTGACTCCCCTGCTCTAGAATTTGATGTAATCCTGTTTCATTTACACACTCAAGTGAAATTTGGGTTAGCTTCTCATATACTGTAGATATCATGTTTGGATTTTTATTGGAATGGCTCAAAACGTGTAGGTTAATTGTGGGAGAATGTATATCTTCACAATATCAAGTCTTTCCTTTAGAAACACAGCACATCTATTTATTTGGGTTTCCTTTTTTAATTGAAGTCTTGTAATTTTATTCACACAGGTGTTACTGGAAATGTTACTGAACGTCTCATTGGTTATATTATGTTATAAAGACAAATCTCTTGGACTTCCTAGGTAATGGTTTTATCTGCTAATGATGTCGGGGTTAGATCTTTTGCTCCAATATCATATCTCTTGTAAACATTTCTGGTGATACTGCCTTGATGAACATTTCAATACATGTTAAGTATTTAATGGTGGTGATGGGGAGAGACATTCTTTTCCTTCTTTCTTCCTTTAGTGTAACATAGCAACCATTTACCTTTCAGTGCATTATTTGATAGAGTCTTCAGCATATACCCATCCCTAAAGAATTTCCCTTCCATTCTTGTTCAGCTCAAAGTTATTATTATAAATGGGTTTTGATTTTTTTCAAATGCATTTCCTACATCTTTAAAAATGATCCTATGAATTTTCTTCTTTAACTTGCTAATTGAAAACATTTCCTTGACAGATTTTCAAATATTGAACAATTTTGAACCCTGCATGGTGATCAAGCAGACTCTCTCCCTGGCTCTATCTCCACGGGTTACACTTTGAAGGGCATCCCTGGGGAAAGCCAACCTGGAGGTGGTACCTACTCAGGTGAGCTCTTCTTTCAGAGACCATACCAGGGGGTGTCTGCTGTCCAAAGCCAGGAAACAGTTGTTTTCTGCATTCAGCCCAGCTTGTATATGATTCCCAGGGGGGCAGTATCTCCCATACCAATTACTATTACGTACCTTTCCTATTTTTTAAGTTTTACCTATTTTTACTATTTTTAATGATGTGAATATGCAAAATTTTATAAATAATCATTTACCTGCTTTCTATTTTATTAAAATAGATGCTTATGAATGGAATTACTGAGTTAGTGTGTTTTTGACCTGTATTGCAGAGTTGGCTTTCTAAATCATTATACTAATTGACAGCAATCCAGAAAAGTATGTTTTATTGCACCTAAGCCAGGATTGATTGCTACTAAACTTCAAGTTTTGATGAATGTGTTGATGAAGAAAAGTTATACCTCATACTTTCAATTTATATTTGTTTGATTATTCAGATGCTGCATGTTTTTCTTACTTTCGGAAATAAACGTTTAATTTTATAACAGTTCTAGATTTATGGAATTATTGTGAAGCTGGTACCGAGTTCCTATGTACACTATACCCTGTTTTTCCTATTGTTAACAACTTACATTGGTGTGCCACATTTTCTACAACTAATGAACCAGCAGTGATGCATTACCATTAACTCAAGTCTACACTTGATTCAGATTTCCTTAATTTTCATTTAATGTCTCTTTTCTGTTCCAAGTTCCCATCCTATCCAGGACATCACATTTCATTTTCTCTTCATGTCTCTTTAGGTGCCTCTTGGCTGTGACAGTTTCTTAGGTTTTCCTTATTTTTGATGACCTTGACAGTTTTAAGGAGTGCTGATCAGGAATTTTGTAGAATGTCCCACAGTTGGGATTTGTCTGATGTTTTTCTCATGATTGTGTTAGGGTCTGGGTTGTTGGGAGGAAGCCCACAAAAGTAAAGTGCCATTCTCATCCCACCATATCGAGGGAACATGCTATCCACATGACTTATCACTATTGACAGTGACCTTGACCACCTGGTCCGGGTAGTGTTTGTCAGGTTTCTCCATTGTAAAGTTACTCTTTAAAAAGAAATCCTTTACCATCCTGTATTTTTTGTAGAAAGTCACTTCCCTGTCCTCTGCAAGATGTACAAGGGGATCTTTCTCAGATCTTCACCATGGCCACCTTGTGGGGCTCCTAGACTTAAGGCCCATGAAAGTGAGGACCCCTCTAAGACTGCAGCCCCCTAAAGTTTCTCACTTTTTTCTACTCCACACTCAGTTCCCAGCAACTCTTCCTCAAAATACCACCTAAGTGTTCCCACCAGTTTATGGTTCTAGTGGCTTCTGCTCAAGGTGAGCAGAGCCCAACTAGGACTCCAGACCTGCTGAACTCTCCAGGTTTCCAGGTGGAGGTTTGCACTGAGCCCTTGAATCTCCGACAGGTCCTGAAACATTGGTTGATTTTCAGTGTTCCAGCTTTTTCTTGTTGTAAGGATGGGAGAGATGATTTCCAGGCCTTTTATGATTGGAGCTGAAACTGGAAGTTCTCCTTTTTTTTTTTTTTTAGTAATTCATGCATTTCCTTTTAGATTCCTTTTTTCATACTAAATTTTATGGAGACTATATATTAAGAATATTAATCCTTTGTTATATTTGTTGTGAAAACAATTCTTTTCTTATTATTTATTCTTTATTTCTCACTGTGAGAGATAACGGAAAGACCAGAGATGAATTCAATGTGAAGTGGAAGGCGTTTGAGCGTGGTGACTGAATGTGACAACTGGTCAATATTTGTACCCATCAATTTGAGCTTCAAGAATGTGCTTACATCCTCCCCAGACCTCAGAGGCTTTCGAGCTTCTCTGTCTTTACTGGCCTCCAGTCTCTGAGGGTGATGCCTCCTCTTCCTAGTGGGGTGAGCCCATTGCACTCTCTTCTTGGTGCAGTTTCCTTCTCTCCCTTCCTGAAGCCTCCCCCCTGGCCAAGAATTATATTCCTTCACTTACTCCTGCAACCCTGCAACCCTAAGCTTTCTCTTCAAATACCAATCTGATCTTGATTTTTCCCCTTTCAGGGCCAAATTAATAGAAGACATAGAACAACAACAACAGAAAAAAGAAAAGGCCGTCCATCTTTGGCTCTTATTTCTGTATCACTGCCTGCTTCTTAACCTATAGCTGCTGTGACTCTTACCCTTACTGCAGCCAGGATATACCACCACTTACAAAGCTGGCTCGTGTCCTTTAGGGTCTCTCCAGTGCCTGTCTCCTCTTTATCACTTCTTACCGTTTAAAACAACCACCTGAGTGTCCATGGGGTCTGGGCCTCCAGAAGCTCCTCCCCTGAGCATGGAGCTTTGTTTTGTTTGTAGGCAGTCACAACATGGAAATGGAAGGGAAAACCAGGGAGAAGAGGCTTGCACACTTTTTACATGGGAGGTCCAAGCTACACTGGTGAAACACTGTTTCTTTCCTTCAAAGGCTAGTCATTGGAACCCGGCTTGGTTTTGATTTTCCATCTAAAAGGAAAGGGCAAAAACATTATTTCCTCTGAGAACTCCTTTCAACGTCCCAGAAGCCTGGGGGGAGATTAATGGGGAGATTGATGTGTGACATTTATATACAGGGTTTGGGAAGGCATTGTTTGTTTTATAAATTCATTTCTGTTGTTCATGGTCTCAATAGACATGGATTGGTTACCCACAATAGTTTAATCATAATATAACCTCAGGCGAAGCTCCCATCTGCCCCTAATTCGGGGCCTCTCAACAGGACATAGCAGAGTTTGCATGTGTAGTTTTCTTGGAAGATGGAGCAAGGAGTAACCAGCTAACACCATCCATTTCCAGGAAACAGGGAGCATATTATGATTTCTAAGATGGAAAGTGTGTTTCAGCTGCTGTCTATTTGGAACTACTGGGTCATGTTAAGTCACAACAGGTCAGTGCTAGCTTCTAGGGGACCCACAGAATGGACACTGCTTAACTGAAGCAGAAGGAAAGATGTAAATGCCTGCTGTGTGTTAAAGCAGGACAAGGGGATGAGGAGGCCTTGTGGCATTGTGTATACTGTGCACTGAGCAAGGATGAAGGTGTTCCTGCTTTCAGCCCGAGTCTCTCCAGACAGGTTGGAGACTGATAGCATCAATGGAGGCAGTTTGGCAGCTGTAATCTGGGGACTTGACAATTTCAAATTCAGCTTTTGTGAATTGGAGAACGCACTACTTACCAAGTAACAGTAGGGCAGAGACACATGTTAACGAAGATGGCTCCATTAAACTTTTCAGACTTGGTACACTGTGTTAAAGCAACCATGAACTACTGCACAGCAGAGTTAAAAGGAACCCAAGCCTTTACTCCAGGTGGCTGCGTGTGAGGCTGGGAGGAAGAAGTGCCAGCAGGGCCCTGGTGCTCACACTGACTCGTGTGGATCTGGACATATCAGCTTGAAGAGTCCGGTGCTGATGAACTGTGCCCATGTTGAACCTCTAAGTATAGGATGGAAGGGAAATGGACAGTGGAAACGATCCTGTCCTGTTACATTTACCAGATCCACTAACCGCCTCTGCAGCCCCCGCACAGGTCCTGTCCCCTCCGCTGCCGGCTCCCTCGCTAGACTCTCCAGTTCTCACTTCTGCAGCTGCACTCCACTCCTTTTTGATTTGAGGAACTGGCACACACAGCTCCTTCTTTACAGTGCATTTCCCCGATATTTGACCTGGTTAACGCCTCCCTTAGTGTTTTACTGTATCTACCTCAAGGGCAAGGTCAGAAAATCCTAACATGACACAAACATGCGTGTTGCTCAGTAAGTCTCCCTCCCACCCTGTCTCCTCCCTCTCCAGGTCTCAGTGGAATAAATGACGTTTCCTCTGGGAGGTTTTCCGGCCTCCCACACCCCAACCACACTTCCCCATGATGTTATGTCATGGGTCTTATCACAGTTTTTAATAATCTGTACGACTATTGTGGGCATTGTTAGTAGAGAAACATCACGTCTTTTGTTCACTTCTTTTCTCAGCACCCAGCCCAGAGCCTGATGCTTGCGTGTTCCATCAATGTCAGCTGAATCAGTAATTGCTGCTGTCTGCGCTCATTTAATTGCTTCAGGAATGAAGACTGTTGTATTAATTTCCTTGGGCTGCTATAACAAATATCCACAAACTGGGAGGCTTAAAAAATGGGAATTTGTTCTTGCACAGTGTGGAGGCCAGAAGTCCGAAATCAAGATGTCAGCAGCAGCCGGGCCATCGGAAGTCTCTAGGGGAGGACCCTTCCTCACCTCTCAGCTACTGGTGTTGCCGGCGATCCTTGATGTTCCTTGGCTTGTAGACACATCGCTCTCGTCTCTGTGTCTGCTGTCACTTGGCATTCTCCCCGTGTGTCTGTTTCTGCCTCTTTTCGTTTTCTCGTGAGCACAGCAGTCGTAATGGATTAAGGATCCACCATACTCCACTATGCCCTCAGCTTTACTAATTATACTACTACCATCATATTTACAAATGAAGTCACATTCTGAGGTTCCAAGAAGAATGCAAATTTGGCGCGGTCTGTGGGGGAGATTATTTCACCCACTGCAGTTGAGAGAAGTCTCCCTTTCTGCCTTCAGGGATTGCCTGGGTGATGTCCCTTGCATGGCGTCTAGTGTGCTGCTCTGATGGCTCTGTCCAGTACTCCCTGCTTGGTGCCTCATCACTTATCACAGAAGGTTGTGACGAAGCAGGGACAGGGTAAGGATTCCCAAGAGGGGAAACCCAGACTCGCACTGGTAATTGAGAGATAAGGGTCTGGAGCCCAGCTTCCCTGGAAGTCAGCAAGCATTTATTTATTCCACACAGTCTGCAAACCACTGTACCATCCACAGAGATGGGAGGGTGTGGCCCTGAACCTCCGGAGGGACCCTGCATCCTTTCCTGAGAATGAGGGACCATCTTACTGTGTCCAGAGTTGGTTCCTGTCAGTAGGTTCCCGGCCTGGCTGACTTCAAGAATGGAGCCGCAGACCTTCAAGGTGAGAGTGTGACAGCTCTTAAAGATGGCACGGACCCAAAGAGTAAGCAGTGGCAACTTTTATTGTGAAGAGTGAAAGAAGAAAGCTTCCACAACGTGGAAGCGCACCAAGATGGTTGCCCCCTGCTGGCTGGGGGGTGGCCAGCTTTTATTGTCTTATTTGTTCCCGCCCATATTCCGTTTCTGTCCTATCAGAGTGCCCTTTTTTCAAGCCTCCCTGTGATTGGCTACTTTTAGGATCCTGCTGATTGGTGCATTTTACAGAATGCTGATTGGTGCATTTTACAGAGCTGATTGGTGCGTTTTACAATCCAGCTACAGAGTGCTCCTTGGTGCGTTTTACAATCCTCTTTTAAGACAGAAAAGTTCTTCAAGTCCCCCCTCAACCCAGAAGTCCAGCTGGCCTCACCTTTCATTACTCTGGGGCCTTGGCACTGTCCTCTGGGCCTTCCCTCATCATGTGGTCTGAACCGCCAGGAGTCTGCTGAACAGGACGCTGATCCTCCTCTGCTTTGCTGGCATTAGGGGCCTGAGTGTGTGACCTTAGGCATGGAAGTGTGACCTTGAGCAGTGCACATGGGCCAGAGCAGTGTGAGTGGGCTCCAGACAGGCTCCTCTCACACCTTGGGGTCAGACATGTCCTAGGGCAACTGGCAAGCCCTAGCCTCTAAACAGACTCACACCCCATCACACTGGGCCTCTGCCAGTGGGGGGTGGGCTTGGCTAGATTTCCAGGAAGCAGAAAGAATCAACACAAAAGCAATCATACTGACAGAGACTTCGAGGGCTGGGGGTGGTAAGGGCATGGGGAGGTCAGAGCTTCGTGTCTAGTTTTTTCCTAAGCACATAAGCCCTTTAGCAGCAGGGCTGCTGGGGAGATAATGCAACAGGCTTGTCAAGTAAAACTGCACGTATCTTTTTGAAAGACAGCTTTTTAAGGTATGACTCACTACGCAATATATCCGCTTACTTACTATGCAATTCACCCACTTAAAGTGTACAATTCAGTGGGTTTTGGTATATTCAGCATTGTGCAACCATCAATACTGTCAATTTCAGAATATTTTCATGACCTGAACCCTGCACCCCTTAGCTATAATCCCGCAAGCCCCAGCTGTAGGAAACCACTTATCTGCTTTCTGTTTCTATAGATTTGCTGACTCCAGACATTTCATACAAATAAAACCAAGCAATACATAGACTTTTGTGTCTGCTTCTTTCACTTAGCCTGACAATTGTAAGGTTCATCCGTGTTGTAGAATGTGTCAGTACTCTGTTCCTTTTTTTTAATGGCTGAATAATATTCCACTGGATGGATGGACCACAAATCATTTATCCGTTCACCAGTTGATCTACATTTAAGTTTTTCCCACTTTTTTACATTATAAATAGTGTTGCTATTAACACTCATGTACGAGTTTTTGTGCGGACATTTTTTGTCACTTCTCTTGGGTATACACCTGGGACTGAAATTCCTGGTCATATGGTAACTGCATGTATAACTTTTTGAGGACCTTCCCGACTGTCTACAAAAGCAGCTGCAGTCAGGGAATGTAGGGCCACATCTCCCCTCAACCCTGAATTCCCATGGCACCTGAGAGACGAAGAGGGTTTCAAAGGTTTACTAGAGGGCCAGCAATATAACGAGGGAGGGGGGGGCAGGGCAAAATGAAAATGCAGACCTCTTGTTCAAAAAGCAGAAAAGGGCCATTAAAGGAACAAAAAATGTGAAGAGTTTTCTCTTTTACGGCCTCTCTCTCTTTTTCCCTTTATGACGTTTTCTATTTGTTACTGAATCTCCTGCTCCCTTAGGCGTGGGGACAATCGGAGTGAGTGCAGATCCTCCCAGCTTGCTCCCACTCCCACCAGCCACAGAACTGATGCACCATGCCCCAGCCAGGCATGGGTACATTGAGCCCCATGTCTTCTCTCTCCGTAAGCCTGCCCCCCAATTCACAGTGGGTAGGAGACCCCAGGATGTTGCAGTCTTCACAACAGGGTGTGTTAGTTCCTGAACTGGGGTGTCAGTGAGAGGTTTGCACCTGCCAGGTCACCTCCTGAACACACTATAGTGCTGCCCAGCTGGAATGTGTCACTGCCGGACCCCACCCTAAGGTGCTCTGGGCCACCCACACCAGACCTTAGCCCTCCCCCATGCCTCAGCCTCCCCTAGGAGCAGAGGTTGGTAGCTGTTGCTGGTCGGAAGTGGGAAAGGGGTGTCTGGGAAGGATCCGAAATGCTGGGGCAGGTGACCAGATGGCCAAGAACCTCTCCTGGGAGGCAGGGAAAGGCAATGGGCAGTGAGGCTGTGTGTGAACCGAGGCTGTGTGCCTCCGTGTATGCTCTACTGTCCATCTGATTTCACTTAGGAAACACAGACGCAAAGATCGGGAAGAATTTCCTGAGGGCACTCAGCAGTTGCAGTGCATTAAGCCCCAAATTCAGTGCCCTTCTGAGAGCAGGATCTGTGGCCTGTGCTGGTTACCCACACATAAGGCCAGTCCTGGTGTCCCACAAGATTTATTGGGAGACGGGCTAAGTCCTAGCTCAGAGGTAGGGGACACACAACACCCCTCCCATGTGGAGGATGGTCGCCACCAGAGGCTCTTGCATTCTTTCATGACAGTGAGCTGGTGGACAAGGGGTCTCTTAGTGGCCACAGGACAAACCCCACAGGCCACCCACATCGAGGAAGCATCCAAGGAGCAAGAAGAAGGTGAGATCAGGGACTCATCCCACTAGGGGTAGGAAGCCAGACAGGAAGAGATCCCAGTGCCCTGCCCTCGCTTGGGAGTCAGAGAGGAAGGAGAACAGAGAGAAAGAGAAAGAATCCCTGGATTTTAACCAAAGATGTTGATATGGTTTCAGTATTTGTCCCCTCCAAATTTCATGTTAACTTGTAATCCCCAGTGTTGGAGGTGGGGTCATGGGAGGTGTCTGGATCATGGGGCGGATCCCTCATGAGTGGCTTGGGCCATCTCCTCGGTGATGAGTGAGCTCTTGCTCTGAGTTCACAGGGGATCTGGTTGTTTAAAAGCATGTGGCACCTACCTCGCCCCTTCTTTCTCTTGCTTCTGCTTTCACCGTGTGATGTGCCTGCCCCATCACTGCCTTCCACCATGACTGGAAGCTTTCCAAGGCCTCCCCAGAAGCAAATGCCGCCATACTTCCTGCACAGCCTGCAGAACTATGAACCAATTAAACCTCTCTTCTTATACATTACTCAGTCTCAGGTGTTTCATTTCATTTCATTTCTTTTTTTTTTTTTTTCTGAGAAGGAGTCTTGTTCTGTTGCCCAAGCTGGAGTGCAGTGGCTTGATCTCAGTTCACTGCATCCTCCAGCTCCCGGGTTCAAGTGACTCTCGTGCCTCAGCCTCCCAAGTAGTGGGATTACAGATATGTGCCACCACACCCGGCTAGTATTGGTATTTTTTGTAGACACAGGGTTTCACCATACTGGTCAGGCTGGTCTCAAACTCCTGGCCTCAAGCGATCCTCCTGCCTCAGCCTTCAGATGTTTTTTATGGCAGTACAAGGGTGTTTTTTATGGCAGTACTGCAGCTATATTAACATGGAAGTGTGGAGTCTTAAACTGCAAGTGACTAAGTTACTTTGACTTGGTACTATTACATTTATGGATCTCAAATCCATCTGAAGATCTCTGCTCTAACAACCATTACAGAGAGTAAAACATCTTCCTTTGCTTTTACAACCAAGGTCTGTGGACTGTCGCATCTGCGACATGACACCTGCATACGGGTGCTAGTCAGGGCTTACGCCAGACCAGGCAGGGCCAGAGCTTCTTCACATCAGCTAACTTTCATAACAACCACACGCAGCAAGTATGGCTTCCTCGCCACTTTTTGGAAGAGGAAACCAAGGCTCAGGGAGGTGAAAACCCCTGGGTGATCATGAGGTGAACAGTTAAAATGCAGCGGGGCCAGAACCAAAGCCCCCACCCTGCTTGTGAAAGGTGAAACCAGCTGGGCTTCTGGGTCAGGTGGGAACTTGGGAAACTTTTCTGTCTAGCTAAAGGATTGTAGATGCACCAATCAGCGCTCTGTGTCTAGTTAAAGGTTTGTAAATGTCTAGTTAAAGGTTTGTAAATGCACCGATCAGCACTCTGTAAAAACGGACCAATCAGCACTCTGTAAAATGGACCAATCAGCAGGATGTGGGTGGGGCCAAATAAGCGAATAAAAGCAGGCCACCTGAGTCAGCAGTGGCCACCCCCTCGGGTCCCCTTCCACACTGTGGAAGGTTTGTTCTTTTGCTTTTCACAATAAATTTTATTGCTGCTCACTCTTTGGGGTTGCACTACCTTTATGAGTTGTAATACTCACCATGAGGGTCTGCAGCTTCATTCCTGAAGTCAGCGAGACCATGAACCCACCAAGAGGAACCAGGAACAAACAACTCCGGATGCACCACCTTTAAGAGCTGTAATACTCACTGTGAAGGTCTGAGGCTTCGCTCCTGAAGTTGGGGAGACCACCAACCCACCGGAAGGAAGAAACTCCCCAGACATCTGAACATCGGAAGGAACAAACCCCAGATGCACCACCTTTAAGAGCTGTAACACTCACCGTGAGGATCTGCAGCTTCATTCTTGAAGTCAGCAAGACCCAGAACCCACCTGAAGGAATATTCTGGACACACTTGGGCTTCTAATCCTTTCTTTACTCCTAATCTTTGTGTGTGTGTGTGTGTGTGTGTGTGTCTGTGTGTGTATGTGTATGCATGTTGCATGCATGTCTTTATGTAGTAAATACTTTGAGAATGCTCCAAAAGAAGAGAGGGGAGTAAGGGTGAAAGCTCAGGCTGTATGGTGAGGGGCATCAGGGGATAGGGGACCCTGAAAAAGGTGGTCCCAAATTCTGGCCAGCTGGACGAAAGGATGAAGACAAGGATGGCCTGACATCCAGAAAGGGAATTATACCTCTTCTGCCTAAGATACCTGTCATGAAAAGCCTCGTGCTCTGGGCCCAGGGGCCTATAAAGACCTGGGCCCGTAAAGACGTCTCTGGGACCGTAGGCAGGCTTTTCAGTGGGTAGCAAGCCAGACTCCGAAGACCAAATTTGGGAAGCAGAAAGCAGATCTTAGAGGGACAAAGCCAGCCCATCCAGGAAGGACTCCCTTCCTGCCAGGTTCCATTCGGTTAGCTCCTGCCCCCTCCACCCTGTGAGACATTGGGCCTTGCATCCCAAAAGCTGGGATTCGAGGCTGGCTACAGGATATGCTTTCTTACACACCACACACTAGGTGGCTGGAGACAGTCCCTGAAGGTCCTGATGGGATGGCTTGGAGACAAGCAGCCTGAATAACCTGAATTCTAAAACAACACACTCCCAGTTTTTTGTTTATTTCATTTTGTTTTTGAAACCGAGTTTCAGTCTGTCACCCAGGCTGGAGTGCAGTTGTGTTATCTCAGCTCACTGCAACCTCTGCCTCCTGGGTTCAAGCGATTCTCCTGCCTCAGCCTCCTGAGTAGCTGGGATTACAGGTGTGTGCCACAGCACCTGGCTATTTTTGTATTTTTAGTGGAGATGGGGTTTCACCATGTTGGCCAGGTTGGTCTTGAATTCTTGAACTCAGGTCATCCACCCACTCGGCCTCTCAAAGTGCTGGGATTACAGATGTGAACCACCATGCCTGGCCCACCCCCAGTTTCTTAAGATGATTGAGGGGTTTAGGTTTTTCATGACTTCTCCAGGTCTGAGTGTAGTCTTCCCCTTTAATGCTTGAGAAAGGGAGTGCAATATGTGTCTTTCATGTTAATTACATCTCCTAATAACTCTGTGGTAAGAGCACTTTTCTTGCATTTTAATATTCACTTGCACATCAGAAACAAGAAGGTCTACACTCCATACACCTAATTACTGACGAGCGCCCTGTGTTTGCATAACATAGACACTCACGTGCACAAACTCCCCTGTCCTTCACGCAGGGTGTCATCGTTTGCCCTCTTCGGTCTTTCAACCCAGTCTTTCTTGATTCATCTCTCCTAATAAAGCGGCTGAGTTAAAACCTGTGGACATTGCAGCCTTCATTGATATATATTTTTTAAATATTGTATTTCATAACCATTCAGTGCTCATGGAAATTCAAATTACTAGGAAAATTACTATAGGCACACGCTAATAACTATCTCATAACAGCTTTGATTAACACTGAAATACATCTTATTAAGGTCATTGGATCAGACATCAAACGAATAAAACTATGTGGGGATATTCATTCAGCCAGAGTAAGTTGGGACAGTGGTTGTGGGTGGGGGAAGAAGGGAGTTTCTAAAGCCCAGGTGGGGCTCGGAGAAGGTCCCTCATGTAATAATGTGTGTGAAGAGCTTTGGTTTCATAAGCTGTTGTGAGTAATTCCAAATTACCTCTGATGTGCAAACACATACACACATACATGCAACCACACACACAGAGGGGTTCCCTTTCAATCATCCACTAAAAATATTTATGCTCTGGGCCTTCCCATGGGTCTGCCTTCATTTTTAATGCTTTCCTCTTCCTGTTTTAAGCAAGGCGGAGATAACAGTGGGAATCTCCAAGCGACACCATGACGTGCTATCCATCAACTTTAGACATGTTTTGTTTTTCTCCCAACATTTTTATAAACATTGCAAACACACACAAAGTTAAAAGAATAGTACAATAAATACTTGAAGGCTTTCGACCCAGATTCAACAATTATTTACCTTCGGCCACAGTGACCTGTGTGTCTGTCTGCCTGTCTGTATACTTCTTTATCTTTATTGAGCCATTGGAAAGTTTTGCACATCACGCCTTCACCCTTAGATACCTCAGCTCTCAGTTTCTAAAAATAAGGATATCTTCCCATTATAACCACAACATCATTATCGCACCTAAGAAAAATAACATCACAATGTGATCTCAGATCTAGCTTATTCACAAATTTCCCTGCGTTAGCCCCAGACCTCCTGGGCACAGGCCATCATTGCAAGTAAAGCAGCCAGGCCACTGTCCTTGTATGTGAACACACCCTTCCTTCCTGCGAGGTTCCTTCAGGTCGGCTCCTACCCCCTTTACCCTGTGAGAGGGGGCCTTGCATTCTGAAGGTGGGGGTCCAGAAGGAATGGAAAATAAGATGCATGGAGGATGCCCTGCGTCTCCTGCCCTCCAGTCAGATGTTTAGAGCTGGGCCATGGTGTGGTTTGAGGTGGGTTACAGGACTGGTCTCTCTTCTTACACACCACACACTGGGTGGCTGGAGGCAGCCCCTGCAGCTCCTGACAGGACACTTTGCAGACAAGTAGCCTCTGGGGCTGCACATCTTGGTCTGCCTGGCTGGCTGGGGTCTTGGACCACCCCATATGCCATTTCCATCTGAGCATGTGAGCACCTCATGGCTTGGGCCTTGGGTCTTCCTGGAGCCACCACAGGTGGAGAGGAGAGGCTACCTCTGCATTCACCAGCACCTTTCAGAGGGAGTGGAGGGAGGAGTGGGGAGGTGGGCTACCAAGTGCTTCATGTTCCACTCTTGTGACAAAGCACCTCAAACTGATTAGCATAAATCAACAACCATTTCAATATGCTCTCGAATTGTGTGGGTCAGGAATTGGACAGGGAACAACAGGGCTGTTTTGTCTCTGCTCCATGATGTCTGACTTCGGCTGAGAGACACAAAAAGCTGGACATGACTTGAAGGGCTGAGGGCCAGACTTGGCTGGAGGCTCTTCACTCCTAGGTCCAGCACCTGTCTGGAATGACCACAAGCCTAGACATAGAGTGGGATTGTCAACCGGGTAACTCGGGTAACTTTCCATGGGTCTGGACTACGGTGTTCTAGAGGGAGCCTCCTGAGACAATACCCAGGAAGCCAACATCCCAAGAGAACAAGTGGGAGCCACTTGGCCTCACTGAGCTACCTTGGGAGTCACTCACCATCACTGCTGCCACATACTGTGGGTTACAAGTGAGCCACAGAGACCAGCTCAGATTTGAGAGGAGGAGCCATAGACCCTGTCTCCCATGGGGCAGTGGAAGGTCACATTGCAGAAGAGCATGTGGTTGGGCAACACCGTCATCATCTTTGGAGAATACCATCTGCACTGTGCTGTGGATATTTCCAAGCCTGTCTAGACAGTGGCTGTTGACAACAGTGACTGGAAGGAGGCAGCTTTGGGTCTGCACACACCAGGAGATCAAGAATCCCAGGGGATAGAGGCAGCCTGGCCAGAGGAGAGGAGCCCCAGCTCTAACCTTTCTGGCCCACAGTCTTGTCCCTATGCTTACAGGCACTAGCTGGTTTAATTAGGCAGCAGGCCCTTAATTGTATGAGACTGAAGCTACTAGCTCTGGGCTAAGCAGGCAGGAAGCCCCGGCTAGACCCTGAAACCAATCCGCCTTCCCTCACCCCACCGCCTCCTCACTGAGGACCAGAGCTGGCCTTCAACTCTCCAAGGGCTGCTCTGCTCTGGACTCTCTCACTGGTAAGATGTGTGACCATGTGCACGCCACTTCACCCAAATGAGCCACAGTCTCTCACCAGGAAGAAGGAGGCCATGAGTCCTGCCTGATGGAGCTCCCGGGCTGGTGGTCTAGTAGCACCGGGCATGCTTGGGGCATACGCATAAGGAGAGCCAACGCTGTGCATTATCAAGTGTCACATGTTGATGTGTTTATCCATAATCCACAAAACGTTGTCCTGCATTTTAAGTGCTCTAAGCACTCAGCTACTCAAGAGGCTGAGGCTGAGGAGGATCACTTGAGCCCAAGAGTTGGAGTCTGCAGTGAGCTATGATCATGCTACTGCCTTCCAGCCTGGGCCACAGAGACAGACCCTATCTCCAAAAAAAAAAAAAAAAAAGAAGAAAAAAATAAAAAAGCCAGGCTGGGGGCGTTGGCTCACATCTGTAATCCCAGCACTTTGGGAGGCCAAGGCGGGTGGATTGCCTGAGGTCAGGAGTTCGAGACCAGCCTGACCGACATGGTGAAACCTCGTCTCTACTAAAAATACGAAAATTAGCTTGGCATGGTGGCAGGCACCTGTAATCCCAGCTACTCAGAGGCTGAGGCAGGAGAATCACTTGAACCCAGGAGGTGGAGGTTGCAGTGAGCTAAGACTGGGCCATTGCACTCCAGCCTGGGCAACAAGAGTAAAACTCCATCTCAAACAAAGAAATGAACGAACAAAAAAAAAACCTTAGTTTACTTTTGATTAAAACTTTTTGTAAAAGTAAATACTCTCAGCTAGGTGACTGGTCTGCTGAATGTTGGAGATGGTGGGCTCTCTCTTCTATTCCAGGGGCCAGGCAGCTCTGCAGCTCAGTGATTTCCTCAAGGCAGCCATGGTTCTTCATCTGTTTAGGCTCACAGGCCTTTGAGAATCTGATAAAAGCAATTAACACTCTCTCCAATTTAAAAAAAAAAAACCTGTTGTTATAATTTTGCATGTCATTTCCAGAGGTTCACACTCACCTATCTAAATCCTTCTCAGATTGTGAAAGGAAGTGGGAGGAGCTCCTCATTCTCACCCTGCACCTGCTAATGTAGGAGTGAAGAGCACCACAAGCAGGAAGTGCTTTTCACTTGAGAAGTGCATTTCAGTGCTAAGATAAAGACCAATGGGTGGAGGGGGACTGTTGCTGGTGGGAGGGGCGTGCTTTACAGGGCCAAGAGCCTGCACAGGAAACCTGGGGCCTGTGACTCTGCTGCACTATGGGGCTGGCCTCACCTGGTGGCCTCAGACACTGAATTTCCTCAAGATATCAGCACATACGGGACAAGAATTGCATACAGTGGTCAGGATAACCCTAAGGATTTTTCTTTTCTAAATAGGTTTGTTTTAAAGTGATAAGAGACCTGAGTCCCTCCCTATGGATCAACACGTGGCAGGCCACTTTGACCTAAGTCCTTGGCCTGTGTGGCTGGAACCAACCTGTCATAGACAGGATTCCCTGGGAACCAGGCTCTGGGTCTAAGCTATGCAAGCAAGAAATTTCCTGGGAAGAAATGCAGACAAGGTGTGAGCAGAGAGAGGAGGTGGGCATGGGGCACTTCTGACAGGTGCCTCGGCCAATCACAAGGAGAGCAGGCATGGCCTGGTGGAGTAGTCTCAAATGGAGGCAGGGAGTCAGGGGACTGAGCCTTTTGCCCCTGCACTGAACCCCTGTTGAACATGGGCTGGTAGGGGATGTGGCTGTACATAGCTGGGAGGGTAGGGACTTGGCCCTGTGGGCATCGGGGGCTATAAAAACCCTCAAATGTGGCACTCTGATCTTGGAAAGGCAACCATCTAATTCAGCCTGTTTTCAGTCCTTTTTATGACCAGATAGATGCAACTGTCTTGTGACACTGTTCTAGCACTTTCTAGAACTCCTGTCGTGATGCCACTTGCGCCAGGTAAGAGCACGTCCAGAAAAGAGAAAAGGCAGTGTGAGTGTCATGCCAGTCAGGGATGTCTCCTTACTCTGGACTCACTGTGGAAATACAGCTCAGGCCATCTGGAGTTGGGCACAGCAGGCGGAAGCAGGGTCTGACTCTCTTTGGACGACCGTTGTGCACTGGCTGTGGGAAGCTCAGCCAGGGAGCTGGGGCTCACACAGCGTTCTGGCCAGCGTCGGGCCAGTGGAAGGCTGTAGGGAGAACCAAGGGAAGATCATGCCAGGCCAGGCAGTTTTTGGTAGCTAAGTCCAAGAACTTGGCTTTCCAGGGTACCTGGAACTGGCTGAGTACAAGGGATTGACTCAAAATGAATAAGCTCTTGAGATACGATAATGATAACAGTAATAATGATGACAATAAGAATAATAACAATAGCTACCATTTGCAGAGCTCCCTTTTGCCAGGGCCTGGGCTAAGCACTCTGCATGAATTATCCCCTTTAGTCCTCCTGACAGTCCTAGGAAGCCAATAGTATTTTTATCCTCGTTGTACAGACAAACGTACCAAGAGAGGCTGGTTAAGTTGCCCATGTTACAAAGTTAGTAGGTAATGAGCCATTATTTAAACCAGACAGTTTTTATTAGACCCTAAGGCCCTCCCCCAGCCTTCTGTTTCTCACTAATTGGTGCCATTGGTTGCCTAGTGGTTCAGGACGAATTCCCTGGCAGTCATCCTCCATTACTCTTCTCAAACACTCTGCAGTGAACTTACCAGCAAGTCCTATCATCTTTACCTTGAAAATGTAACCTTGCCACTGTGGCAGTCATAGTGAGCTGGGAGATGCCTCAGTGGCAGACACTTCCAACTCTGAGTGGCTAAAATGACAAAGCTCATTCTTGCCTCTTGCTCTGCGTGTACTGCAGGTCCATGGAGTTGCCAGGGAGGCTCTGCTCCATGTGTTCCTTACTCAAGGACCCACAGTGACAGAGTTTCTAGAATTTATTTTATTTTTAAATTTTTAACTTAATTTATTTTTAAGTTCCAGGGTGCATATGCAGGATGAGTGCCTAGAAGTTATAAACCACCACGGTAGGGGAAAGGCAGGCAAATCATGCACTGGTTCTTAGGGTCTTCTACTCCTTGCATTTTATTGGCTGAGCTGATAACATGGCCACATGGAAACTCACAGGGGTGGGAGGAAGGGTTCCATCATGGATCAAGGGGGAGATCTAAAGATGTGGGTGAGCACTTGAATTTCTGCCACAGACACGTTAGATCCAGTCTCTAGCCTCTTTTGCCCAGAGAACTTTTAAAAGCCTCGAACTGGTCTCCCTGCTTCTGCTCTTGCCTTACAATCTTTTTTCCATGCAACAGCTAAAATGATCTTCTAAAACACAAATCACATCACTTTACTCTTAGGCTTAAAACCCCCAAATGGCTTCCATTCCTTTAACAACAAAAGTAAAATTCTCATTCTGGCCTACAAGGCTCCAGAACAAAGGACGGCAAACCATGGCTCTTTAGTCAAATCCAGCCCTCTGCCTATCTTTGTCAATAAAGTTTTATTGGAACAAAATCCCACCTATTTATTTACATATTGCCTGTAGCTATTTTCATGCTACAACAGCAGAGATGAGTAGATATAACAGAGACTGTATGGCCACCAAACTGAAATATTCCCTACCTAGCTCTTTACAGAGACAGTTTGTAAACTCCTGCCTTACACTACCTTGACTCTGCCTTCCCCTCAACTTCATTTCCTCCCTCAGCCCCATCTTCCATCTTTCCTCTTCCTTCTCTTTCCAGCACCATGCATTTGCTCATGTCCTTTAGCTTTCTTCTCTGATAGGACCTCCTCAAAGTGTCCTCGTTGACCCCTACAATATCAGCCCCCAATCTTGTCAGGCTTTAATCCCTTCTTTGTAGCACTCCCTTCCACTAGAAATTATATTCCAGACTTCATTCCTTTATGGGTCTCTGGTCTTCTCCCATGTTAGGGGTTGTGAAGTCTTGGAATTGGGGTTGAGAGACCTAGAGTGGCCTTGGTAATCTTCTCTTACTGTCTGTGTCTGCTGTGTCTCTCATTCCAAGCTAACCAGTTTCCTTTGGGGGAGGAAATTTTTAATTTTTTTTGGCCTCAGCACTAAAGAGAATATATTTCCATGAGATTTTCAAAATTGCTTTATGACTGAGGATTTTAATTTTTGCATCTGAGGGTCAAGGACAATAGTCGTGTTATTATGCCTTGTGGGTTTTTTTTTTTTTAACACTTCAAGCAAATTCCGGTCATCCCTGGGAGGCATACTTTGAACATCTCTGCAGTCCCCGAGGAGAACAATCTTCTGTAACTTTGAAGCCAAATAGGATTTCTGAAAAGGAAGTTACAGTCAATTGAGAAATCTCAGTGGAGCGTGAAGAGCCGAGGGATCCCGTGGTGGGGCTGCAGCTGGGACTGTCCGGGGTAGAAGTGCCCTTCCTGGCAGAGGGAGACCCCACAGGCAGCATGGCGGGCTTGCCCGAGACTGGCTGGGCCTTGGACATGACTGCATCCCAGAAACTACAGCCCAGAAAACGCAAGCGTGCCTTCCTCATCACTGCTGTGGGCTTGACCATTCTCTAATGAGTTTAGGTGATTGAAGCAGAGCAGACAAGCAAAGCCAAAACAAAATGAGACTCCACTCACCTTTTCCTTAACAGACGTGCTCTGGAATACGGCAGAAACAAAGAGTCAAGGGCAATGAAAGTTTGGGGGCTGGTGTCCGTGGAGGAGGGTGGTCCCCAGAGCTCCAACCCAGTCTTCCCAGAAGTAATTCCTTGGCTCCTTCCTACCCTGCCCGGCTGCAAGGAAGGAAATGCAGGGGTGTCAAGAGACCGACTACTTCCTGCACTTGGCCTGCCTGCCCACTTATGTGACCTCCTGCCACCTACCCTAGGCTGCCTGCTCAGGTGCTGGTCTCCTGTGTTCTGCTGTGCCCTACCCCTCGTGTCCTCCTGCTACTCCCAATTGATTACATCCCAGCTTAGCTTAGCATTTCAGGCCATTTGCAGTCTGTGCCCAAGAGCATCTTCCCTTTCCCTCCTACCTGGGTCTACCCTGGGTTTAACCAGTTGGGCATCCAGCTATTTCTCAGAGTCCAGCACTTTCCTACTCCCTGCGTTGGGTCTTACACTTCCCATATTCCTGGTGTCTCCTACTTCGGCGTACAGAAGCTGTCCATCCTCCCAGGCCTGATCTCATGTCACCTCCCCAGTGATGGTCCTCTGGTTTTCCTGAGCCCCATGCAGGCATTGGTGCCTCTACCATGACTTGCACCTGGAGCGGCAGCCGCTCATGTCTTCTTTCTAGAGCCTCTGTGGAACCAGGGACATGGCTTGTTCATCTTTATTCAACTCTGTCTGCTGCTGCCCCAGCATGGAACCTGATGCAGAAGATGGATTAGTAAGTGCTTATCAAATGACTAAATGTTCTAAGAACAGGAACTGGTAATCTAATTCACACTGAAATGTAAATGACTAATAAGGTTTCATGTGTGGTCTTCCCGCCAGGCTTGGCATCCCTGAGGTGGGAGTGAAGGTGGCATAAAATAGGATGAGGTGGAGGGTTGAGAATCTAAACCAGGAAGGCACTTGGTTCGGCTGTGGCTTCTGGGCAGGCCTGACTGATTGGGGTCATTCAATGGGGTCACCGAATTAGTTATTGACTGGGTTGATTGATTGGGGTCATTGATTGAGGTTATCACCCCAGAGCATTGCACTGGGGGACTGAGAGGCTCTGCCAGGCCTGCTCCAAGCAGAGCACTCAAGCACATTCACATCCCTGGCAAAAGGCATGAGCCTCTGGGAGGAAGGGGCAGACCCAGCTTCGGGGATCAGAAGAGCAAGGACTTCTAAGAAGGTGATAGCCTCCCTTGGTGGCCCTCTGATGCCCTTGAGTGTACCTGCCAGGTGGGCTGGGTGACTCTGGCTCCATATGGGAGGCCCCTAGCCATGCCATGGCGCCTACAACCCTCGGCCTCTGTGCAATCGCAAAGCTCCTCACTCCTTGCCCTGTCGAGGTGGGCAGGAATCAGTCATGGCTCATTTCTGTGTCCTGCTGCCTGGGCCCTGGAACATGCCAGCTGTGTCCCAACCACAGAGATGCCTAGACCCAGACACACTTGGGGGTCCTCCCTCACTCCAGCTCCCTCTCTCAAAGGGGCTGAATAGAGAAGCCTCCAGGGCCACAACTTGTTTCTTGGAAAGCTTACTTGGACATGGTTCTGACACTGGGTCGGACAGTTGGCAGGGTGCCTGGCTCCTGTTTCAGCTCAGGCTGTGGCTTTGCCAAGCACCTTGCCCACTAGAGTTTGTGAAGAAAGGCCCAGCAGGTCCCTGGATGCTCTCAAAGGCTGCCGCTCCTCTTGAGTGGCTGAATACAACAGTTCCCTCCTTGAAGTTTTATTGAACTTCAGGAGCCAGCTGTGCAGAGGAAAGAAAAGAACTGTCACTGAAATCACAGAGGGGGCAGGACAGCAGGGAGGTGAAGGAATCCGACGAATGGGAGGGCCACAGCAGCCAGGTATGGAGTGGCTGGTGAGACCAGCCTGGCAACAAAGTGAGAACCTGTCTTTACAAAATTTTTTTAAAAATTATTTGGGCATTATGGCGCATGCCATAGTGGTGGCCATAGTAGTGCCTGTGGTTCCAGCAATCTCGGGGGGCTGAGGTGGGAAGGTTGCTTGAGCCCAGGAGGTTGAGACCGAAGTGAGCTGTGATCATGCCATTGTGCTCCAGCCTGGACAATACAGCAAGGCTCAGTCTCAAAAAGTAAAAATATAAATAAATGTTTTAAATAAAATACATTTTCAAGTTCTCCATATAACATGCATTTTCTATTCACTCAGTAGTTTTAAAATCTGTTGGGTTAATAAATGGTAGAGTGTAGCTGTGTGGATGTCTTCGCTTTGTTGAGCCCTGAGATGTTTTTCCTGTTGGATAAGGGTAACGACACCAGCTCTACAAGATCTGAGAGGATTGAAAACACACAAGAGTTATCCTGTATCCATCCACATCCATACCCACATCAGTCTACGCTACACACTGCTCCCAGCTGAGACCCTGGTCTGTCTCTGTAGTACATATTTATGTATTTATTCCTGCCTAGCATGCAATTCTCCTCCCAATAACACCTCAATGTCTTTATGGAGGAGTCTTTGCCTGGTGGGGATTTCAGGAGGTCAACACCAGTTGTCTGCCTCCACCTGGGGCAACAGCACTGCTTTCTGAATGCTTCTAGCTGGGTTTGTTGAGGGAGCTGAGGATTTTCCTAAAATTGTTACCATTATAAGATTCTTAGTTGAACATTTTTCCCCCATATGCAAGAAAACTGTGGCATTTCCATTAGCACTGTGGAAATGGCTGAGACCCAGGAGCATCGATGGGTGTGTCACATGTCACCTTGACCTGCCAGGGAGGCCCTGGAAGAAAGCAATGGAGAGCCTCTGGGTTCTCATGGGTCTCAGGGAGGCAGGCTAAAGATCTAGAAGGCTTTCAGAGAGGGACTATCTCCATCCTGAGTGGCTGGGCTCTGATGCTGTTCAGGGAGGAAGTTCACTTCTGCGACCTGTCCATATGAGTTTCCCTAAGTGAAGTAAATAACGGTTCCTGCCAGGACAAAAGGCCAGCCTGTTAGAAACCACAAGCAGAAAGCCCACCTGTGCAGTGTCGGGGCCCTGGAGAGGGAGGAGTGCAGCTCTTCACGAGAGAAAGAGAGAGATCAAGGTCTTGTTAGTTTCCCCGACCCTCGCACCACGTGCATCTGTCAGGTTCTTGTACCACTAGGTATTTCTCTGAACCTCTCTCCTCATCTAGAAAGCAGGGTGTGATATTTGCCCCTTAAAATTGTCATAGAGATTAAATAAAATAATGTGAAACCATGTATCGGAACTGCCTGGGACATGGTGGGCACTTGATAAATCTAGTCTCCTTGGCCGTGGGGTGGACTTCAGCAGAGGAAGAGAGAAAGGACCCAGCATGGAGGAGGTTTGTGGCCTCTGCTATGATTGGGGGACAGAAATAGCAGGCAGGAGAGAGAGAATGAATGTAGTGAGGGCAGGAAACCCAGCTGTAGAATCACAGGATTTGAACCACAGTGTGAGGACTACCCAAGACCTGTACACTGGCTGGGCACCTGTACAGCTCCCCCTCCTCCCAGGGGGTTCCCATCGCCAGGGTTGATGCCCGTGTGTTCGAGGAGCATGTGGGGTGCACACTGAGGGACATGCATGAGTGGATGTGGGAGGTGGTGGTCAAAATAACTCACACTGGAAAATCTGTCCCCTAATGAGTTGTTCCTCTCAAACTCAACTGCCCAGCAAATTTAATTTCCAAGTTTATCCATGTTATGATTATGTTATTTTCAAGTCATCTCTTTTCCCGAAAGGCCCCATGAAAGAAGGCTAATTGGATGCAGTTTGTTGTAGAAAGAATATTCAAAGCCAGGCGAAGCCTTCTGTTCCTGGGTGAGGGGCCAAGGCGACGATGGCCATCCCTGACGGGGTCTGCCATGTCACGCCTGCCTGGGGAGAGGAAGGGTGCTCACAGGGTCCTCAACCCGTCAGTTCTGGACCAGGCAAGGTCCCGAGCATGGAGGAGTCAGGCGGGCTCCTTCTCCTGTTTGCCCTGTGCCTTCCTCTCAGGAGGCAGCCTCCTGCCCTTCATCAACCTCGGATCTCACTCCCAGTGTTTCCATTTCCCTTTCTGAAGACACAGGCTAGGCGAGGCTCCCAGGAGAGGAAAGATGAGTTTCTAATGCAAAACAGGATTTTGTGGAGCCAAGCTTCGAATTTGGAAGCAAGCTTAGATGGAAGCAACTTCTGTCTTTCATCAGGCAGGGGCGGGGCTTCCATTTCAGGCGACCAGAGGTGGTGCCGGGCTGCTGAATGTGGAGAGGTCCCCTCAGGTCAGCCAGGAAGGCTCGGGAGGGATAACTGGGGGCTGGTGACCTTGAACCCCCTTGTCCTGGCCCTCTCTCCTCTCTTCCCTTTCATGCTGTTGAAAGGTGAGGCCAGCTGGACTTCCCAGGTCAAGTGGGGACTTGGCGAACTTTTCTGTCTAGCTAGAGGATTGTAAACGCACCAATCAGCACTCTGTGTCTAGCTAAAGGATTATCAATGTATGAATCAGCACTCTGTAAAAACGCACCAATCAGCACTCTGTATCTAGCTAGAGAATTGTAAATGGACCAATCAGCACTCTGTAAAATGGACCAAGTAGCACTCTGTAAAATGGACCAATCAGCAGGACGTGGGTGGGGACAAATAAGGGAATAAAAGCTGGCCACCCCAGCTGGCAGTGGCAACCCAGGTCACCTTGTACACTGTGGAAGGTTTGTTGTTTAGTTTGTCACACTATATCTTGTTGTTGCTCACTCTTTGGGTCCATGCCAGGTTTAAGAGCTTTAACATTTGCCTTCCAAGCTGTAACACTCACTGTGAAGGTCCCTGGCTGTTTTTTTGTTTTTGTTTTTTGTTTTTTGTTTTTTTTTTGAGACAGAATCTCTCTCTGTCGCCCAGGTTGGAGTACAGTGGCCTGATCTCAGCTCACTGCAAGCTCTGCCTCCTGGGTTCACACCATTCTCCTGCCTCAGTCTCCCAAGTAGCTGAGACTACAGGCGCCCCCCACCACACCTGGCTAATTTTTTGTTTTGTTTTGTATTTTTAGTACAGACGGGGTTTCACTGTGTTAGGCAGGATGGTCTCGATCTCCTGACCTTGTGATCCGCCTGCCTTGGCCTCCCAAAGTGCTGGGATTACAGGCGTGACCCACCACGCCTGGCAGCTTCATTCTTGAAGTCAGCAAGACCAAGAACCTACCAGAAAGAACCAACTCTGAACACACTGTGAGGGCTCCTCTCACTTGCAAAGTTTAGTGGGGGTCTGGTGGTCCCCAGTGGACCACTCTAAGTGGGTGCCCCAATTCAGCCCCGAGAAGGAAGGCAGCTGCCCTAATAGGCAGGGATGCCCTAATTGAAGATCATCCCTGAGTCAGGAACACAGGCGAGGAAGAGGCTGGGAGGGCAACAGCCTAAACCAAGAGACTGACAAAGATCTGCTGCAGAATCCGACGCAGAGCCAGCACGGGAACAGGGCATCACCCCAGGAGAGAAGGAAAGCAGCCGATCCCAGCACGGTGGCTTCTTGCTGGCTGAAAGGAGACCTCTGGTGTGCAGAGATGCCAGAGCTCAATTTCTCTAGCAAGATGGAGGGGCTCAGCCAAAGCCATAACAGAAAATTCAAAGGCCTTCCTCTCAACGACAGCAGGGAGCAGAGAGAAGGGTGCAGGATGTCCCTATAGCACAGAGCGTTTCCTCTTCTGTGCACTCTTGACATGGGGCCAAGGTAGGCTGTGACCCAGGCTGCTTTCCTCCGTTTTGGAGGGTTGTGAGACAGCTGCTTGGAAATCAGAGGGTAGGACCCCCACCCGGATAGGTCTCTGGATGACAGCAAAGCCCTCGCTAGATTGGGGGAAACAGCTGAAGCTCCAGGGTTCTCTCACACTGTAGGAAGTGGGTAAACTGAGGCTCCAGACTCCCAACAAAACCATCAGAGAACCTGGCTGCTTTCTCTTTGAAGCCTGCACACCAGCCCAGCTACACGGTTCCCTTTGTAAATGTAGAGAAAACCCAACCCCCAGAACTGTAGCTTAGAGGGGAAGAAAACAGACTTGAAATTATGCAGGAAAAAAGTATCAGGGAGATTTTACCTATACTGTGTCAAAACAAATAGAAGATCTAGACAAAGCTGCCCATATTAAGCAGGGGCAGGATTCAAAAATGGCACAGCTATTATGCAAACATACTTAGCAAAAGGGATAAAAATTGAGAGAAAGAAGGGAGGATGTAAAGAGAGAAAGGAGGAAATGAAGTTTGCAAAAAACAGATGAAAAAGGGATTCTGAAAGAAAATGCAATCCAAGAAGAAGGAAGAGATTCCTATCAAGCACATCTTCTACTTAATACTTATTGAACACTTCCTTTATACCAGGCCCTGTTCTAGGCACTCAGACATGAGCTACTTCATTCAATTCTCACCATAGCCCTGTGGAGGTGTCTACCACTATGCACCCCATTTCACAGATAAGAACACAGGCAAACAGAAGGCAGTTAACTCACCCAACCAGCAGTTCAGCATTCAAAACTGTGAAATTTAGATCCAGAGACCATTATTTTAATGCTAGTTTATATTGTTTCTTGTTATATAAATTAATTATGGAAATTGGATAAATACATAAAGGCATAAAAATAATTCATAATTCCACCACTTCTAACCCCTTCTAACATTGTGTTATATTTTCTTCCAGTCATTTGTCTTCTTTATTTTGCATTTATTTTTATATAGTAGTTATTTATTTTGTTACAGAGAAGTTTAAAAGAGAAAATTTAAGACAACCTAAAATTATATGAACCACACCCCTTTAGATAGACACACATTTATTTATATTCTTACTGGGAAGAAGACTGGAAAGAGGTGATAGAGGGTTCATAGACAAACAGATATATACATACACACAGGCACATACCCACACATAGTATGTGCACACACAGATACATGCCCACATGAGTGCCTGCATATTCATTAATGTGTGTGTATATATTTAGTACTATATAAATATCTATGTGTGTATATATACACATACACACACGTGTGTCACCAACTTAACAATGGCTTGACTTCTGATTTTTGATTTTATGATGGTGTGAAAGCCATGTGCATTCAGTTTGCTCCTTGACTTACAATGGGACATGTCTAGATAAACCCATCATAAACTAAAAATATTGTAAGTCGAAACACATCTTTGACTTAAGGTGTTTTCAATTTACAATGGGTTTACTGGGACATAACCTGATCATAAGTTGATGAACATCTGTAAATATATCCACATACATACAAGTGTGCAGATGTTCATCTAATGTAATACCTGTCATACACTGGTGTAAAGTCAATTTAGAAACATCCAACAATGAAAGTGAATATCTCTCCTTCCTTACCCCTGATTTTCCTGTCTTCGAATATTATCATTGTTAATAGTTTCTTGTAGTTTCTTTTAGAAAAAGTTTTTTTTGTTTTTTTTTTGTTTTGTTTTTTTTTTTTTTGAGACAGAGTCTCGCTATGTCGCCCAGGGTGGAGTGCAGTGGCCGGATCTCAGCTCACTGCAAGCTCCGCCTCCCGGGTTTTTACGCCATTCTCCTGCCTCAGCCTCCCGAGTAGCCGTGACTACAGGCGCCCACCACCTCGCCTGGCTAGTTTTTTGTATTTTTTAGTAGAGACGGGGTTTCACCGTGTTAGCCAGGATGGTCTCGAACTCCTGACCTCGTGATCCGCCCGTCTCGGCCTCCCAAAGTGCTGGGATTACAGGCTTGAGCCACCGCGCCCGGCCTAGAAAAGTTTAATACCAGCAGATGTTGTTTAGTATTTGTGTATGATTGTACATGTGTGTACTTGCTTATTCTGGTTGTTGAATGTATACCTTTAAACAATTTGCTATTTCACAAGATTCCACCTTAAACAGTATCTAGTTATTCTCTTAACTTCAGACTAAAGAAAAGGATGAAATTAATTTTTAAAAATTACTCTCATCTTGTCTGCTTCCTAATTTTCATTTTATTGTTATTTTTATATTGTCAAAATTGATGCTATGTAATTTCCCATAATTTTTTAGACTTGTTCTTGTATTTACAAGGATTCAGTGATCATCAAGGAACTCTTAATGGTTTATTTCTTTTTCATGGTCTTTTATCTTTTCATTCTCCAGACCAAGAGGGTCTAGTCTTTTCTTCTAGCAATGTTTTAAAGTTGAGAGGATGGCCATGGGGAATAGAAATGAGGACGGTTGCCAGAATGGGGAGGGAAGTCAGGTTGCTGTCTGCAGCAACAGGAAATGGTTAGCCAGGCACGGCAATGAACCAGGGCTGGTGACATCAGCATACCAGACAAACTGATCTTCAAATTATGGCTCCTTAGGTTATGATCACTATGACAAAAAATGCTTACAGTGACCATGATGTGGCCTTCACGACAGCGCTGATAAAAGTAACGGAGAAGGAAGGGAAGTGAGTGCGAAGACCAGGAGTGTCCTTGGGAGGTTTGCTATGACCCACACTGGGAAGGACACTCAAAGAGAAACGAGAAACCAAGCAGCTATCAGTGTTGATGCTGTCTCCTCACTATCTTCTGTGCCTTGTTCCTGGTTGTGCAGAGAAAGTGGAGATGATTTTCCTATTGAATAAAAAAAATAAGTCCATCATCAGAAAGGTAAAAGGCACATATTCTCACCTTTATACCATGGTTATGAATTTGTTTTTTAAATGAATGGGCAGTGGTATACAGTGTTTTCCATGTGGCCATTGGCTTAAAACATGCTGGTTTTGTTTTTTCATTCAGTTTTTTGTGGAAAAAGGGCTTGTATGTTAAGCAGGTTCCTGCTCCCCCAGAATCCCATTAACAGTGACGGACAGTGTGGACACTAAGTTGTAGTTGACTGCACATTTGTGATTTTTTCAGTCTATTGTTTGTTTCTAGGTTCTCTGAATTCTGCCACTGAGAAAGTTTTGTTTTTATTGCTTTTTATCTTTTAAGAAATACTGTGTTCCAAATCCTCTGAGTTGGTTTACATTTAAGAATGTCTTCTTATTGTCCTTATAGTTTAATTACAACTTAGTTACCTACGCTAGTTTGGTGGATATATTCATTTCTCCCAGCACTTTCCAGAAATTGCTCTATTGTCTTCCAACAGTTACTGTAACTGTAAGAATGTAGTATCCACGATTTGTCTTTTTTTTGTTTGTTTTTTGGCCTGACATATTCTGTATTCATCCTTTATATTCAGTCTCTTAACCACGATCTATCTAGATTTGCAACTACTTTGTATTCTATATGATATGTGCTTTAAAAATGCAGGTTAATGTTTTCTTTTATTTCAGATTTTTTAATTTATATCTTCAACTGCTTATATTTTTGTTCCTATTTTGTGATTCCTGGAGACATTATTTTTTCCCCATGTTGTATTGTCTTAATCCACTATCTTTCCCCTAATACTTTTATCTACTTTCGTATAAGTATTTCTTATATGTCTATAGTTTTTCTTTTAGCTGTATGCTGTGTGAAATTCTGATTATTATTCTTGAAAACACTCAAAAGAAAATATTATGAGATTGCATCTACACAACATGACCAAGAAACTCTTCTGAAAACCTTCTTTGCCTGTTAGCAGAGAACATGAAAGCATACACAGAAGTCAACAAAGTGTTAGCCCCAAACCTTCAAATTCAGCATAAGGCGTAGAAGAAAATGTAGAGAAAAATCTCCAAGGACATGGAACAGCAATACAAGGAAGATGCAAACATATTAGTAAGAGGGAAGTGGACTGGAGAATGAAATGCAGAAGAATCAATATCCACCTAAGAGAAGTTCCAAAAAGTAAGAACAGAGAAAATGGAGAAGGGGACGTAACTGAAGAGATAATAGAGCAGCGTTTTCACGGGCTAACGTAAATGTAACTCTCCAGACTGAAAGGAAAGGCTAACTGGTAAACAGGAAAGGCAGGAAAAGAAATGCAAGGGAAATCCTAATAGCTTCCAGAGCGAACAAATAAGACAACTATGAGGAATCAGAATCAAACTGGCATTGGGTTTCTTGCCAGCATAAGTAAAAACTGGAATTAAATGCAGAAAGGTCTTCAATGTTCTAAGAAAATACTGTTTTCTTCTCATGCCTAGTCATAAATCTCAATTAGATATGACAGTGAGAAGGCAGATAGTTTTAATTCTACAAGAACTTAGCAAAATGTGCATCCTATCTGAAAAAAAGAACACTAAATTTTATAAGGGCATCTTCAGAAAAAAAAAATCAAGAAAACATAAGCATTAATTCCAGGAAACAGCAAAGTGCACCCCGGAGCATAATGAGCAGAAATTCTTAAATGACTGGTGGATATCAGGTCCTTATTGGATTATTATTATTATTATTATTATTTTGAGACAAGATCTTACTCTGTCACCCAGGCTGAAGTGCACTGGTGCAATCTTGGCTCACTGTAACCTCTGCCTCCCCCGTTCAAGCTATCCTCCCACGTGAGCCTCCTGAGTAGCTGGGAATACAGGTGTGGTGTACGCCACCATGCTGGGCTAATTTTTGTATTTTTAGTAGAGACGGGGTTTTACTGTGTTGGCCAGACTGGTCTTGAACTCCTGACCTCAAGTGATCTACCCCCTTCGGCCTCCCAAAGTGCTGGTGCTGGGATTACAGGCGTGAACCACAGTGCCTGGCTAAAACATCAATGCACTCAACAAAAATATGATTAAAAGCTCAAATGTCTTATAAATATGGTTTAGAAGGCAAGTGATCCCTCTGCTATAAAGAAAAATGAAAAGGTAATCAGATTCTCCAGACAAAACAGAAAACTCTAAAAGAAAGTCATGGTACAAATACAAAACAAGCTAAACTTGGTATAATCTTCTGTAATCAATAGCATTTAAGAAGGGAATAGATTTGACTTTAAACTTTGGAATATTATCAATAGAACAGCAAACATTCACTGACCTAGGGAAATACTCTTGTTTTTAAGTGCGTTTCTGTAATAAAAATGCCTAATTATACCATAGGAAATTGCCATAATTTTCATGTGATTCAACTTAACACATAATCACACTATCAAAAATGCTAGTCATTGGTGTTTGATTTTCAGAATCAACAAATAAATAAATCACAAAAGTCAGAATTGTATTTGCAGAGCAAAGTATAAATGATAAAAGTTTTCAACATCTAAGTAGCATGGTATGTTTAGGAGAGGTACAAAGAAGTTCAGGGGCACCGAATTACATAGTTAGTGAGGAATCACAAGATACTGATTATATTTATTTTATGGAGCAAGAAACATTATGGATATTATAAGAGAAAACAAATGGGTAAATACACTAATATTGAGAACTAAGATTTTCACTATAAGGAAAAGAAGGTACAAGTAAAAACTAAAATAAAGGAAGAACCCTATTTTATTAAATTTGAATTAGAAATATCACTATAAATTTATGATTTTAGGTATATCCCTTTCATTCATCCATCCATCCTTCCAAGTTCTGTCTACTAAAAGGACAATTACCAGTAGCAATGAATCTATCCAGTAACCCAAATATTGGTTTCTAAATATCATTTTTCACTAAAATGAATCAGATATTATTGGAGAAATGGATAATTACAGGTCTGGAGACAGAAAATGATCAGGTAAGTCTGGAACACCTTATTATGTCAGAAAGTAAGGAAGTGATTGAAGAATACTGGAAATACATCAAAAGAATACAGAAGCCAGCTTTAAGGCGGTCCCATTGACCATATTTCAGATAATTTAAGTATCAAGAAGTATAATAATGAAAAAACAAATCTATGAATCTGTAGTAATAAAACATTTTGCTTATATCTACAAAAATAGACAAGGATAGTAGTTTCATGCAATTGTTCCAAACTGGAAATAATCCCAATGTCGTCAATGATAGAATGGATAAATGAGACACACTCATATAATGACTGCTGAATAGCCTTGCTGTCACCTGTTGCATTAGCCCATAGTTCCCTCCCAGGGGTAACTTCTTGCAGAACCAGGGAGGAGTCACCCTCACCTTAGCTAGCGCCCATCCCCACCTCTCCTGCTGAGTGCTCCTGGATGCTCTGGCTAATGCATCTCTGCCCTCCACTGGCATCGACAGACCAGACAAAAGAATAATAGATTCTACATATCAGCTAGGTCTGTGGTTCTTAACTCTTGTCCTCTACTGGAATCACATAACATCCATGCCTCACCTCCAAGACTCTGATTCAACATTTAAAAATTACCCCCAAATGAGTCTAACATTCAGCCAGAATGAACTAGGAAAAAATGTGACAAAGTCTGAGATAAGAGAGTTCAATTTGTGCAGTCTTGATAGACCGCGGCTATTGAGTGTGGCTATAGACTGTGGGTAAATGTGGCACTGTTTAACCCTGGACATGGCGGAGAGGAAATACTAACCAGGACAATGTGGAGTCCAAAATACCTTTCACCAATTCCAGTTAAACATTCCCAAATAACTAACGTTGGTTAATGTTGTGTATTCAATGACGATATCAATGATAGAGTCACCATTCATTGATTGCTTGCAATATGTCAGCCACTGTTTAAATATTTGTCTTGTATTTACTCCTCATGTCAAATCCAGTGTCAAATGAAGCCCCCTCAGCAATAGGTAACATTTGTACTAGGTCAAATCATTGGAACTTATTGCCATTTGACCATTTTTGTCCTACTGAAAGGTACTTTCACATGGTTCAATCTGATCCCACATTGCATGGCCAGTACCAGCCTTAGCAGTGCCCAGAAGCTCACAGGAGCCAAGAAAGAGGCCCCATGGTCAGAGGCAGGGAGAGGGGGCTCAGACCCAACCTGCGACACACTAGAGCACCATCTGCTAAACGGGAACATGGGGACTTTGGATCCTCATCCCCTAAAGTCGTTTTCAGGTCCCTGAACTGCACCAACAGGAGGTGAGCACGTTCCTAAAAGGAGAAGGGGACTCCCCATTTCAGAAGAGCCTATGGAGAGGAAAGTGCCAGGGATCACAAAGACAGTGGATGAGGGTGACCCCACCTTCCCATTTAACCTGGAATTGACTCCGGTGCCAGAGAAGGGATTTCTATTTCCGACAAGCAGGATTTGATCATTGCTATGGACAGCAGAGGTTCAGAAGGTTTCCTGAGAGTTTTTGTTGGGGTTGTCCTGTCCCTTCCCTGTCCTTTATATGGAGGGTGATGGGTGAGATGACTTGTCATTAGGTGTGTAGCTCACAAGGCCACCAGGTGAGCTGCAGAAGGTGGCCACATGACGCCTGAGGGAGGGGCCTCCCACCTCCCACATCAGGCCTTTGGGTTGGCTGTGGCAGCTGATGGCGCTTGGGGGCGGTATCCCTGGAGGACGTGAAGCGTGTGTTCGGTGGGTAGGAAGAGTCTGTGTGAATGTTCGGCAGCTGAAAAAGTGGAGGTGGCAGAGGCTGCTCTGTCAGTGCCTGCCTCTTGCTTCCTAACAGCACCCCCATTTTTATCTGGTCCGGTGATGTGCCCAGCTTAGAGACTACATTTTCTCACCTTCACTGCAGCCAGGAGTAGTAAAGAAGACAGACGCATGAAGCATTGTGTGGGGCTCCGGGGTTGCTTTTTGCTATGGAAAGTAGATTGTCATGTCCTCCCCTTTCCTCCTTCCTGGCACCAGTGAGGTGATCCAAGGCTCCTCTTGTTGGGCCACCATGGTTCTGAAAGTCTTTCACAAGTGGATGTGTGGACCCTCTTCTCATGAGTGCGCTCTCTCTCAGGAGATGCCCATTGTCCTGAAGTGCCTAGGATCTCCAGCAGTCCACCCCTGGGCTTCCTTCCACACATCGTCTTCGTCTTATCTAAATCCTGGCTGGGTGCTGCATGAGGCTTGGGAACTCTTCAGATGGGGCCCAAAATGACAAAGGAGCACATTTGGTAACAGCAAGGTAGCAGGCTAGAGTCCAGCATCCTTGCCCCGCACAGAAGTCCTTTCCCTCCCTGCCCACAGCATTTGGGACCATAACCCCTGAGACTCTAGGTTGTAAGAGAGAACATTTTACCTCTAAAGACCAAGACCCAGGGCCTGGCTGGTTCAGACCTTCCATCTGAGAGAAAGACAGAGCCAGTTGTGGAACCTGTAAGATGTTTCTCCAGCCATGATGCTGGGAGCTGAGAGAAACACTTTCCTAGGCAATGTGGTAACCAAGAGAGCCAGAAACCTCCATTTCCCTCCAAGCTGCCCCACCCATTCATTCCTTTACTCCAGTAGCTTTACCAGAACATTTTGTGCTGAGCACCATTCTAGGCCCTGGGCACAGGGAGAAGTCAATACTGCCCCAGCCCAATTCTTTGAAAACCAGCAGCAAAGAGAGCATAACTGGTAAGTCTAAGCAAGGAAGTCAACAGGCACAGGGAAGAATTGTACAAACACAGACAATTAGGAACGAGATTGTTTTTAGAAGTAAAAGAGAAAACTATAACTCTATGTTAACAAATTGGTATACCATAATAAAAAGGAATACTTTACAGGAAAAAATAAACTTCCAAAATATCTGTATCTTTTTGATATATATGTATTTGTTGTTATCTGAATTTTTGTGTCCCTCCAAAATGCAGATGTTGAAATCTAATCCCCAATGTGTTGGTATTAGATGGGGCCTTTGGGATGTGATTAGGTTGTGAGGGTGGAGTCCTCATGAATGAGGTTAGTGCCCTTATGAAATAGGCTTGAGGGAGTTGGCCTCCCTTTCCGTCATGGGAGGACAAATAGAAGGCGCTGTCTATAAGAGACAGGCCCTCACCAGACACCAAATATGCCAGTGCCTGGATCTTGGAGTTCCCAGCCTCTGGAACTGTGAAAAATAAATCTACGTTGTTTAAAAATCAACCAGTACTATATAAGGAGTTTGGTTATAGCAGCTAGAACAGACTCAGACAGTTCTGGATACCTAATGCACAATTGTCAACTTTAGGGGTGTTATAGATTTAGATGTCCTGAGTTCAAATTTCAAGTCCATCAGTTTGATTTCCAGCCAATGAGATCACCTCCCTGAGTCAGGGCTTTTTTGCTACAAAGGTGGGGCAGTAAGAGTGTTCCCCAACTTCTTCCAGTCTGTAGGCCCTGGCCCCACCCCCCAGAGGACTTCACTCCTCCTCTTTGTGGTTTTGGAAAAAGCCAACTAAATCCTTTCTATCCACTTAAATAAAAGGTATATTAATTTTAGCTGAAAAGATGAAATGCTTTATAAAGCACGACACTCTGCACAGTATGTGGATGGGCTGAAGTTACATTTCCAGGGTCACAGGGCAGGCTCTCAGGGGTTCCCTGCAGCCCATGCAGTGAAGAGCAGAGATTCAGAGGCCAGGCTGGGCAGGCAGTTGCCTTGGGTCCCAGTCATTTTGTGAGGGTAAGTTTTGACATTCTGTAGAACCAGAAAGCTGCCTCTCAAAACAGTGCCTCGCTCCAGCGTGTTGGTGGGCCACAATCCTCTCAATGGTCAGAAGCCTGGGTGGGGATTCTGCTGGAGGCTGAACTCAGGCCCAAGGAATGAAAAATGGGAGCTCTGGCAGTGGCTGTTGCTGCCCGTGGGGACGTTCTCTATCTTCTGCTGAGACAACTCTCCACTGTCCACTTGAACTAAGGACATTGTTTCTTCTATTGCAAAGGACAACTCTCTGGGCAAAGGAAAGGAAGGCTATGCCATATCCGTTTCATACTTTCATAGCAATAGGTTCCAGGAAAGGGAGGCCCATGACCTCCTTGCTAGCTGCCAAAAGGCCTTTGCTAAAATTCAGTTTCAGCTCCTGCTACAAGAATACCAGATGGGAAGTAACTTTCTCATGTAAGTAGCAATATTTATCTAGAAACATCAGCCCAAATCACCTCACAGTCAAATATTAGAGCACTTTCTCCAAACTGGGTATCAGGATGGCTGCAGGCTGGTCTTCCTGGAAGGAAAATCTGAGACCAAGATTCAAGACAGGAAATCTTCTGGGGACGCTCTCAGATCAGCAACTGTGAAAGGAACAGAAGCAGAGGGAGAAATGGGGCTTCAGGCAGTTCCAACAGAGGCCTTGCTAATCCCCCAGAGAGCTCTGAAGCTGGATGGCCCCACGGCATTGGCAGGCGAGGTGAGGAGACAGGACTTCATGCCCTGCATTGGCCAATCACTGGATATGAGTTTCCCAGAAGAGATAGAGCAAGGGCCAAGGTGACTCTCAAGGCAGTCTCTTAGCTGAAACCATTCTGTGACGGCCAGTACAGGGGGCTGACTGCCAGTAGCTCCCCCAGCAGCTTGGAGCTTTTGGTCCTGAAGGTGATAAAGGTGGTGGTGGTGGGAGCATCACAGCAGCCACTCCAGTGCTGTGCATCACATGCCTCTCATGGGCATGTATGATGTAAGGAAGCTTGCTTAACATTGTTTAACCCAATCTTTCACAAATATATTTTAATCACAACGCATCCCTTTCTTTTCAGCAAACTATTACAGCTCAGGAGTGTGGAGCTGTAAGGAAGCTGTAACGAAGCTGTAAGGAAGAGGGTTTGGGGGTGCTCTTTAGAGGCCACCCTGGTTCCTTGGGTGCTGTCCCTAAAGGTTCTGCTCCTCCCATACCCAGCCCCACTTCTGAACCCTTTCCAGTTGGCAGGAGGGTCTAGAAAGACTCTTCCATCTCTTGGCCATCGAACCTGAAACAAAGACTTAAGAATAGGCAAAGTCCCTGCCCAGAGATGCCTGAGACTCTGTCTGCCCTGGGGAAGACTTAATGGCAGCGTGCAGCTCACACTCACGTCACTGTGGACACCTGTGACCTCCTCATCCCTATAGAGATCAGCCCTGAGTTGCTGCCTGGCTTCCATCCACTGGCCCTGCATTGCTAATGTTTACCCAAAACCTCCCTGCTGAAATTCCTGCCTCTCCAGGCTGAACACCTTTGGGATGGTCAGCTTCTTGTCTTTGGGGCACATTTTGGCTCCTCCATAATCAAAGCAGCCTTGCAGTAAGAAGACATCCTTTAGCTCTAATGTTCCTCTCTATTCTTGCCACCAAAATGAGGAAGGAGGAGAGGGCATGTCACAGCCTTTCATCACTCCGACTAGAAAGCTGCATTCAGGCCAACTGAGGAAGGCTCCTTCTGGAGCCAAAAGGAGATATCTGTAGGAGAGTCACCATGGAAGACAAGGATGGTGCAAACCCTCTGCATCTCCATTTCCCAGGATGGTATTTCAGTGGATTCCAACATTCCCTTCCTGGGGCACCTGGAAGAAAAGGGCCCCCATATCTCCATCCATTCCATTCCTTCCCTCTTTCTCTTTATTTGGAAAGAGTTGGTGTGCTATGGATGAAAGAGTGAGTTTTACAGCCAGGCACAGAGACCTTGGTCCAATCCCACCTTTGCCACAGAGATGTCCTAGAACTTTCTGAGACTCTATTTTTTAATCTGCAAAATCAGAATAGCAAAAACATCTCCCTTGGATGATAGTCTTGATGAAACAAAATGACATTTTCAATTTAATTTAGGGCAAAATCACAATGACATGTTTCTTTTTTATTGAGTAAGAGACAGCCAAACTCCTGGGATATGAATTTCTCCTTTTAGCAGAAATAATTTATTTGTATTTTCATCATTTATTTGTGTTTTCCTTTCTCTAAGAAATTAGTACAAATATTTAGAAGATTAAAATTATTCAAACATATTTATAGAAAGGAATCCTAATTTTTTCATGACTGTAAACTAACTTTAGCCCTGTTTCACATAATAATTTTTATTCATGTTTAATAGCTTTTTTGAGGTATAGTAGACATACAATAAATTGCTCATTTAAAGTGCACAATTTGAAACATTGTGACTCATATGAAATCACCACCACATCAAGATAACAAAGACACCCATCATTTCCTAGTTTCCTTGCACCCCTATATAATCCTTCTCTCCCACCCCTATGCCCCCATTCTCAGGCAAGCATTGATCTGTTTTGTTACTATTCACTAGTTTGCATTTTCTTGAGTTTTCTATGGATGGACAAGTGTGCACTCTTTTTTATACAGCTTCTTTTACTCAGCATAATTATTTTAAGATTCATTCATGTTGTTGTATATATCAGTAGTTAATTCCTTTTTTATTACTCTTACATCATACTTTGATGCATAAGATAAACACTATGAGAAATATAGCAATTACATTTTTTTCTGGAAAGTCAGAATGTTATAGGAAACATTCTGGACACAATTTTAAAATTTTTTGGTTGAAATGTTCTAGCTGTGTAACCATGAACACATCATTAACCCTCCCTAGGCCTTGATTTCCTCTTCTGCAGGATGGGAGGGAGTCATGATAGCACCTCCTCAGCTGTGTTCACCAGTGCTTTCGTCACTGACTTGAGAAGTCCAGCTTCCCAGGCCTGTGTCTGTCTGCGTTTCTGAATGGCTTATGGACTGGTACTTCTATCAGCTCTGGCTCCATGGGGAGTGGTGATGGCTGAGATCTGACAAGGGCCAAGCCGTGCTAGATGAAGGGAGAGGGGCCTTTCATTTGAGTGAGCTGCCAGAGTGGGAGGCACTGTGTCTTGCTTCTGATGGAGTGTCTGAGAAGCACGTCCAAGAGGTGCTGCTTCAGGACCCGCCTCAGATTAGCACAGGTCCCCACACTGGGAGCAGAGGGCATGATTTCTGCAGTGACCTCAGAGGTGCTGCAGCTGGAAAACTTATTACCAAGTGAGAGGAATGTTTAATGGAGATGGTGGCAAAGTGATACTAACGGGAAGCTGCACTCCTGATTCTCAGCAGAAACAAGATTTGGGGGATAGCAGGAAAGTTATTCACATCCCTCTGAGAGGGGGAGGAAGGCATTAGGGATTTGGCCAAACAGGCCCTTCCTCCTAGCAAAGTTAAGTTAGGGAAACTCGAAGAGCTTGCAAACAGGGGTGGCACTCTTCCCAGCTGAGGACGGAACTTGTGGCAGATTGTATTTTTCAAAGATGGCCATAACAGTATCTTCTGTCCCACGTGCCTTTCCACGTCCTTACCACTTCCCTCATCTAGAAGTGGCAACTACGACCTCTCCCCTGAAACCAGGACTGGGTGACTGCTTTGAGTAATAGAATATGGAGGAAGTGACACCATGTGACATCCAAGGCTAGGCTAGGTCATAACATTGTCATGCATTTCTGCTAGGTCCTCTGGGTGCAGTTACTTTTGGAACCCTATCACCACACTGTAAGAAAGCCCAAGCAACCTGTGGAGGGGCCCATGTGTAGAAGAACTGATCCCAAGTGCCCAGCCCCAGCTGAACTCCTGGCCCACAGCCAGTGGCCTCTTGCCAGCCAAGTGAATGAGCCAACCTGGAAATAGACCCTCCAACCCAACTTACACCGCATAAGGCACAGATGAGTCACATTGTCTTTCAGATTCATGAGCAAAATAAGTATTGTTTTAAGCCACTAATGCCTTGGAGTAATTTTTTTATGCAGCAATAGATAACTCAAAGCTCATCTAAGAGAAAGGTTAAAGTTGTGGACAGCATTTAATAGCAGACACGAGCCCATATGGGGATGTGTCAGCCTCAACCTGTACTGTCACATGGTAGCCTCCAACACTGAGCAAGGGTGTCCCACCATCCTGGCCAGTCTAAGGCATTAAAGGATAACATTAAGAACTGCCCGTTCCCTCTTGGACATCCAAGTTAAAAAAAATTATAATAACACCTCTGGTAGCAGCATATTTTTGGAATGACTGAAAAAGAGTTTGTGTCATAATATTATTTATGAGTTGTGGGATTCACTGAGAGTTCCAGATAACTCCTCTGCAATGCCCAGAGCCTGCCCTGTCATCCAGGTTTATAAACGTCTTTCTCTGCAGTTTTCAGGATGCACCAGGCTGCAGAGAGTGTTTAATGAGATCTTACTGAAGGTTTCAAAAACCTGTGTATTATTGTTTTGCATTTTAGAGATGAAGAGACAGAGGGTTCTAAAGATAAAGTCCATTGAGCCAGTAACTGTAAGAGCAAGACAGGAAGCTAGTTCTCTCTGTCTCAGAGTCTGACACTCTTTACAAAGCTAAGGAGTAACTTTTACCTTAAATTGAGGATTTATACTATTTCACTTTATTGAGTGCTCAGAATAAGAACACATATCTTTTACTCCCCCTTCTCTCTCTTTTTTTCACTTTGATATATCACAGGCAGTCATTTCTTTTTCCCAGTTTTTAAATTATAAAATACACATAACATAAAATTGACCTTCTCAACCATTTTAAGTGAACAATTCAGTGGCATTAAGTACACTCTTGTTGCTGTGCAACCTTCACTGCTGTCCATCTCCAGAACTCTTTTCATCTTGCAAAACTGAAGCTCTGAACCCATTAAACGGTCACTTCGCATTCCTGCCTCTCCCCAGCCCCTGGCAACCACCATTCTCCTTTCCGTATCTATAATTTTAATTCCCCTAGGACCTTCATATAAGTGGAATCATGCAGAATTGTCCTTTTCTGACTAGCTTATTTCACTAAGCATGATGTCCTCAAGGTTCATCCATGTGGTGGCCTGTGTCAGATTTCTTTCCTCAAAAAACAGCCATTTCTTTTTGTCCAAATACAACATCTTGTTCTTTAAATTCTCCAACAAAATGAATGTATCCCCATTCTCGGCTTGATGTACGAGACTAGGTTTCTCTTAGCAAGAAATAGGGGTGGAGGAAGGACATGGTCCCCAGCAGTTCCCCCTCTTCCGTCCCCCGGGGTTAAACACACCCTTCAGCTCCGGAAGACCACAGCTCAGTGTAGCCCCTCTGGGGTGCCCTCTCCCAACTGGGTTAGGCTGGGAGCTTCTTTATCCCCTGGGAGACCAGAGCTTCTTTAATCCTGCACCGCATCACTCTCTATCATTGATTGGATCATGAGGGTAAAGGGAGTTTCCTCATTAATTCTGAGTTCTAGGAACTCACACACCGTAGAGTCCTCTGTAAGCATCTGTACCTGAATGAGTAGCTTCATGAACACATGCAAGCACCAGAAGGCACATGAGTTGGTGTAAAACCTGGTCAGTTCATAACAGTTACCACAAGGGATTGGCAATGGGGGAAATATAAATGGATGAAATGTTTATAATTAACTCCTATTGAGTTCATAGCAGAGATTATAAAATTATTTTAAAGACTTTCAAGTCAGTAAGCTGTGACTTTAACCAAGCTGCATGTGTCAGCAAAACACATGTCCCAGTCAGAAGGGCACCGAGCATTCACACTGTGCTGGCTACGTCAGGCCCTGTCCTGATTCATTCCTCCCAAGAATCCACGCGCATAGGCTCCACTGTTGTTCTCATTTACAGTATAGGAAATGTGTCCTGCGTGGTTGAGTAACTTCTCTGCAGTCTCACTGGCCTTCCTCGAACTTGAATCCATGTAGCCAGCTGCAACGGAGAAGCCCAACCAGGGAGGCCCAGACAGGAAGTATCTCAGGGGACAAAACTGGCATTCTACTTCTTTGTGCCACCTGGGCCGTGCTTCTCACCCTTCACGGTGCTCACAAATCCCCTGGGGGCTTTATTCAGCAGCTCTGCACAGGCCTGGGGGTCTGCAGTCTAACAAGCTTCACACGCTGCTCAGGCTGCTGGCCCATGGGCCACACCTGGAGTTGAGAACACTGGGGAACAGATGATGCTGGCCATGCATCACCACCTAGGAGGTTCCTGGGGCAGATGTAAATTCAGACCCAGGATGCAGAAGCATTGGCTGTTTTGGCAACTTTCTGACTTTACTTTGGTTTTCTGTGTATCATCAAATTACCAGATGGGGACGGGTTGATGCATCCCTCTACTAAAACTGGGGCGTAATGACTCTGCCCCTGAAGCCAGAGCCACTCAGCATGCCTCTCCACAAGGCATCTCAGGAGACAGACCTGGCCTTCTATGGTCCTTGTGTCACCACACCTGTCCCATTTGGAGCATCGGCAGAAGGAGAGCTGCCTTCAGAGGTGGGCACAGCTGAGTTAACAGGCCTGCTCCCCATCCTTGACTAGCTGTGAACCTCAGGAAGGCCCTCCTCCTGCGGACATGATTTCCCTATTTGAGAAATGGGGCAGTGATAACACCTCACAGGTCCTTGAGATGATGTAAGTACAGCCAAGTTGCTTAATAGAATGGATGCAAACTATACCTGTCTAAGGCAGGAACAAGAGACACTACTTGGGAATCTATGGATTTCATTTAAACAAGCTTTAGAAATGAGAGTGCAAGGCCTTGTAGGCTAGAGATGCAGCTGGTTGGGTGATCCTACAGAAACGACTTATGAGCCAAGACATGTGGACTGAACATGCAGTTTTCTCCGCCTAGCACAAAACACTGTTCTTTTTCACACTTGTATGCACAGCGGAGTCAGAAACCAGAGCCCCCCACATGTTTTATGGACTCCCCATACTCTTAAAATTGGCATCATAAAAAGAATTTTCTGGGTCCCAAATGTGTCCTTCTGCTGTAGCCACAATTCTCCAGCTCCTCAGCAGGACTCTGTAAAGCCCGGTGTCGTATGTCATGTTCCCTGATGCTTCCTGTGACCGGCGTCCAGCAGGATCTGTGGGCTCCCCTGTGAGTGTCCCAGGCCAAGCCTCTCTGCTCCCTACCTCTGTGCTGACCTCTCTTCCAAGCCCCTTCCCTCTAATGGGCTCTTTGTCCCAACCTGAGTTCCCTGGGTTCTGCCTATTTGGAATAATGGGAGATTCGATCACTCTATGGTCACTGATGTCCACCTCTGTCCCCATCCCCACTCTGTCAGTGGGGTTGAGTCATGGATTTTGCTTTCTATGAAGTGTGGTTATTCTCAGTAAGCTTTTTAACCATGCCTCTGTCATTCGAAAACAGTTTTGTTCAGGATATGTGGACTGGTTTATGGAGGCTTGTTTGTGGTTAAACTGTGTGATTTTTATATATACTTAATTAGAAGGCTAATGTCACAAGGAAGCCAGAAGCTAGGCAGACATTTTGTTTTTCTTGCTGCCTTCAACATGAAATCAAAGTGATTTAGCTGTTGTTTAAGACCAGGTGGGAAAGTCTGAGCACAGAGCTTCCTTTGGAGGGACCAAGGCCACAGGGCCCCAGTGGGTTGACGGCACACACAGCAGCAGACCACCACTCTGTGCTGGGCACTGTCTGGGCAAACCTGCTTTGTCTCCCTTGTCTCCTTTATCATCACACAAACTCTGCATATGCTATCTTTCTTTTTCTACTGATGAGGAAAGGGCTCAAAGATGTTAATAAAGTGCCTGAGCCTTTATTGTTGGTGGGGCTGGGAATCAAGCCCAGTCCTTCTGATTCTTCTCCTGGCACCCCCAGGACCAGTCACAGCTCCCACACAAAGTCCTCCAAGTGATGCTCTTGGGATAGGTGCTTCCTTCTGGACACAAGCAAATTTAAGTCCAGCTCCAGGACTAACAGACTCTAACAGTGGAAAGTTCCTTCCCTCCCGGGCCTTGGTTTTCTCATCGTTTTCTCATGAGGGGCCACATTCAAACCATAGAGTTCATGGGTTGGAACCTTCATCCCCAATACAACGGTGTTGCAAGTGGAACCCTGAAGAAGTGATTAGGTCATAAGGGCTCTGCCCTCATGAATGGATTCGTGTCCTTATTCTGGGAGTGGGTTGTTATAAAAGCAAGTTTGGCTCCTCTTGCCCTTCTGCCTTTCACCATGGGATGATGCAGCAGGAAGTCCTTTTCCAGGTGTGGGCCCCTTGATCTTGGACTTCTCAGTCTGCAGACCTGTAAGAAATAAATCTGTTCTTTATAAATTACCCACTCTGTGTATTCTATTATAGCAGCACAAAACAGACTAAGCCAGGTTCTTGCAGGCCTCAAGGAGATGGGACATAGTCTGCTCCAAGGGGCTTTCTGGCTCTGTCCTCATGTTCAGCCTAAGAGAAGGCAGAGTTGGCTGACTGTGGCTTCTCTTCATGCCAGTGCCCAGAGCAGCCCAGCACCCTCCAGGAACCTTGCTGACCCTGGACTCCCAAGAGTTGTCGTTTGAAGCCAAATGCCTTCACAGACTTTCTATAAACCAGTTAGCCATTGCAAGCATGGGCCATAAAATGCTGCTTCCTTTTCCTTTCCTGTAGATTCTAGGGGATTTTTGTCTAAATGGAAAACATGGCAAATAGTATAAATAGTATAACCTACAAGCTTGATCTGCTTAAAATAAAATTCAGGAGATTTAGCTCAGCTGGCTCTGGGCCCATAGCTCTTTTTAGACTGTTTTGAAAAATGCATTAGATTCAGCAAAAACCCTTCCCTACAGGCTTCCTCTTAATTTTTAAGCTCCTTTGTATGTCAAGGAAAATGCAAGCCTTTTGTTTCCAATCCATTTACTCCTTAAGTCACTGCAGTTGTTCTACAAGAGTGATTGAATGTTTTGATGTTTGCTTTCTCAGGACAGGAGGCTGCACTGAACTTAGAATGAGCAGTCTCTGATGTCCCAAGGTCTGAGAAAGGGTCAGAACCCCAAATGGAAGGCTTGGCTGAGGAGTGCCTTCTTTGGCTAATACTATATTTTGGTTCTTTTAGATTCCACATCCCTTTAAAGAAATTATTGGGGGCCGGGCACGGTGGCTCAAGCCTGTAATCCCAGCACTTTGGGAGGCCGAGACGGGCGGATCACGAGGTCAGGAGATCGAGACCATCCTGGGTAACACAGTGAAACCCCGTCTCTACTAAAAATACAAAAACTTAGCCGGGCGAGGTGGCAGGCGCCTGTAGTCCCAGCTACTCGGGAGGCTGAGGCAGGAGAATGGCGTGAACCCGGGAGGCGGAGCTTGCAGTGAGCTGAGATTCGGCCACTGCACTCCAGCCTGGGTGACAGAGCGAGACTCCGTCTCAAAAAAAAAAAAAAAAAAAAAGAAATTATTGGGTGTCACTGATTTATTCTTTCAAAAAGCCATCTTAAAGTCAAATTACCAGCACAATTCAACTGAGGCACACAGGCATTTTTGCAGTGAAATCAGAAACCTGGAAAATCCCTCTAGCTTTGTGTTTCTAGGTGGGTTCAGAATTGGATCAGAAGACAGGGCAGGGCTGGGCAGTGCCTTTGACTTGGTCTGCATCTCCTGGGAGGTGCAGATGTCTTGTGTGTTGCTGAGATGATTCTCAGTCTAGTTGGAAGCAATCAGATGAATGGGAGAAGCTTCTCCAGGAAAGGACCTGGTGTCCTAGGGGTGGAGGTGAATACCATAAACACGTCAGGGACTCAGTGAGCTGATTCAGAGTTGTTGGTTTGTGACTTGGGCTCTCTGAGTGATTGGCTTCAGGCTTGGCTTTGGTTTTATTCCCACATGTGAATCACCTCTTCTTTCTGGTCTTCCTTTTTGGATGAAACCAGCTGATATATGACTCCAAAAAGCTCTGCAGGGCCTTGTTCATATTGTTCCCTGTTGAATCCACCTCAGAACCTGAAATATGGTTGGTGGTCAGTTACATGGTTGTCAAAAGAAAGAATGAAGGTATGCTCAATGACCTTTCACTTTCATTTTCTAACAACAACAACAACAACAAAAACTCATGGAAGTAAGCCCACTCCTTCTTTGCCTCTTCCTTTCTAGTGTGGCCCTAGAATTTCCTAGTTTAGCCGTTAGACTGCTGTAAACCATTTCTTCATTTGTAAATTAGCTATGGCATTTGCCGTTTGAGCTATCGTGTTTGGAATTCTCAAGGATTTGTCTAATGGCTACTGCCAGGCTCCCCTTGAAACATAGGTGGAGAAAATTCCTTTACTGGTTGGGCATGGAGGAACGGGCTAAGGTAGAAATGTCCTAGATCTGTAATTCAACCTGCCAAACATTGATGGGGTGACAAGGAGGGGATTGGAGTCGGGGAAGGAATCTGGGCTAACAGGTGAAATAAACAACGTATCCAGGTGGCATGAGACCTTTGGCATGGGTAGCACAAGACAGACCACAGGGGGCAGTCCTGCACCCAAACCGTGAGAGAGTCTTCCTGGGGCATGGTGGTTACACACAGGATGGCAGGTATGGAGATATTCAGACTTCCAGAAAACTGGCCAGTGCCAGGCTGGCTGTAGACTCCAAGGCAGGTTTAGGGTTAGGCCTCCAGTCTTGGGGTATGAGTGGGGATTACTCTCTTGAGCATAAGTAGCTCTAGCTCCAGGGGAGCAGAGCTGGGTTGGGAATCAACCCTAGGAGCAAGGCAGAAATTTCTGGAAGTGAACCAGCAGCGGATGTAACCTAAACTTAGCCCATGTGAGGATTTGAGGCTGTTTAAATGCCCCAGTCTCAAATCTAGACTGGTGTGTGAATGAGGAGAAGAAAAGGCAGGCTGAGGGAGGCTAGGCATTCCCTTGTTCAGTGTTTCTTCTTGCTTGAGTGTGGCTGTTACTTAAAGGCTTGACTATTTGGAAAGGATATCAGAGCCAACAGAAGGACCACGCCTCTTACTTGTATGTGAAATCCTTGCAGGGAAGGCATACTTGGGGGAAGCAGCATGGATTTCAGACTTTGTGCCACCTGCTGCAGCATGGTTAAGTCTGACGAGGGGCTTCACTGCTTTAACCGCCACCTCACCTCCTCCCACCACCGCTGTCGCCGGTGGTTATGGGTGCTTCACAGTCTACTTGCTCTTTAGGCTTCTCCAGTTTAGTGTCTATGATTGTCCTAAAAAGCAGCCCCTCACTCCTTGTTCACAGATGGAAAAACAGGATCCAGGAAGTCTAATGATTTGCACAGGGTAACACACAGAATAAAGGTGGGCCCTACCTTTTTTCTACTGTGCCACTGAAGCACCCCAAAACTTAGAAATCAGAAATCAAAATATAGAAAGGATATTTCATTGTTGGAGGAGTGAGTGAAACCGCAGAAGGTCCTGAGACTTACGTGGTCTACTTCCCAGTGGAATGAAGGCAGTGTTTTAGCAGAGACCAGAGAGGTGCACAGTAGACCTTCTACAGATATTAGCTGAATAAATAGATACATAAATACAATTTGTCTCATTAAATAAATGAGAAAACATGCAATTGGCTAAAGGCCAAATTCTCTGTGCCCTTGTTCATCTCCACTAATTCAAAGCATGCCCACCTGCTTGATGTGAGGCTCATGTAAGCTGGGTCCCCATCAGTTTTTGACATTTGACTCACCTAGAATCTACTTACTTGTTGCCCATATTACAGTTGACCCAGGTGCTTCCCCACAGACCACAGAGGGATCCAGGTTGCTGTGTCTACGGCCACTGCATGTGGCCTCATCCTCCCCAGTGGTGGGTGCCCTGGCTGTTTTTTATGATGGCCTTTCTGTGTCCAGCCCTAACTCCCCAACTGCTACCAGCTCTTCATGCCTGGGTTTGTCCTACCCACTTCATCAGTGACCTCAATGCAATTGGGAGAAACCCACGGGGAATGGGACCTTCACCAACCACCATGGTTAAGGCCATTGATGTCTAAGCAAGACTCTGCAAGGGATTAAGTGTGCTCAGTGGAACCTTCTGGGCAGCCAAGGAGTTCTCAGAGCATGCAAAAAAAAAAAAAAAAAAAGAAAGAAAAAAAGAAAAGAAAAGAATAGAAACATCAAAAAGTCCCTTCATCATATGCACTACATTCTGTGCCTCAGACAATAAATTAGAAATAACCAGAAGAAGCAAGATATAAAAGTACCTAACCATGGCTGGGTGCAGTGGCTCACGCCTATAATCCCAGCACTTTGGGAGGCAGAGGTAGGCAGATCACCTGAGGTCAGGAGTTCAAGACCAGCCTGACCAACATGGAGAAGCCCCACCCCAACTAAAAATACAAAATTAGCCAGGGCTGGTAGCACACGCCTGTAATCCTAGCTGCTTGGGAGGCTGAGGCAGGAGAATAGCTTGAACCCAGGAGGTGGAGGTTGTGGTGTGCTGAGATCGCACCATTGCATTCCAGCCTGGGCAACAAGAGCGAAACTCCATCTTAAAAAAAAAAAAAAAGTGCCTAACCACACAAAATCTAAAAGTAGTCTCCCAAGTACCAACCAGGCAAGGAGGAAATTCAAAGAAAGTTAGGAACGTTTAAGAAAACAATTAAAACACAGATAGTCTATGGACTCAGGCCAAACCATTCTCAGAGTGAAAGTAATTCTTTAAATGGCAATTTTATTAAAAATGCTAAGTGAGTTTTAATGATCTAAACAGTTAATAAAGAAAGATGCTGGCTCAGAGAACATGAGCGGAGGAAAGAAATACAAACAGCATGGAGAAATAAACTGGAAAGAGAAACAACAGGATACATGATATGGGTTAATTCCTTAAAAAATAAATTCACCAAATCGGTAAGCTATGGAAAATATTTTTAACAGAAAAAAAAGAGAGAATATAGAAACTGACAAGCTTAGAAATGGAAAAGGCTGATGAAACATAGAGAACAATTTAAGGGTTTGAGGCCATGGCACCACGCTTTGAGAAAGTGAACAGAACAGTGTTTGGCTTGGGAGCCGACTGCTGCATTTGAATGTCACAGCTTCACTTCTCTTCAGCAAGTTACCTATCTTATTCTTGTGCCCGTTCCCTTCTGTGAAATGGAGGGCATCATAATAGCCTAACCCTTAAGGCTTTTTGCAAAGGTTGAGTGAGTTAATCCATGTTGCTTATGGGGATGTGGCAGGGGCAGAGCTGAGGAGAGAAGCCAGCCTTAGCCTCCCAGCCCCACACAATACCAATTACAGAGCTGCTGCAGCCCGGGAGGCCTGGCCTATTCTTAGCCCCATTGTACAGAGAAAGCTATCAGGGCAAAGAAAGGTGAAGGAAATTTTCCAAGGTCATTCAACTTTGTCAGAAAGATTTTCCAACCTGGTGGAGAACCACAGAGCTGTCACATGGTTGAAGGAGCTGGGGATGCTCCCCTCAGAGAAGATTCTGGAGGCCATGCGCCCTGAGTCCCGGCCAGGAGCTAACATCCCTGGGAGGGAGCTACAGAGAGGGGCATTCAGTTTGATGTAAGGGTAGTGGAGTAAATATTTGCATTTTACACCATTACTGTCTACTTTCTCTAGTATTTCCCCTTTCCTTCTCAACTTCCATTTTGGAGAGTGATGGGGAAATGGCCTTCCCTGATTTTTGTGTTTCCAGAAACATGAGTTTGTTATGAAACAATATCCTGTACCTCTGAGAGAAGGATCATAGCCATTAGGAAGGGAGGAACTTCTTCCAGAGAGGAACTTCTTCCAGAGGCTGGAAAAAAGTTGGGGTGGTGAGGTGGGTGTTGGAGGGGGCAAGTGTGGAAAAGAGATGAGATTACATGAGCAGAGAGGAGATGCCCCACTTCTCCTGCAGGCTGTGGTGGAGCCTCCAGGAGGCAGGGAGGCCCTCGGGAGTCACTGACTGTTTGACGGCCTCACCACTGAGAGTCTCACCAGACTTCCAGTGCCCCAGCACACCCCTCAAAGACACAGGCAGACTCCTGTGACCACCACCAGCCCAGGAACGGCATAGATGGGCTGGTGCTAGCTCGGGATCTGCTGGAACCACAGCTGCGGGGACAAGGGGCCCCAAGTAGAGACCCTGGGATCCAAGGTCAAGGACCAGATGACACTGTGCTCATCTTGGCAGACAACTGAGTGGACAGAGGACTCAAGAGCTAGGTGCTTTCTCTACCTAAGTCCCCTCTAGAACATACTCACATCCCTGGGGAGGAAAGAGGGGATCACAATGAACTGAATTCAATTTTTCCCTAACTTCAGTAACATGAGATTTTCTAATAGAAATTAAGTAGAATTTGGCTGTAGATTGAGTGTGCCTCTATGTTGGGGAAATTCTTTCCCCTACTAGGTAGAGGCACTAAATGGTCCCCTATCACTGGAATGTTCCAGCAGGGACTGGATAAGCCTTTGGTGAGGATACCTAGAATAAAATGGCCAAGCTGGCTAGAGACTGGCACATCTAGAGACCGATTGCAGAAACTCCAGCAGAGAAGAAGATGGCAGCTGGCAAGGGCAGTTCTGCCAAAATGTTCCTTCTGCAACCTGAACCTTGTGTTCAGTGATTCATTTCTGAGGGGAAAGAGTTGTAGGATATATGAGGCTGGTGGAGGGAAACAGGGGATTTGGGACTAGGAAAAAGATAATGTCTTTTTTGTTTTTGCTGTCTTTACTAACTAGGTTATAAGAGATTTCATTTTGTAAGTCATCACTTCTTGACTCTGTTCAGTCTCCTGTTTATCTCTTCTGTCATCATTTGTTTTTATTTTCAAATGAGTATACTTTTCACTTCTAGATTTCTGTTTTTGTGTGCTCCTGTTGTAGTTCATAATATCTAATATTTGATTCACAATCTCCTATTCTTATTTTATGAACACATTACTTCCTTTGTCTCTTTAGGAATTTTAAGATGACCAATTTTAAAGTCCTTTTAAGATTATTTTATTCTTATCATTTTTTCTGGAAATGAATTATTCCATTTACTGGATTTGTTAGTAGTCATTCATAGTATTACACATTTTTGTTTGTTTCAACTTTTGGCTTTTGAGCCCATCTTGCTTTGGGTTTTATTTTTGTGGTTGTTACTTTAAATATTTTCTTTGCAAATTATCTTGTTATTGTATGGTGGCTTTCCAGATTCGGCCAGGCTTCCTGTGGTCTACATCTCAGAACAAAGTCTTGTAAAAGGACTCAGGGATCTTTCCCCTTGGGAACCGCCAGTCTCAGTCCCTGGACCTGTGAGTGGCAGTCAGAAGCACCAAGTTGTATGACTCCAGGGGCACCATTTACATGAAATATGATGTTAAGATAGCACCTTAGAAGTGTGCAAGATGGTGGCCCTGATGCTGGCCCATTTCCAATCTTGATATTTATTTTCGATTGTCTTTCACCTCTTGCAGGTACCACTATCTGAGGCTCAGAGAATGTAAGTCACTTGCTTAAGGAAATTCAGTGAAGAATGGCCCAAAGCTCATACATTTTCCTGCTACACTGCTATACCCCAGCTGGATCCTTGAAGATTGGCATTGAAAGTATTTCTCAAATCAAATGAAAATGGATTCCTCACATTTTTCTGTGTGTGTGGATGTTTATGGGGAGAGGGGTTGGTGAGAAGAGACTGGTTGGGGCCAGACTGCCTCCAGATTGTCCCATGTCTGCTATAATGGTTGGACTGGCTGAGTCCTCAGCAGATGCCAGAGACTGGGCTCTGCGTGTGTACAGGCAGACCTATCTGTGATTCTTGCAGTTCATTTTACACTACAGAGATTGACAGAGGCCACTCTCCTTCACTTAGAACTCTCTGGATTTGAAACAGTCCGGGGTTGTGTTACACTGTTATTGGATGTGATTTTCCAAAACCACGCTTCACTTTGAGTTTGCATCATTGTCGGGCAGCCTCCCCCACTGCTTCAGAGGAAGAAGATGGAGACCAGATGAAGAGTTAGTAAATATACACATATAGCCTTTGCACATTTCCTCTCTGATTTTTGGCCTCATGGGTTCGATCATCCTGGAAATATTTGATCTTGGCACTGCAAATTCCGAGGGTCATTGGTTACTGGAGGCCAGTGCTTGAAGCCTCTCCTGCTAAAACCCCATCAACCAAAGAAAAGATATCAAGGCTACCATGGGAAATGACTGCATGTTCAGCCAACCATATCTTCGGGAGGAGGGTTCAAACCCTCTCCTTTGGCTAAGCCTGTCCTATGCAGTGGGAGAGCCACCAGTCGGCTTTCCCTGTGCCTAGCATGGAGTTCAGCATGTGAGTAACTGTCAGCAACTGAAAGGAAAATAATTTGCCCATCATAAGAGAACTAGCTGCTGTCACCGTCCAAATGGTAAAGGGATAAATAGCAAAGTGGTTCACTTCCAGTGGATCCACTTCCAAAAGATGACAATCTGCATGCACTTTGGGTTTTGAAAGCAGGTAAAACTGCTTTTCTATATGTTTCAGATCTGGAAAACTTCAGAGGTACTTGGTCAAGCAAGATTGTTCTTAGTTTTAAAATCCTGGTCTGTTTTAAGAGAAATGTGAGCTGCCTGTTTCTGAGTCACTTATACTTGATTTGTCAAAATACTCTTTTCTATGAGCTGTTTGTTGTCCAAAAATCCATGTGAGCCCTGTTAGAAGTACTGCATCCTGAGACAGGGAATTGATTATGGTCAATTGTCCTCAGCCCCAACCCTGATCTTAGCTCCATTTCTCATCTTTTTGGAGGGATCTGAGTCCTAAGGAAGGCTGCCTGTCTCTTCCCTTTTTGGGAACTAGACAGAGACTTTAAAAGAAGAAACTGTGGTTGGTTGTCCTCAGATCCCCAACCAAGTCTTAGAGGTTTGGCTGAAAATCCTGAACACCCTTCCCAGAGGAGAGTAAATAGAGCCTTGTAAAAATACAACATTTGTGTTCCTTTGACTTTATTAAGTTTATATACTTGCAGTGTAGCATGATAAATGAGTGTGTTTTCTGTGGTTACCTCTGTTTGGTCTGCTGTAGAAGGGTCTGCATTCACTCTCATGATATCGAAAATGACAAATTATCGTTTCAAAACTATTTTTAAATTATATGCAGTGAAATATACAGATCTTAAGTGTATAAACTGAGGAGTCTTGACAAACATATATACCTGCATAACCAACAACCTAAATCCAGATAGAGAGCATTTTCATCATCCCAGAAGGTTTACTTGTTCCCTTTCCAGTCAATTCCCATTATGTATAAGTAACTGCTGTTCTGATTTATGTCACCATGGTGGGCAGCTGCTAAGATGGCCTTAGTGATCCTTGTCTTGGCATTCATACCCTAGTGCAATACCCTCCACCAGAGTGTGTGTGGTGCCAAGTAACTTGCTATCCCTTCTTAGGTTAGGTTACAAAGACACTGTGACTTCTGTCTTTCTCATCATTTCTTGCACTCTCTTCTGGAGCTCCAGCTCTAGTGGAAGCCAACTGCCATGGGAGAGACCCATAAGAAGAGCACCACATGGCAAAGAACTGATGTCTCCAGTCAACAGCTATGTGAGTAAGCTTGGGAGCACATGGTCCCCCAAGGAAGGCTTGAGATGACCACAGCTCCCCCCAGAGCCTTGAAGTAGCCTTGCTGGAGATCTGAATCCAAAGCATCCAGCTAAACTGTGCCCCGACTCCTGACTCAAAAACTTTGAGATAATACATTTGCTCTTTTAAGCCAAATAGTTTGGGCATAATTTGTTATGTGACAATAACTAACTAATATGATTACCATGGATTAGTTTTGTCTTTGAACTTCGGAAAAATGAAATAGTGCAGTATATATTCTGTCATACCTGGTTTTATTTGTTTAATAGTATGTCTGTAAGATTCATTCATGTTGTCATATGGTTCAGTAGTTCATTTTATGATAATTCATCCATTATCATAAATGAATTATCAATGGATAATAATTCATCCATGGATGATAATTCATCCATTTTCCTGTTGGTAAACATATGGATTATTTTTAGTATTATGCTTTTTTGAATAAAGTTGAAAAAAGGTGCTATGAACATTCTTTTCCAAGTCCTTCTATGAACTTATTTTTTCATTTTTTCAGGTAAATACCCATGAGTCTAATTGCTCAGCCACTATTAGTTAATCTTAGAAGAAACTTCAAAATGGATTCCAAAGTGGCTATAACCATTTTCAACTTCTTTTCAAAAGTGTTCATTCAAGATTTCCTTTTATTTACCTTTTCTCCTTTTTTGAGCTTCTTTAGGTGAAAACTTAGATCATTGATTTTTAATTCTTCCTTCTTTCTAATATTAGCATTTAAAGTTATAAATTACTCACTAAGCATTGCTTAATTGCATTCTACAAATTTTGATATGTTGTATTTTAAAGTATCATTTGGTTAAAAATACTTTCTAAATTCTAACTTTTCATTCTTCCCCAGAGGTAAATTATTTTGAAGTATACCTCTTGATTTTCATATATTTGAGATTTTTGCATTTATTGTTATTGATTTCTGATGTCACTGTAGTCAGAAAATATATTTTGTTACATTTTAATCCTTTTAAGTTTATTGAGGCATTTTATAGGCATTTATAGACAGATATGATCTGCCTTGTGAATATTCCAAATGCACTTTAAAGCAATGTATGTGCTGCAGTTTTTTGGTATAATATTCTGTAATATCAGTTACGCCAAGTTGGTTGTTAATTTAGCTTGAACCTTCTATATCACGCTAGGATTTTTGGGGAGACATGTATGTATATGTAGTCTTATAAATTATTTAAAAAGGGGTGTTAAAATCTCCAACTAAAATTGTACAGTTTTTTATTTCTCTATTTGTCAATTTTTAATTTATGTATTTTGAACAATTATAAGATGCATATTATTTTGGAATTGTTATGCCTTATTAATGAGTTGATCCTTTTATTATTATAAAATTAGACCTCTGCATCTCTGAAAATACTTTCTGCTTGAAGTCTCCTCTTTCTGGTTTTAATATGCACATACCTGCTTTCTTATGTTTCCTGTTTTCATGATGAATCTTCCTTCCTCTTTTTATTTTCAAACTCTCTGGTGCCTTTATATTTCAAGTCCATCTCTTGTAATCAACATATAGGTAGGTATGTTTTATTTTCCATTCTGCTAAGGTCTGCATATATACTGAAGAAAACATTATTCTTTTATATTTACCCACATATATACCATTTTTGTTACTCTCCACTCGCAAATACAAGTGTCTATCTGGTGTAATTTCCCTTCAGCCTGAAGAATATTTTTTTTTAGCAATTCTTATAAGACAACTCTCCTGATTACACATTCTATCAGTTTTCATTTATATGTAAATATCCTTCATTTTAAAAATAGCTCTATTGGATATAGAATTGTGGATTGACACTTCTTTTCTTCACCAGAATTTAAAAGGTGTTCCATTGTCTTCTGGTTTCCATAATTTACAAGACTAAATTTAGCCCTAATTTGAAACATTTTTTCTCTCGATGTAACATGGCTTTTTTCTTTAATTGCTTTCAAGATTTTCACATTATCTTTAGTTTTTTGCATTTTGACTATGATATGACTACATGTGGATTTCTTTGTATATATCTTGCCTGTGGTTTGCTTAGCTTCTTAAAGCTGTATGTTTGCTTTTCACTAAATTTGGAAAAATAGAGGTATTATTTCTTCAAATGTATTTTTCTGCCACATTCTCTGTTCTATTTTTCTGGGATTCTAATTATACCTATGTTAGACTGGTTGGTATGATCCCACAGGTGACAGAGGAGCTACTCTTATTTTTCAGATTTTTTTTCTCTTTGGATTTGAAAATGTCAATTCATCTGCATCACAGTCACTAACTCATTCTTCAGCAGCCTTTTGTGAGCTGTTATTCCTATCAGTGAATTTATCAATATCAACATTTTTCTTTTCATTTTTAGAACTCACATTTGTTTCAGTATGACCGCATTTTTAAGGGCTTTAACGTATTTATCACAGATACTTTAACAACTTTGCCTGTTATTCAACATCTGAACCACCTTGAGTTCAGTTTCTAGTGACTCCTTATTTGTTTCTATTATGGGTCACATTTTTCTGCTGCTTTGATAAAAGGTCATATTTTCTAGCTTCTTCACATGTCTAATTTTTTTTTTTTTTTACTGAATATTAAACACTTTATCTGACATATTATAGGGTATCCAAATTGTGTCATTTTCCTCATAGGGCATTGAGTTTTGTTTGGCAGGCAATTCAGTTGCCACTAGATCATTTTCTGTCTGCCAGGCTTGGCTTCTGACTCTCTTAGGAAGGTGTAAGTGTAGTTTGTTTATTTGTTTGTTGCTTGCTTGTTTAGATTTTTAACCTGGTGTCTTAACTTAGCCCTAGGGCAAGTCCTTTACTCTAGGGCGGTCCTTGCCCCTAGATATGGCTTTTCTGGGGTGCCAGTGAATCTCTGATGCAGTCAGCTATTCCTGCTGTCCCACTCAGCAGGAACTCAGGCGTCTCCCAGCATTACACACCTTTGGTATCTGTATCAAGCTTTCAGCTCCGAAGCACACAATCGCATCCAGGCCTTAGGATGTCTCACCTTGGCCATTTGTAGTCCATCCCTCACAAAAGACCTGCAGAAAACCTGTGCAGACTTCTGGGGATCTCTTGGAGACCCCTTTTCTCCAGTACTCTGTCTCACAGATTCCGGCCACTTCAGCAGCTTATGTCTCCTATACTTGGGATTTTTGCCTCCTCACACAGTTCGTCATCCTCTGCTTGAGCTCTGCTTCCACTTCCCTGCATGGCAGCTTGAAGCTGCCTCCAGGCAGAAAACCTGAGTGAAACTGAAGCTCACTTCATATGATTCTTTTCTCTTCAAAATCACAAGCCTGTGTTTTCTTTATTTAATACTTGAAAATTCATCCAGTTTTATAGTTATTTTCCGCAGAAGGACAAGTCTGGAGCCCGTTCCTCTGTGATGACCAGAAGCATAAATCTGGACCAATCTTTAGTTTAAGGTCTCAATAATTTATTTTTTGTATAGCCATTTCTACCTGCCTTTCAGTTTTGGCTCCTTGACATTTTTTTTTTTGGGAGAAGTCACTTTCCAGCTCAAGCATAAACTACTGAAGAGCTAGCTGATGCTGTGTAAAGAACATTTAATTTGAACCTTCATTCAAATCCTAGCTCAGTCACTTATAATCTCAGGACTTTGGACCAATTAATCACTCTAAGTTCCAGTTTTCTCGTCTAAAAACGGAGGCAATAACAATAATAATAATAATAATGTTGATGCCGAGAGATAACCATAGCATGCTCTCCCCATACCAGGAATTTTTCTAAGTGCTTTAAACTTGCACATGCTTTGTGAGAATAGAATAATGCTCTGTTTAATAGTCAAGTGGTACTGGAGATTGGGAAGAAGAAATTTAAGATTCTGGGACTCAGGTGGGGCCTGAAAGTCCGCACCAATGACAAATCTGTGTCTGAGTGCTATCACTTGGTGTTCACTGCCTGTCCTGGGGGGTTTCATTTTGTCCCTACCAACAACTGGGGGATCATTAGCCTCCTCAAGCATGGGTGACCAACTGACTCTTGGATGTGGGAGAACTAATGGCTGTGGATGTTACTTGCCAGTTTCCTACTTGAATATATTAGAGCTATTAGACCTACAGTATTAGACCTATTACAAATTCTCAAACATTTAAAGGGATCAAATGTTTGAATTATTACAAATTTGAAGCAGTAAATAAATTATTGAAGATAGGGCTTAATTAACTACTAATTTTCTGAGACACTGAATTTTTTTCTTGGTACTCAACAGATAACAGTTTTCTTCACCAAGACTGTTGAATAAACTTCATATCAGTCAATGTGGTCTAGGTTACATTTCAGTAACAAATAATCCCAAATCTAGGAGATTTAACACAACTGCTATGCACTGAATATTTGTGCCTCCCTCAAATTCATACATTGAAAGCCTAACAAAATGATAGTATTAGGAGGTTGGGCTTTTGGGAGGTGACCAAGTCAAGATGGCAGGACCCTCATGAATGGCATCTGTGCCCTTATAAAAGAGGCCCCACAGAACTCACTCCCCCTTTCCACCATGTGAGGTTATAGCAAGAAGATAGCTGTCTATGAACTAGGAGGCAGGCCCTTGCCCGACACCGAATATGCTGGCACCTCGATCTGGCCTTCTTAGCCTCCAGAAATGCAAGAAATAAGTGTTTGTTGTTTATAAGTCCAGTTTATGGTATTTTGTTATAGCAGTTCAAATAGACTAAAACAGAAAATTGTTACTGAAAGTAGGGGTGCTGCTGTAACAAATACTTAAAAATGTGGAAGGGATTTTGGAACTGGGTAATGGGTAGAGGCTGGAAGAGTTTTGAAGTGAATGCTAGAAAAAAGCCTTCAGCCGGATATCATGATTCATGATATCTAAAAAGACAAATTATCCTACTAAAAATATTTTAAAATTGTATGTAGTGAAATATACAGATCTTAAGCATATAAATGAGGAGTACTGACAAACCTGCATAACCAACGACCTAAATCCAGATATAGAGCATTTCCATCATCCCAGAAAGTTTTATTAATTGCTGTGAATGAACCTTTAAAGGTGATCCTGGTGAGGGCTCCAAAAGAAAGGAGAAGTATAAAGAAAGCTTTAGTCTTCTTAGAGAATACGTAAATAATCCTGAACAAAATATTCATAGAAATATGGATGATAAAAGCCATCTGAAGAGATCTCAGACAGAGAAGAGGAACATATCATAAAGTGGCAAAGGACTTTGCTGGATTGTGTTCATATCTTAGTGTTCTGTGGAGAGTAAACTTGTGAACAATGGAACTGGATATTTGGCTGAGGAAATGTCTAAGCAAAGTGTTTGAGGATCAGCCTGGTTTCTCTTGATTGGTTATAGTAAAATGCAAGAAGAGGAAAATAATTTAAAGACAAAATTGTTCATCAAAAGGGAAGCAGAATTCAAAGATTTGGAAAATTCTCAGCCAACCCATATTGTAAAAATGAGAAAGCATGGTCAGAAGAGAACACTAAGGATGGGGTCAAATGACTGCCAAGTAAGGAGATTAGTCAGCTGTCTCAACAGAAGACAGGAGCTATTGTTAAAGACAATGAAAATATGCAAATGAGGGGCCACTGGCACTCTCAGGACCTCAGTGTCCTACCCAGCACTGCCTCACATAGCAGGCTCCACTGCGCATGTGCTCCTAACACTCTGGAACTGCACTTCTTGGCTACCCCAGGTGTAGCTTTGGTGAGCCCTGGTTTGGTGTGGGCTGTGCCCATAGAGCCAGGGGTCATGGATATCTTCACCTAGACTTCAAAGAAGAGGGTCTGCTGGCAGAGCCAAGAGTTTGGAACCCCAACACTGGAGAGCTGTAGGGCCTAGGCAGAGGACTCCCACAGGAGCAGGGCTCAGGCACAGAGCTGCCACTGAGGTGGAGCTGCCTAGAAAACTGGGAGCTTGACTCCTATTTGGAAGAGCTGCAGAGGCAGGAACCCATCCTAGTGGGTCCTGAATACAGAGCCCCACCCAGTAAGTCTAGAAGGTAGGACCTCTGCCCCAGCAGGCCTGGAGGACAGAGCATCAAGCCAAAGATGATGATTCTGAAGACTTAAGATTAAAAGGCATTTGTCTAATTGGGTTTTGGGCTGTCACTCTTTTCTTCCTTCTTATCTCCCCTTTTGGAAATGCAATGTCTATCCTATGCCTCTCTCACCATGATATTTTGAAATCACATAGCATGTTTGATTTTTGCGGGTTCACAGCTGGAGGGCAATTTGTCTCAGAATGAACTGTATCTTAAGGATCACCCATAACTGACTTAGACGGTATTTAGATAAGACCTTGGACTTTAGACTTTCGAGTTGATGCTGCAACAGGTAAAGACTTTGGGGATGTTAGGATAAAATGAATGTATTTTTTATGCAAGAAGGACATGAACTTCAGGGGGCTAGGGGACAGAATGCTATGGTCTGTATGTTTGTGTTCCTCCAAAATTCTTATATTGAAATCCTAAACCCCAAGGTGATGGTATTAGGATATAAGGCCTTTGGGAGGTGATTGTGTAATAAGAGCAGAGAGTCTATAAGAGAGACACCAGAAAGCTCCCTCTTCTTTTCTGTCATGTCAGGCTGTAGCAAGAAGATGGACATCTATGAACCAGAAAATGGGCCCCCACCAGATACTGAATCTGCCAGCATTTTGATCTTGGATTTCCCAGCCTCTAGAACTGTGAGAGATAAGTTTATGTTGTTTATAAACTACCAAGTTGATGATATTCTATTGTAGCAGCCCAAACAGACTAAGACAACATGCAAGTTTGCTTCTCACTCATGCTACATGTCAAATTTAGGGAAGGGAGTTTATTTATTTATTTTATTTGGAGACAAGGTCTCCCTACATTACCCAGGCTGGTCTTGAACTCCTGGGCTCAAGGGATCCTCCTGCCTCAGCCTCCCAAAGTGCTGGGATTACAGGCATGAGCCACCATGCCAGCAAAGAAAGGGGTTTTGCTCATTGCAATTTCTCAGGGATGGCAGGTTACCAGGAGGTGTCTCTATATGTACTTTTACTATCAGTGAGACGGGGAAAGGAACAATGCACTCTTTTGCTGGATCTTAAGGGGTTTTGCACATTTCATTGGCCAAGCTGGATTTAGCTGCACATAACTTTAAAGGAGCAGGGAAGCAAATTTTAGAATACACTTGGGGGAGGGGTGCATGTAAAGTTGGAAGATTTGTGAATGACCCTAATGGCTACACGGTCTCTTTGCAAGTTTCACCAAACCAGTTTGGGCCATTTCAGCCACACTTTTATTTGGCAACACCTAATAGTCACATGTGCTTTTGCCAAGAACCATCATGCCTTTAAAATGGCCATTTGTCTCTTAGACATGTGGTTCATGCTTTCTTCTTAAAACTCTCATAACTAATAAGCTCAGTCAGCCTATGTTCAACTCCATCTTTTCTAGCAAAGATTTTACTTTTAGGGCCATGAAGTTACATTTTAGCCAATGTACAAAGATACGTCGAATGTACAAAGTTTAAACTTTTGTCAGAAAATCAAGACTGTGTGCTTTCTTTGGCTTCTTATTACTCTTGGAACATTCTTAAATTAACTAATGATTATAATTCCATACAAATTTTAATTCATTTATGTATTAGTTCAAGAAGCTCTTTCTACCATCTGTAATTGTCTTTAAATTTTACATTGCATGTATGACAGAAGGATCACTGAAAGGCCAAATCTATTAATATGTGAGATGTGAGGTTCATATGTTAGTGAGCAAATTTTTCCACCAAAAAGAGCCAGAGTAAACTGCAAACCACACAGTGAGAAATGAAAAGATTTGAGGGTATTTGGAAAACGAACCTTAAATGTTAGCTTTGGCTTAATTATTTTAGTAGTACCTGTCCACAAAGCCCCCACTTCCTGGTTATAAGAACATGAATTTCATGGGCATGTCCCTGACTGACACTCCTGAGAATATCTGTTATTTGGGGTAGATAAGCCTTGTTTTGCCAGTCTCACACCATCTAGTTTACAAACACTGTTAATACAAGGTTATAGAAAGAGGTTCATTTATAAAGAAAAGTATGCAACAGCTATGACATTTGTAGATTATATGTCAAGGCTAAAAGCTGACTCAAATTCCTGTTTTAACAGGTTTATGCATGTTTTCATAAGCTCTCAGATAGCAGAATAGGAAGAAAAATTTGAGGGTAGTTTTAGGATTCCAAAGCCAATGCTTCTTTGCCTCTAGTTGGCCATACCTATTAGGTAGCATCATTTCAGACACCACAAAAAATCACTGTCTTTCCTCCTCATTAGAGTAATTTCTTAAGTAAAAATGCTCTCACATTCTCATAAATGCTCCCATTTTTCATATCACCATGATAACCATCTTCTGTCTGCCTTCCTTCTGCCACTGCTACAATAGTCAGGAGGTCACACATCTCTATGTTGTCACTGGTGTTTCCTTTTTTCTATCAATAACAAAGTCTACTTATGGACTTGATGCCATCATACTGAATCTATAAAATCTTTGCTTTATGAAAGTTCTCTTATTACAAGAAAATTAAGCTAGAAATCTATAACAGAAAAAAAAACTAGATACTCTGGCCTGGACAAGATGAAATATACCTGTTTTTCCCTACTCCTCCCCACCAAGTACAACAGTAAACCCTGAAAATAATGAAGAGAACTCTGAAAGGTGGTAAGAGGAAGGTAAACTGATTAGAGACCTAAGGGTTGGAGGGACAACATAGAGTCAGGGTGTCTTGCAATTTCCTGTGACCCAAAAGAAGAAGAAGGAGATTCAGGCATAGTATTTCTGAAACCCCAGCTCAGCAACAGAAGGCAGCCCAGGTAGGAAGGTCCCCAGATTGAATGGGAGTCCTTCTGATGGCCACAGCAGGCGAGCCCAGTGTCACTTCATATGGGATCAATCAGGAGCCCCACCGACAATAGGTAGGCAGGGAAAGCACTCTCCTTCCCTGCTGCCTGTGAGACTCTCCTCTCCCAAGAGACCACAGAAGGCAATGCTGGGGTAGAGGCCCTGCAACTCCATGCTCCCAACTCAGGAAGTCTCTTTGTCTCCTTAGGCCCAAGGCTCCTCTCCCACATGACAGACACCCAGTAGCAAAACAGCATAGGCAAGGGGAACCTTTTGCAAGTGGCCAACCAGAAAGCCCTCTCTATCCTTTCAAAAGCAAGGGAGATTCTGCCAAAAGACAGTCCGGAAACTTCCTTCCCCCACTGGGTGCTGTCAGGTGGCTCAATGTCATCCGTCCCCTCAGGCAGCACCAGCAGGAAGCAGTGGGAAAATGAGATAAACCAAGCAAACCAAAATAACACCACACAGGTCTCGGAAATTACATTGTCATTGGAACCACAGCTGACAAAAGTAGGACAGATCTGTGGACTAATCCTAAACGGGGCCCCTGGCTGTTAAAATAAGATGTTTAAGTAGAATCTAGAGTGTTAGAATAGTCAAATTTTTCAGGATATAACTGAAATTATCCATCATACTAAGAATCTGAAAAATTACAACTTGAATGAGAAAAGGCAATCAACTGACCCTGCACATTGAAATGAATCAGATGTTGGAATTATCTGAAAAGCACCTACTCTAAAAATGCTTCAACCTTCAATTATGGATTTGCTTGAAACAAATGGACTAATAAAACATTTCAGCAAAGCAATAGAAATTATTTAAAATAATCAACTAAAAATTGTGGAATTGAGAAATACAATAACAACAATTTTTAAAATGTGCTGAATGAACTCAGTGGAGATGACAGTAGAATCAATGAACCTGAAGACAGCTTGAAAGAATTTACTCAATCTGAAGAACAGAAATAAAACAGACTAAAAAAAGAGGAATGAACAGAGACTCAGAGACCTGTGGGAGAATTATAAATGTTATAAAATTTACATCATTGAAATTCCAGAAAGAAAGAAGAAATAAATATAGAATGAAAGAGTATTTTAAGAAATAATATTTAAGAAATATTTAAGAAATAATAATCTTCCAGATTTAGCAGATTCAAGAAGGTGATCCAACTCAATATTTGATAAACCTAAAGAAATTCATGCCAAGACACATCATAATTAAACATTGGAAAACCAAAGGAAAAAAAAGTTAAAAGCAGCCAGGACGAAACAATACATGACCTGAAGGTGACCACCAATTTGAGTGACAGTGGGATTCTCATCTGGAATAATGGGGGCAGAAGGAAGTGACATGACATTTTTCAAGCATAGAAATAAAAGAACTGTCAGCTAGTAATTCTATATCCAGAGAAACTATCCTTCAGAAAGAAAAGGAAATAAAGATATTCCCAGACAAAGAAAAATCTAGAAGAATTTGTCATCAACAGACTTACCTGTAAAGAATGGCTGAAGTTCTTTAAATAGAAAGTAAATAATAAAGAAAGAAATATTGGAGCATCAGAAAGGTAGAACAAGAGAAAAAGCAGAAATATGAGTGCATACGACAGACCATCCTCATGAGTTTTGTCAGTTATATTCGATGATTGAAATAAAAGCTGCAACACTATCTAGTACTCAAGATAATAATATTTAAACGTGGGGGAAAGTAAAGCAATTGAATAAAAGTTAGGTTTTAATGCTTCATTTAAAGTGATAAAATATTACTAGTAGACCAGAGTAAGACATGTATTAGTATATTGCAATATCCTGAACTAAGAAAACTATAAAAAGAGATGCACATAAAAGCACTATAAATAAATCAGGATGGAATCATAAAAATGTTCAAGTAACCTATCAGAAGACGAGAAAAGAGAAACAGAAAAAAACAAATAATAAAATGGTAGACTTGAGCTCTAACATATAATGGTTTGAAATGTAAATAGTCTTAATACACAAATTAGAAAGCAAAGATTTGTAGAGTGGAATAAAAAGCATGACCTAACCATCTGCTGTTTATAAGAAATACACTTCGAATTCAATGGCTTTTGTAGGTTGAAAATAAAAGAATGGGAAAATGTACACCCTGCAAACATCAACTAGAAAAAAGGCAGGACTGGCTATATCTACATCAGATAAAGTAAACTCTAGAGCAAAGAGAATTACTAAAAACAAAGAAGCACATTATGATAAAATAATGATAAAAGAATTAATCCAGGAAAATATAACATCTTACATCTACATGTACCAAACAACAGAGCCTGAAAATACATGAAACAAATATTGATGGAAATAAAAGAATAAAGAGACAAATTCACAATTATAATTAAAAACTGCAACACCCTCCTTTTAGCAACTGAACTACTAAATAGAAAAGCAGTAAGTATACTGATGATCTGAACACAATCAGCCAGTAATATCTAGTTGGCATACATAGAACTCTTTACCCAATAGCAGCAGAATATACTTTTTTTAAAACATAAGTATTCATGGAAAATTCACTAAGATAGATTATTCTCTGGCCCATAAAATGCCCTCAACAAATTTAAAAGAAGTCATCCAGAGGATATTCTCTGATCACAATACAATCAACTAGAAATAAGTAACAGAAAGAAAAAAAGGAAACTCTAAACATTTAGAAATTAAATAATCCATGAATCAAAGAAAAAGTCTCAAAAGAAACTAAAAAAATACATAGAACTGAATGGAAAAATTTTAAAGTATGTTAAAATATATGAGACACAGCTAAAGCAGTGCTGAAAGGAAAATTTACAGCACTAAATCCTTACATCAGGAAAATAAAGGTCTCAAGTTAATAATCTAAGTTCCTACCTTAAGGAATGAGAAAAGGATCCAAATAAACCCACAGCAAGCTGAAGAAAGGAAATAAAGGTAAGAGCAGAAATCAGTAATACTGAAAATTAAAAAAAACAACAACAAAGGAAAATCAATGAAACAAAAAGGGAATTCTTTGAGAAAATTCAATAAAATTGATAAACCTCTAACAGGAAAAAAGGCATAAATCACCAATATTAGAAATAAAAGAGGAATATCACTGCATATCTTGCAGCCACTAAAATAATAATAAGGAAATATTATGAACAACTTTGCTCTCATAAATTCCACAACTTAAAAGAATAAACCACTTTCTCAAAAACCACAAACTGTCAAAATGCAACAAATAATAAATATACAATTGGAATAGTCCTATAATTATTCAAGAACGATAAAATCTTAAAAAGAAAAGAGTCTGAGCAACTTGAGACAGGGCAAGGGCTAGGATCTGCTACCCAGGGAAAGAGTAAGAATAAGAACTTAAAAACTAAAATAATAGAACTTAAAAACTAAAATGATAATAGAGATAAGAAAGCATGCATTGAAATCCTTGGGTTAACCTTTTTCTAACTGGGTCCTTTTGCACAAGACCATTAATCAATTTGTAACCATTGTAATATTTTGTAAGTTTTTTTTTTTTATTTTTTATTTTTTAATTTTTTTTTTTAAGATTTCCAGGCCAGGCGTGGCGGCTCACGCCTGTAATTCCAGCACTTTGGGAGGCCTAGGTGAGCAGATCACGAGGTCAAGAGATCGATTGAGACCTTCCTGGCTAACACGGTGAAATCCCCGTCTCTACTAAAAATACAAAAATTAGCCAGGCATGGTGGCACAGACCTGTAGTCCCAGCTACTTGGGAGGCTGCGGCAGAAGAATCGCTTGAGCCGGAGAGGCAGAGGGTGAAGTGAGCTGAGATTGTGCCACTGCACTCCAGTCTGGGTGACAGAGCAAGACTCTGTCTCAAAAAGAAAACAAACGAACAAAAGAAAACACAAAGTTTTTCCTTCAAAAAATCTGTCATATTAAACTTTTGATTTTAATTTCATGATACAAAATATTTATAATTGCTATATTTCAATGCCCAGGGAAATTTACATTGTTAAATGATGTATTTGTAGTGTGAGCTGAATACTTGGAGGGATGCTTATTTAATATTCAAAGAAATGCTATTTGATATCTTTATACAATGAATAATTGGACATTATCAAAGTATAATTGTAAGACTATTATTTTCCCATGCATTAAATCTTCTCAAATAGTAAAGGATTTATCAATAAGGAGAAACTGAGTATTCATAATTCTAATCACTATCATTTCAATACCATTTTTTGAGCACTCCTTTTGTGCACTTACTAACAAGGCGGTTAATTCCCTCACAGGGCAGGGGTGGTCAGTACAAGGACGTCCTAGCATGGGTCACTCCAGCATAGAGGTCCTCAACCCTGTCTTCACATTGGCATCACCTTGGGGCTTTAACAAAATGTCAGTCTGAGTGAGCTTGTCTAGGGTGAAACATGGATATTAGTATTTATAAAACACTCCTAAGGAGTTTCTAACAGGAATGGGGCTGTTAAAAGGTAAGCTACAGCATGGTACAATTTTAAAGAGTTCAATGGAGCAAGCAGCAATTCATGAATTTGGAAGTGCTAATCCAAAGGTGGTTTCAGGCTGCACTGAGGAGATGCAAGCAAAAGACTTTTTTAAAGGGTGAATGAAGAAGTAAAGCAAAGGAATTGTTTGATTTGTTACAGTCATACACATACAAGTTATACATATACAAGTTGATATGTTACAATTGTAGAGTTGCTTTATTTGATTTATCCTGTTGGAAAGTTCCTCATTATATAATTGTCACTGAGTTGAGAGTTCTGACTGATTAAACTTAAGTTTCATTTTTCTTTCTTTTTCTTCTTCTTCTTTCTCTTTTATTTATTTATTTATTATTTATTTATTTATTTATTGTAGGAATTGGGTCTTGCTTTGTTGTCCAGGCTGATCTTGAACTCCTGGCCTCAAGTAATCCTCCTACCTTGGCCTTCCAAAGCACTGGGATTACAGGCATGAGCCACCATGCCTGGCTTCAGTTTTCTTTAAAATAGGCATTTACAAGAAATAGCTCAAGTTAAGCTTTGCTAATGTTTGTAAATCAAGCAAGGTTATAGTCATTTGCAAGGCCTCACTTTTAACTGACCTCATAGTTTACCTCAGCACAGCTGGGAACCATGGCCTCACAATGTGAGGAGGCAGGTGGAAAAGGAATCAAGGAAGTTGATTAGGAATCCGACTGTTACAGAAGGAGGAGTTTTGAGTAAGGTGTTGAAGGAAAGTTTAAGTTCACAGGTCAAGAAGCAGGAGTGTAAGAGGAGACTCTTGGACCGCCCCCACAAGAACTGCCTTCACAGCAGGTGCATGTCCTGATGTTTGGAGGCAGCATACTCCCTGGCATGTTCTCTCATAGGTACAAATCTCTCTCCAGATTCAGAAAAGTCCTGCTCAGCTCACTGGACAGGGACATCTACCTAGGTCTGATCACCATGAGAAGGCTTTGGGGGCAAGCCACAGTCCTTCTGTTAAAACCAAACGGTGGGGGCCCTCCAAGGATCTGTGTCTGGTGTCAGGTTTAGAAGGAGGCTTGCAGAGAACCCTGGGGATTTGGCCGTGTCTCTTGCTCGTGCAGGATGGGTCAGCTGATGGTGTGCAATCTGCAATGGCTTGGAGGAGGCCTGGATGTATGAAAATGATGCATCAGCATTTGGGTGGAAGCTCTTCCATTTTGGTAATACTCGTTGAAAGCCTTTTAGCATCAGTCATTCTGATAGGTATAGGAAAGACAATAGTGAATAGAACAAAGTCCCTGCACTCAAGAAAAAAAAACATATAAGCAAATGGTCACAATCCAGTGGGATATGTGCATGGAGGAGGTAAATATGAGATACAAAGAGCAACTAACTGAGAGGGGCAGGATCATGGAGCAGACAAGAACATGCGTTCTGGAGCAAGACTGCCTGGAAGTGTGAGCTTGGCTAAGCTGCTGTACTTCTTTGGGTCTTGTCAGCCACAGCAAAATGGGAATTAATGTTAAATAAAATGATAAGATATAGTATATTGAGCTGAGGGTTTCTGTGAAGTATAGATGAGTTAGTGCATGTAAATTACTTATAAATAGTGACTAAAACATAATTAATACTGAATAAACGTCATATCTTTATTATTATTATTTACAACCATCCCCAGGAAATCCAGGAAACTTCCCAAAGGAGATGTGGGAGTTGAATTGTGAAGGGAAACTGTGTTTTGGGTGCTGTTTCCGAATGGCGAGGGCATTCCAGGCAGGCGAACAGCATGTGCATAGGTCCAGAGATAGGAGGCAACACACAGTCTTCAGGGAAGCCCCTGTGGTTTGGTAGAACTGGAGCAAGGCATGGTGTAGATGAGGCCAGGGGCAAGAGTGGAGGCCATGTGAGCCCCAAATATCTGAGACAGGTCTCAGTCCATTAAGAAAGTTTATTTTGCCAAGGTGAAGGACGTGCCCATGACACAGGATAAGGGGGTCTTGATGACACGTGCCCAAGGTGGTCAGGGTGCAGCTTGCTGTTATACATTTTAGGGAGAAATAATACATTAATCAGTACATATAAGATTTACATTGGTTCCATCTGGAAAGGCGGGACAACTTGAAGCAGGGATTTCCAGGTCGTACATAGATTTATAGATTTCAACATATTCTGATTGGCAATTGGTTGAAAGAGTCATCGTCAATAGAAAGGAAATGTCTAGGTTACGGCAAGAGATTGTGGAGACGTGGGTTTTGTGCAGATGAAGCCTCCAAGTAGCAGCCTTTAGAGAGAAGACAGTAAATGTTTCTTATTAGGCTTAAGGCCTGTGTTGATGTTAATGCTGGGGGAGGGTTACAATGAGGCATGTCCAATCCCCACTTTCGGTCACGGCCTAAGTTACATTTTAGAGTGCCTCGGCTAAGGAGGAAGTACATTCAGATGGTTGCCGGGTTAGGGGGGATCTTTGAATTTTACTTTTGGTTTACAGCCCCAAGTGGAGGTTGGGGAGTATGGCCGTGGCCCTGCTGGCCAGAGTCTACCGATCCCCATTAAGTTCACAAACATATTTTCAGGATATGCATATTCTGTGGACATTTAGTAACTCTGTGGCCTTATGTTCACAGTTTTTAAAAACCATCTTTTGTGATAATAGCTTGCATTTGAAGGACATTTTGTTTAAATAAGATTTTAGTTTCATAAGTCAGGGCCCCAACTAGGGTGCCTCCAACTTGGGTCCTTGGTCACCCAGGAATCTTGAATCAAAATTCTTCCAGAGACTAAATATATTCCCACCCACACCAGCATGTCTACGGTACAGCATGAGCTGCAGGATATATACCTCCATTCTCGCGATAAATACATACACAAGCTTTAGACACATGGCAGAGGCACCAGAGAGTGTGTGGGCAGGGGTTGCCTCACACTTGACGTTCCCTGTGAAATCCCACTGCACTCTGTTTAGAAGAGCCCTGTGCTTGGTGTAACACGCTGTTATTGTGGTTTTTGAAATTCTTAATTTTTGAGCAAAGGGCTCATATTTTGATTTTGCATTAGGCTATGCATAGTACATTACGTAGTCAGTCCTGTGTATGGGGCACTGGCCGTTAGCCTTTTTTCCTGATTGGCAGATGGAGAAACTGAGGTTTAGAGAGCTGCCATCTTCCTGCAATGGGGAAGCAGCAGAAGTGGGGAAGTAACAGAACCAGGCGAGGACCAGGTTGGCTGATCATCTTTTTATTGCACATAGAGGTGGCCAAGTGCCATATGTGAGTTTTTGGGAAATGCCTAAGTAATTTCCACATTTTTCCTTGATGTCCTCACTAGTAGAGCCCCTTTCTGGGGTCCCTGCTGTGGGTTTTTTGAGACCTTTTTTCCAACAGCAATGGACTTCTCGGTACCTCCCACCTAGGAGTGAAACTCTGGGACTGGCCAGCACCCAGCCTGCTGAGTTAGGGTCAGCTGGTCCTGGGGAGGGGAGAGGATGGAGCCAGCTGACCTACCCACTGGGGTGGTGAGTCGAGCCTGGATTCCAGGGCCTGCACTCAGGCTGCCATCCTGGGTGCTCAGAGCTGCTGTCACACCCACACATCAGGGCTAGGACCTGGGCTGAATGATCCACTCTACCAGGCCAATCCTTATGGTGAGGGCTGGCAGAGACCAACTGCTCTCCCTGACTGTCCATTCCTAGAGCCCCCTCTCAGTCCCACACCCAGAGACCTCTTCAGGGCAGCATTTATGAGGGCAATTTCATGTCACTGTGGGTCAGCCCAAAGGGATGACATTTACAGTGAGTCCCAGGCCAGGTGAAGGAAAGGCCGCCTCCCACCATGTCCCTCAGGCTCTACACGTCTCACCTGCAGACCAGCCCCTCCCTGACCAGAGCACCAGGTTTGCTCCAGGATGGGTGCAGAAGGCAGTGGGTGGGGTTCCCTGTGACTCTTCCTGTGGAATTGCACAGCTCTCCCATCCTCCTGCCTCCCACTCATAGAATCCCAAGGCTGCAAATGCACCTCATGGTTGCAGAGCCAAAGCACAGCATCCCCATTGGGTAACTGTGCAGCTGCCACTTGGATGGAGCTACTGAGGGGACAGCCTTCCCCCAGAACAGCCCATCCCACTCAAGACAGCTCTGAGTGTGAGACAGGCCCTTCTTGCTGCACTGGCCTTCTGATGTCAGGTTGGCTGGCCAGGACTACGTTTCCTGGTGCTCACCATCAGCTGTTTATGGTTAGGGTCAGTCACACAGAAAAGTCTTGGGAGACTGGAAAGTCAATGGAGAAATAGCAGCACATACCTATTATTGCTGGCCTGGTAATTCACCCCGATGGCATGAAGCCACAGCCAGGCCACCTTCTCTGCCTCTTGGCCCAGGTGCCTGTGTTTAACCCTGTGAGGGAGGGTCCCTGCTTCTACAGGACACCCTTGTCACCATAGTCAGAGGCAACAAGAATGGGCACGGTCTCCACTCTCCCTCCTGCTTGCAGGTTCCAACTTGCTCACGCCCTTCCCTTCCTGATGGCCTATCTCACAGACTTCAAGCTCCAGCATCAGCTCTGGAGACCATAACCTTGCAGAGACTGCTTAAAAAACCACCCCCAGGATGGCGTTAGCTCAGTGCCCGACAACAAATCATCTATCTCTTACTGGGTCTGCTTCTTTTGGTAAACCCCAATTGATGCACTCAGATTGCACTGAAATTGAGTTCCTTTTGAATGGCCCTTCTGGGCCCCAGCTTGAGCTCTGGGTGTCATAAGGAAGAAGCCTGTCCCCCCTCCACATTAGCCCCTCAGATATCACAAGGCAACAGCACCTCCCACTGGGTTTGCTTGTCTCCAGGTCAGAAATCCCTGATACCTTCAGGTGACCTGGAGAGTAGAGCCCATGTCATAGAGGATGCTCTGGTGTCCAGTCCTGGCATCACAGCAGAACACCCGGAAGTGAGCTTCAGGGTCTAGGTGAGGTCTTTACTTCCTGAGGTCCTCATCACAGACCCTTCTGCAGGGCTCAGTCACAAGTGTCAGGGCCTCCTAGTTCCTGCCTCTTTTCTTCTCTCTTTCTTTCTCTTTTTCTTCTTCCTTTCTTTTCTTTTCTTTTCTTTCTTTCTTTCTTTTTTTCTCTTTTGTTCATTTTTCTCCCTCCTTCCTTCCCTTCCTTTTCTCTTTCTCTCTTTCTCTTTCTTTCCCTCCCTCCCTCCCTCTCTCTCTCTCTTTCTTTCTCTTTCTTTCTTTCTTTTTCTTTCTTTCTCTTTCTTTCTTTCTTTCTTTCTTCTTTCTTTTCTTTCTTTCTCTTTCTCTCTCTCTCTCTCTCTTTCTTTTCTTTCTATCTTTCTTTTCTTTCTCCTGACTGCAGGAGAGAGAGTACAACCACAGGAGAAAGCTAATCCACCCTGGATTTGTTTGGTTTTCTTCCCAGAGACTCAACACCAAGCCAGGCTGGAGCTCCCCTTTCTTATTATTGCCCATCAGGCATCTCAAGCTTGGCAGACTGTCTGCTGGCCTCAGCACTGCAGCTTCCATGGACTTCAGCTGCAATAAGGTTGCCAAGGCCTGGAAGTGACACTGCTTCACTTAGCAGCCCCGCTCCCCATGCCCCTTGCGCTCAAGGCGGATATGGAGTGGAGCCACATTAGCTGACTGAGGTTTTTCGTTTGATTCTCTGTGGTTAACTGGCTTCTGGAGTCACTGAATATTCCAGGACCCTCATCCTCTGGTCCCATGGTTCAGGGCTCTGGCAGGGGTAAAGAGAGGACTAGAAGTTGACCCTCTTTTTGGTCTGTTTCTTCACTGCTGTCATCCAAGACCTGAGGTTCTGTCCAGTGGCCTCACTTATCTTCCCAGGGAAGTGATTCAGCCCCTGATTCAGGTCCTTTCATTATAATAAAAAGTCAGTGAGACTAATTCCCTAGATTCTATATTCCCAAAAAAGCTAACTAACCTCCAAAACTCTGGGCAACAAGAGCAGAGTGCCAGCAGACCCCACCTCACCATTGGTCCAGCCTGACTCCTTAGCTCTAGGGTTCCTGGCCACGTATGCACGCTATTTACACTTGATAAGCATCCTCCCACACCTTAGTCCTATGATTGTATTGATTCTCATAGCTTAGAACAAAGACCTCTTTCAAGACAGACAATCCCAAGGAAACTCAGACATTTTGGGGGGCCCAGAAGAGAAAGATTCAGAGAAGAGTTGAAGGCTTAGGAGTCATACTAAACTCATGGATGTTTAGTATTGCTACAGACACTGACCTTAGGCCAGACACTGCTGGGAGCTTCATTCAGGCTGATATTGGCATCCATGAGAGCAAATGTCTGTCCCTGCACAATTTCTGTGGGGATAGTTGCAGTCAGGTCTACAGGATTTGCTTAAAAATTTCCAAGACCTGGGTGAGTCTGACAGCTTGGACCTCAAAAGGGAACTAGCTCCTCTCTGATTTCCCTGGGACACCTGGGAGCAAGCACAGGAGTCCATGGATCCATGGAGAGTGTCACTTCAAGTGCCTCCTGGGAGCTCTTGTGGACACAAAGTGCTCTGCCTCCTCCCCATTACCTGTGGTTTCAGGTGGGCTTAGAGATTCTCCAAGACGTGAGATGAAAGGCCAAGAAACCAATTCCTCTGACTTCTTCAGGGAAGCCGCACAGTCTCTTGAGGTAAGATCCTCATGGAAGGCTGGGGATCTGGGATCTGGGATGTTGTAAAGTCAGCACCCACTAATACGGATTCTAGCTTCTCCTGGAATCTGCCTCATGACCAGGGAATCAGGTAGGAGAACAGGCAGGAGACCGCTTCTCCTCTTGGCCCTGCCAGACCACCCAGGTTCCAGGGGACAGCAAGGTAGTAGCCCTGATTCTCATTCCTTCCCCATCACCTCTCCTGTCTCTCTCCCCCAAATCCCCAACCTTGGCCCTTCTGGAAGAGGAGCTAAGGATGTCCAAAGCTGGCACCACCCCCAGTCCCATAACCACACTTGGTTTGTTCCCTCACTTATCCAGAAAAAAAAATGTTTTACTTAACTTGTTCTCTCTGCCGCTCCCACCTGCCCCAACCAACCAGTGGCTCTTTATGAGGGCACAGTTTTTTGGGAAAATCTAGGTTTGAATTCAAGCTCTTCAATCTGCTAACTAGGTGCCTTTCGCAAGTAAATGATACCTTTGTGTCTTAATTAGATGAAGAAAATCAGAGCCGGGAGGATGATGATAAAGGTACTTGGAAGAGACCATGCACAATGGGGGCATGTTGTACATATAAGACTCCCTTCCTTCCATGTTTGTCCAGCTAGTTCAAGCACAATTGCTCAATGACTGTCTCCTCATGCCCCGATCAGGGACCCTGCTCTCCTGGAGACAGAGGGAGGCTGAGACTCAGTGAGCCCAAGCTTCCTGCTCACAGCCTCTTATGTGTCCAGGACCCAAACCCCACTGAAGTGCCCTTCCAAGGAGGCCATCAAAACAAACAACACAGCTCCTAAAGCAACTCTCTCATGAGCTGCTTGAGTTCCAAAAAGAGCTCACCATATTTCATAGGAAAGTTTATTCTGTAATGCAAGTTTGAGTAACACAACAGCCTATCCCACCCCACAGTGCTGTAGCTTATAATAATAACTCAGTGATTTTTTAAAACATTTTGGGTTGACATATTGCTATTCCTGACCCAACAGATAAATAACTAACTAAATAAAAAGAGAGTGAGAGAAAGAAAGAGAAATACAAATGCAATTATTAACCCAAGCTCAGGAGAAAGCCTGCAACTGTGTTTCTGAGTTAGCAGAATTTCTGGGTCATGATGTTTGTCATGGTCAGAGGCAGGGTCAGAGGGCACCCAGGGCCCTGCAGGGCTGGTCAAGCACTTTTCTGTGCCCTTGACTTCAATGAAAGAGGAAAAGGCAACAAGGACCAGGAAGAGTTATGGTCAGATGCAGAGGCCAGACACTGGGATGGCGTTTACAGCTGAACAGGCCCAGCACGAGGAAATGAGGCCTGGGATCCAGCACGTGTAGCTGTGGGCAAGTGACAGCCCACCTCAGGCCCTCGGTAAAAGGAGTCCCTGTGATCCTGGTGTGTCTGGAGTTGGTTCCTGCCAGTGGGTTCGTGGTCTCGCTGACTTCAAGAGTGAAGCCGCGGGCCAGGCAGGGTGGCTCACGCCTATAATCCCAGCACTTTGGGAGGCCAAGGCGGATCACGAGGCCAGGAGTTCAAAATCAGCCTGGCCAACATGGCGAAACTCCATCTCTACTAAAAATACAAAATTAGCCAGGCGTGGTGGCAGGTGCCTATAACGCCAGCTACTCAGGAGGCTGAGGCAGGAGAATTGCTTCAACCCGGGATGTGGAGGTTGCAGTGAGCCAAGATCGCGCCACTGCACCACTCTGGCCTGGGTGACAAGAGCAAGATTCCGTCTCAAAAAAAAAAAATAAAAAGAATGAAGCTGCGGACTTTCGCAGTGAGTGTCACAGCTCTTAAAGATGGCACGGACCCAAAGAGTGAGCAGTAGCATGGTTTATTGTGAAGATCAAAAGTACAAGGGTCCCACAGCCTGCAAGTGGACCCCAGCCATTGTTGCTGCCGACTGGGGGGGGGTGGGGTGTGGCCAGCTTTTATTCCCTTATTGTCCCCTCCCATGTTCTGTTTCTGTCCTATCAGAGTGACGTTTTTTCAATCCTCCCTGTGACTGGCTACTTTTAGAATCCTGCTGATTGGTGCGTTTTACAGAGTGCTGATTGATGCGTTTTACAGTCCTCTTCCTCTTGTAAGACAGGAAAGTTCCTGCATTTTACAATTCTCTTGTAAGACAGAAAAGTTCCCCAGGTCCCCGCTCGACCCAGGAAGTCCAGCTGGCCTCACCTCTCACTGGCAAAATCTGAGAGCAAGAATCTGTGGCCTTTCTTTCCTGTGTCCTACCCAGAAGCATTTCCCACTGGGGAGAGCAGGGCCAGGTACTACCCTGACCTCTGTCTGTTTTTCCTGCCTCCCATCCCCTAGTGAGACCTGTGGGTCTCCAGCCAGGATACGAATGGAAAGTAAATTACACAGGGCTTGACACCTAGCAGGTGTTTGAGAAATATTTGTGACAATAGCAACTCATGTGTGGATTTGGTTTGAGCACATGCCAGGCTCTGTTCCTGGTGCCCTACATACATTAACTTGGTTCACCTCACTGTGTTCCTGTGAGGCTGGCAGTGTGGTTATCTCCATTTTACAGATGAGACAACTGAGGCACAGAGCCATGAGTGGGCTCGAACCCAAATGTCAGCTTCTAGCATCCACACACTGGCTATTGAGTGGCTTGTCCTCTCAGGCTCTGCAACCCCTTCCTCTCCTGGAACCTGGCATCAGAGCAGAGGGAGCCCCAGCCTGGAAGACTTGGGAAAAGGCCTTTCAGGGCAAGATGCCATGAGCTGTGGGAGGGTTTGAAGGTGCGAGGATGTGACGCATTTTAAACCTGACATATTTCATGTTTGAAATTCTCCCCTGACACTCTCCAGATGCAGGAAGCCGTTGAAGTGCACATGATTCAAAAGCCATCTCAGGTGAATAATGTGATAATAAAACAGAAGGGAGTAAGGGTTAAGTGCTGTGGGACATTTTACCTGCAGTGTGAGAGCCAAGCTGTGCATCAGCTTCCCTCACCGGGAATTTGGGAGGCCCTGTTGAGGTTAGCTGCTGGCCATCTGCACTTGCTAGACAGTTTTATCTTTGTGATGTCAACACATGAAAGACAGGGCAGGCAAAGAAGGCAGACTTCACATAGAACAGGAGAGCGGTGTAACTGTATAACTCTGACAGTGCCTTGGAAGAGGGCATAGTTGCTAAACAATGTCCCACAAATAATAATTCCCTTTTCAATTCTCAACCAATGAGAATCTCAAATTGCCCTGGTGGTGTGGGCATGAGATCCCCAGCCACTCAGCCTGACTCACTAAGCATATATGAGGGCCAAAGGGCCACCCTCAGCTGCCAGAATTGGGCCAATAAGTGACCAAGCCACTACTCAGCAGGCTCAGAGGTCTGCAACTGTCTTCAGTGTCAGGAGCAAGAAGGACTTGTTTTCATGCGGGTCCTCCATGTGTCCTCAGGCACATGCCATGGGGCAGGAGCTGCCGAGTTGCTGCTGCCTAGACTCAGCTGAGGCCACAAACCTCGCTAAGCCTCAGTTTCCTCATTTGCCAAGTGAGACAGTGATGGCTCCCCAAAGGGCTGTTCTGGGAGAATGGACTGACAGGAGGTGGGAGGCCAGGTGGTTGGTGCCCTGGGGGCAGGGGAAGTAGACAAGGAGGGAAGGGAGAGATGGCAGAGATTCTCTGTCATCAGGGTTTAGGAGTCTTTACTGCTGATGAAAGATGGGCCCAGGCTGAAAAGAAACTCATCTGAGATCCACAGAGGCACCAGCAACCATGAGCAGGTGCAGAGGTCGGGGACCAGGGGCTTCCCTGGCATCTTGCTCTACCGCGTCTTGTACCCAACCCATTCCAGACTCACAATTTCACCACCTCCTATACCCTCCAAACCCACTCACCTCACTTTGTGTTCACCACGTCCATCTTGCCCAAATCCATCCCCTGTCTTGGGCCCACATCCCCTTCCCATTCAGCAGCCACACTTGCATCTGCAGGGGCTGTCCATTGCTCACCTGCATCTGGATTTATTCTTGCTTGTGGGATGGAGAAAATCCCTCCCCCTGGCCAGAGTCCACGTGCAGACTGCCCTGTTTTCCTCTCCTGCCTCCTCCCCATCCAGTCCCTCTGTTTCCCAAGCCTCCTCCCCACCATGTCCTCACCCCACACTCCCGCCTACACCAGGGCCTTCCTGCATGCACTTTGTGCCTCAGTTCCTCTCCCCTCTCCTCTTCCCAGGGCTTCCTCTCTCCTTCAGGTACTTGGTCTTCCCAGTGAGAAAATAGCTCTGATATAATTTGGATCTGTGTCCCCAACCCAAATCTCATGTCTAATTATAATTCCCAATGTTGGAGGTGGGGCCTGGTGGGAGGCATTTAGATCATGGAGGTGGATCCTTCACAAATGGTTTAGCACCATCCCCTCGGTGCTGTTCTCCTAATAGAGTTCTCATGAGATCTGGTTGTTTCAAAGTGTGTGGCATCTCCCACCTGTTTCTCGCTCCTGCTTCTGCCATGTGAGATACCTGCTTCTTCTCCACCTTCTGTCATGATTGTAAGTTTCCTGAGGCCTCCCCAGAAGCAGAAGCCACTATGCTTCCTGTACGGCCTGCAGAACCAGGAGCAAATTAAACTTCTTTTCTTTATAAATTACCCAGTCTCAGGTACTTCTTTATAGCAGTTCAATAATGGACAAATACAAGCCCTAGCATGCGTCGATGTGTGTGCACACCACAGGCCACTCTTTCAGGGCCTTTGCCACAGCAGCACTTTTTTTACTTTGAGAGAAGGCCTTTCCCTGAATTCATATCTGCCTCTTTTCCCTACTAGAAGAGGCAGGAGCCTCTGTAGCCCAGGAAGGGGCTGACTCTGGAATATCGAGTCCACGGTAGCTTACTTAGCACTGAGATTCTGTGGCTCTCTGTCACCCTAAAAGAGCAGCTTTTGTGTATTACACCTATCATGTGAAGTGGAGAGGGCAGAGAGTCCATGCCTCTTTGTGTTCTTCTTTCTGGTTACATTCTGGATTCACGGCATCCAGAGAAGGCCTGAGGCTCCCTGATTTGTGTCAGGAACAGAAAAGGGGGCAGAAGGCTGCTGAATGAGGCCTCCTGGGTCGGGGTTGTGGTGATCAGTGGACACCCTTGGGCTGTGGCTGGGCTGGGATTGCACACACTCTTGGAAATGCAGACAGAGCACATATAGCTGTGACAGTGGGAGTTACAACCACTGAGTTATGCCCCATCTCTTCCTTGAAGTGGGTTCTGAATCACAACCCAGTGCTCTGGTCCCAAAACCAAAGTGCCAGGATGGGCCAGACCTACTTTCGGCCCCTTCAGCTCCATTTGTCCAAGCCAGCTTGGAAGACCTACACTCCCACAGCCCGCTCTGTCGGGAGAGCAGGGGCAGCTCAGGCTGCCTGAAGAAGGTGTTTGAGGATCAAGCTCTGTCTTAAAACATGAAGTGCTCTCCAGGTGGCCATGGAGAAGCATAGTGGGGAGGGGGTGCAGGTGAAAGTGTGGAAGCCTGGGGACAGGTGCGGCATGTTCAGGACCCAGTAGTTGGTGGTCTTTATGGGAAGTGCTGGGAGAAAAAGCTCAGGTTACAGGGCAGGGCAGAGTGTGAGCTGCTAAGGGGCTTCCACCAGGTTGCCCACTGCAAGAAGGATAGGGAGTTCTTCCAGAGGAGAGTCAGAAGGCGGGGGGCCCTGGGGCTGGAGGAGAGAAGGAGGCTGTAGTCACACACCAGCCAAGAGAGGCCAGCCTGAATGAAGGTAGTCTACGGGTGGGGGGTTCAGCAGGGACAGACAGATGAGATGGAGCCCAGCCTGCTGCCAGCCTAAATCCACCACCCCCTCAGAGTGAAGCTCACACAACAGCAGGGCCTGCAGTGGTCACAGATAGCCATGGGTCCCCCCACCTCTTGCTCCATCCATTGGCCTCAGGCTCTGGAGGACGGCAACAAGCAGGGCGATCACTCTCATGGTGAAGAGGAAAGGCTGTCAGTGTCGGGGATTAGTTCCTATCCCTTTTGGAAAACTCCAGAGACCCACAGACTGGTTGGGTCCCGAGTGCTTCAGTAACTCCCCAGGGCCCTTCAGCTGGGTTCTTCTTCCCTCTGTGTTGCCACCATCCAGGCGTGGGGGGTCTCCCCTGACTAGGCCCCTCATTCACTATTATATGTACTCATCAGGCACACACTGGTAGTGGGCACTGGGCACTCTCTCAGGGAGAATGAGATTCAGTCCTCATCCTAAGGAACCCACATGGGGCTGGGCTGAAGAATAAACACACACAGAAAAATGTAATGACACACTGTGGTCAGAGGGGAAAAGAACGGAAGCAAGTGCCTTTAGAGAAAAAGGAGTGAGGACTTACTAAGAGCAAGTCAGAGAAGACGTCCCCCAGAGGTTGCTTTGAAACCGAATCCTGAGAAGCCCATGGGAGTTGTTCAGGTAAAGAGTGAGGAGAGGTCTTCTAGGTGCTTGGACAATTGCAGGACAAGCCTCTGAACAGGTAGGGCATGTGTGCCCTGGGGAGGGAGAGAACAGTGCAGGGGGACTGCGGCATGGTACTCTGGGGTGGCAGGGGGGAAGCCGGAGAGAAGCCAGGCCCTGGTGAGGCCCAGTTGAGGGCCTGGCAAGGCCTGGTGAGGTCCTGGTGAGGCCCTGGTGAGACCTGGTGAGGCCCTGATGAAGCTGTGATGAGCACTCTTGAGGCTCTAGTGAGGCCTGGTACAGCCATGGTGAGGCCTTGGTGAGGCCCTAGTACAGTCCTGGTGAGGCCCTGGGGAGGCCTAGCGAGGCCCTCATGAGGTTCTAGTGAGGTTTTCATGAAGCCATGGTGACGCCCTGGTATGTCTGGGTGCCTGTGTCAGGGGCCATATTCAGGGCCTCAATGTCCCCAGGCCCAGCCCAGGTTCCATCACAGAGCAGGCATGTGGGGATGACCATCTCCTAATAGAAGTGGTGATCTTTTAGTCCCAGTGCTGTGAGCTCTCACATCCCCTCCTCTGGGACTGGAATGGTAGTTGGGAGGTCCAGGCCTTGCCTGGACTCCTGCTGGCCCTGCCCTGCTTGCTGGCTTGGGCCTGCCTGCCTAATGGAGGAGGACCCCTGGCAGCCAACACAGGCCCTTCTTCTTTGTTAATTACTACCTGACATTTTAATGTTCACATTTAATTACGTTCTTCACCACTTGGTGCAAAAAAACCAAAAACGCTTGAAGCCTTGGAGACCTATAAACCAAGTAAGAGAGCTTTGTAAAGCCCTTTGAAGTCCCTGCTGAAGCCCAAAATGTGTATTCTCTTTGAATGTGCTGATTGTGTGATGGGGCTTTTGAAATGAGGAAAGGCTATGGAACCTGTGTGCACATTCACACTAAGCCCCCGCCACCAACATACACACACATGGGTTGGAGACACCCAGAAACCCACTGCCATCCCACAGGCCCCTGGAGCCTACACAGCTGGGGTTTTTTTTTTGTTTGTTTTGTTTTGTTTTGTTTTTCTGGGAAACAGCAGGAGTTAACCAGAAGAGTGACGGTTGTGCATGGAGGGCCCTGGTTCACAGTTCAGCTCTGCCATCCCTAGAATGATACCTGGGTGAATGACAAAGTTTCTATTTCCTCCCCCACAAGGCAGTGGTGATGTCCCTGAATGAGCAACTCCCACAGAGCCTGGTGTGTAATACTGTCTTATCCACATTGAGTAAGTGTCTGCTTTAATCAGGTGACTTGCTACATGTTTGCCAAATTGCAAGTTAACTTTATATGCTTTAAAATGTTTTCCATGAAATGAATTCACTTTCCAAAGAAGAGTCCTCCCTGGGACACTATCTTATTCCTTTTTATGCTGCTATAACAGAATTCCCAAAACTGGGTAATATATAATAAACATTTATTGGATCATGGTTCTGGAGGCTGGGAAGTCTAAGATTGATGGCCTGGCATCTTGTGAGGGCCCTCTTGCTCTGTCATAGCATGGCAGAAGGGAAAAGAGAGGGTGAGAGAGAAAAAAAGATCAAACTCGCAGCCTCAAGCCTTTTTATAATCAGCATTAATCCTTTTATGAGGGCACAGCTCTCATGACCTAAACATCTTGCAGTAAGCGCCACCTCCCAACGGTGATGCGTTGGGGATTAAGTTCCCAACACATGCTTTTGGGGGACATATTCAAACCTTAGCAGACACTGTGCGCTCATTGTTCCAGCACTACAGAGCAGACTTGGAGCAGTCAGGTGGGGGAACTTGCTTTGGAGTGCCTTCACATAACTGCATTTCTCACCTGCCCCATGACAGTTTTGCTGTTAAGATGCTTATACACCTGACAGCAAGGTCCTTTTGTGGTTCATCTACAGTTCATACTAGCCAGACTCCCTGGCTCCCTCTTCATTTTCTGCTCCAGTCTGGGAGCAGAAAGGAATGGGCCATGGTGGCTGAGTGCATTTTCTAAAGATTGCACCAGCAGCATCTCCTTCCCACATGTTCTTCTGCAATGAGATTTTGCCACTCTGCCCACAGGACGGGGAGACCAGACCCCTCCACTGTGAATCTTGGCAGGGTGTAGCCACTTGCTTGTAACCAACAGAATGCATTGGAAGTGATGCTACATGATTCTGGTTGGGTCAGAAGAGACCCTTGTTTGTTGGTTGGTTCCCTTGTGGGATACTTCCTCTTGCAACTCAGCTGCCATGCTAAGTCCACACCCAAGAGAGTGGCTTGGGTGTCAACAAGACATCTGGCTAAGTCCAGACTTGCAGTATTCTCAGCTCAGGCAGACAGATGAGTGAAGAAGTCATCTGAAGATTCTAGCCTCCAGCTGAGTCCCAGATACCAGAGAGCAGAGACAAACCATCTCCTCCATGTCATTCAAATTCCTGACCCACAACATCCGTGACTATAACAAATCGACTTTTGTTTTGCACCACTAAATTTGAGGTGGTTTATAAGTGGTGAGACAGGCATGGGGATGTCCAGACAATTTACGGCTAGAGGTCAAACTGGGAGGTGGGTGATGAGTAGTGACTAGTGTGACCATGTAATTTATCCTTCAACCTGGAGCAGTTTGACAGTGAAGTGAGGTTGGAAGAGAGACAGAGAAAGACAGAAAAACAGAGACAAAGAGGAACACAGAGAGAGAGAAAAAGGAGATCCAGATATCTATGTTTCTCTGTCTGTACCTCAATGCCAATAGGTATATCAAAATAACAGGCAGAAACTGGAATTCGCTTGGATCCCTGGTCACCCTACAGATGGGCTGCTTCATCACTGACCCTCTTTCCTTTTCTTCTAGTACTATAGAGGAAAAGCCTGGCCTTGGCTTTGGAAGATCTGGATTTATGTCCCTATTGAGTCATTTTACTAACTGAATGACATTGGATACATTACCTAGATAATCTTCCCAAACCTCAGTTTTCTAGTCTGTAAAATGGAAGTAATAACTCCTTTTTTTGTTCAGCCTTTAAGCCATAGCAATTAATCTTTTGCCTTTACAATGACTGCTTCATGTCAAATCCCAAAGGCTCTGTTCAGTTCTCACCTCTCTGGCCTCTCTGGTATCCAGCCCTGCCAACTGCCCTTTTCTTGCAATATCTTCCTTTTAGTTTCTGCAGCATCTCTCTACTGGTTCTCTTCCTGCTTCTCTGGCTGTTAGTTCCCAGTTTCCTCTATGGCTTTTCTTATTCTGCCCACAGTTTAATTGTTGGGCCTCTTGAGGACTCTGCCTAGGCCCAGTTTGAACAACACAGAGAAAATAGACTAAGCAAAAATAGCAAAGCCTGAAGCACCTGTGGGACTATAACAAAAGATCTAACATTTGTGTTGTTGGAGTCGTAGAAGAAGATGAGAAAAAGAATAGGGCTGGAAAAGTACTCAGGGATAGAATGTCCCAAAACTTCTCAAATTTGGTAAAAGATATAAATCTACAGATTTTTAAAGTTGAGTGACCTCAGCAGGATGAGCCATAGAAATCCATATCAAAGCACATCATAATCAGCCTTTTGAAAACCAAAGACAAAGAAAATTGAAAGCAGTCAAGGAGAGATAACACCTGAGATATAGGGGAAAAACAATTGGAATGACCATGGATTTCTCATCAGAAACCATTGAGACCAGAAGGAAGTGACATTACATTTTTCAAGTGTTGAAGGAAAAAATTTTCAACCTGGAATTCCACCTATAAGTGATAATATACTTCAGAAGTGAAAATATCCTTCAGAAATGAAGGAGAAATAAAGATACTATCAGACAAAGAACAAATAGAGAATTTATTGACAGCAGATATATCCTGAAAGAATAGTTGAAGAAAGTTCTCTGAACAGAAATAAAATAATAATAAAAGAAGGGACCTTGGAAATAAGAAAGGAAAAAGGAACATGATGAGCAAAAATATTAGCAAATACAATTGACTTTCCTTTTTCTCTTGAGTTTTCTAAATTATTTTGGCTGACTAAAGCAAAAATTATATAACTGTTTGATGTGGCTCTAAATACATGCAGAGAAAATATGTAAGACATTTACATTAAGAAAAGAGAGAGATAAATTAATCTAAAAGAAGGTATTTTTTCTATACTTTATGCAAACTGGTAAGACGACATTAAGTACATCATGATAAGTTATGTGTGTATATGTACACATATCTATATACATCTAGTAATACTTAGAGCAACCACTAAGAAAAGCTATACAAAATGATACACAAAATCTAAATATAATCAAAATATAATTCTAAAAATGCTTAAGTAGCCCATAGGTAGGCAGGAACAAAAGAAAACTAAGAAATGCAAAACAGAAAACAAAAAAATTAAAAAGGCAGATGTAAAGCCCTAAAATATCAATCATTTCATGAAATATAAATGGGTCTAAATATATCAGTTAAAAGACACTGGCATAGCGGATTACAAAGCGCTACTCAACTATATGCTATTTGCAGAAAACTTGCCTTCAACATAACAATGTAGATGGGCTGAAAATAAAAGGATGGAAACCATATAACAGGCAAACATTAAAGAAAGCAGGAGTAGCTATATTAAGCTCAGATAGATTTCAAAGCTAAGAAAATTACTAGAGATAGTAGGAATATTATATAATAAATCAACCAAGAAGACATAGTAATCCTAAATGTTTAATCTTCAAACAACAGAGCACCATAGCACATGAAGCAAAAAAATGATAGACCTGAAAGGAAAAATAAACAAATGCCTGATTGGTACTTCTCAAGTCTGAGAAAACATCACAGCCAAAAGGAGCCTAAAGAGATGTGACAACTAAAGGTCACGAATCCTGAATGGAATTCTGAAACAGAAAAAGGACACTGGACAAAAACTAATGAAATCTGAACAAGGTGTGGACTTGAGTTAAAGATAATGTATCAATATTGGTTCATTAGAAGGCACAGAGAAAACTAGGTGTGGGAAAGATGGGGATGCTCTGTACTATATTTGAAACTTTTCTGTAAATCTAAAATTTAAGAGTTTATTTTTTTAATGATAAAAAACAAAACAAACAACAACAACAAACAACAAAACAATACCAATACCCTTCTTTCAGATGTCCAATCCAGAAATACAGGAGATAGAGTAGTTAGCTGGGCTACTTCTTCTCATTCACTTCATTTTTTGACTCAATTTCAGATGAAGCCCTGTGGACTCTACCTCTGGATCATGTCGTCCAAAATGCCACCCATCAATTTCCACTGGTCCTCCTTGGTGCAGGGCATCCTCATATTCCCCCTCCACTGAAGCAACAACTCCTCACTGATCTTCCTGCTTCCAGTCTTGTCTTTCTCTTTTCTCTCTTATCCAAACCCATAGGCATGTCCTCTTCAGATCATGAATAATATTCCTAAAATACAAACAGGATCAGAGTCCCTCCTTGTAAAATTCCTTCAGTGAATGTCTACTAACTTCAAGGGAAAGGCTAGGACCCTTGGATCTTCCAAATCCAGACCAGACTGACTGCTCCAGCCTTCTTCCATCATCCACAACACCTATTTTGCACCCAATGCTCCAGGCACTGGGAGCTACTCACAGTGCCTCTGACCTGACAAACTGTTCAGACATCCACACATTTCCTAGTGCTGTCTGCACTTGCATAAATTGCCCTCTGCTTCCCTCATGTCCCCTCTACTGTTAAAACCTGCTCATCTCTTATTACTCAGCTCCACTGTTCTCTTCTCTCTCTACAGAAAAGGTTCCAGGCTCCAGTTATGACTCTCCTCTATGTCCCAAACAGAACACATTTGGTTCCCATTAGAGTCTCCAGAACAATCTAATCTTGCATTACCTTTTTCCTCTACAGGACCACAGGTTGTTGAAAAAAATGGACAGTCTCCCTGGTATCATTAGTCTTTGTATCCCCAGCATCTATGGCATTGAGTACATAGAGTCCTTGGGATGACCAGCAATCAAGCTGTGGGCAGAACAAGAACAACCAGCAAAGGAGACTGAGAAGCACCAGCCAGAGAAGCAGGAGGAGAACCAGTAGAGAGAGCTGCTGCAGCCACCAAGGGGAGGAATGTAGACGTCTGGTTGGGTTGGGCTAGATTTGTTAGGTCTGCATGAGGCCTCAGGATGGCCCTGTGAGAGCAGCCCAAGTCACCCAGGAGAGCCAGCAGAGCATCTGGGTATGACATATGGAGCCTCCTACCACCACTCTTTACTGTTCAAACTGGAGAAGGGCTGAAAACACGTGGGCAGCCAAGCACCTTTTATGGGCTTCTGGAAGCTCATCTCAGCCACAGCATCAAGTGTACCACATGATGCTCACTCACAGTATGAGCCCCCATGAGCAAAGCAGTGACCCCAACACTGAGTGCATGGTAGAGTCCCATCTGCTCCCACATGGCAGACAGGCCCCTAGGAATGAGCATGACTGGGTCGGTTAACCAGGTGCAGATTCAGGGTGGTATGGTCGAATCAGGCAGATGGCTGTAAGATCAATTCTCCATCTCACCATTTTTTTGTTGGGTAATTCTGATTAAGTTAGTGAACTTCCTTAAGCTTGCTTTGTACCATGGGGACAAAACATCCACCTCACACAATTGCTAGAGCATGCAGGTGAGGAAGGACTTGACATCTCTTGTAGCTGGTGATAAAGACACACTAATGATCTCTTCTTGTGCATGTTCTTAGTCTTACAGATGTATGCCAATTTTGAATATAAAACCTATATAGCTGATGTTTACTTTTTGGATATTGTAATGGCCCTAGAGCCCACAGTATATATGACATGAACATTCATTCCTTCAGCTAATATTTACTGGGCATCTGTGGTAAGTACTGGGAAGGCAATAGTGATTATCCAAAGGTCACATTTTCCTGTGTGTTGAAGGTGCTTCGTTGAGGAAGACAAATGTGTCAGCTTCTAGGCAGGAGAAATGACATTCACAAAGACACATACTGTGTATAATTGGAGGGTTAGAAGATGGCAGAGATGAGAGATAGCAGAGAAGTTGCACAAGGACCTGGGGATGGACCACAGAGAGTGTTGAATGCCACCCTCGAGATAGCAGCCCCTGTGGCCTGTGGGCCATCGGCAGGACAGTGACAACTGACTGCTTCCCTTCTCTCTCTCCATTTTTTGTTTTTGTATACTCTTAGTGTTTAAAATTTCATTTAATTAACGAATGGAAGTTGGCAACAAAAGATTTTGCTACATTTGCCTGTTCCGATTCTTGACAATTCTCTCTGAGGAGGAGCACTGGGCTACTCACAGTGTCTGGCATCTACTAGGTATTATTTAATATCTGTTCAAATGAACAAAATGTACTTGTATGGAGTTGAACCAAAGTGAAGCCCTTTGGGACAACTTTGGAGCAATAGTGGATTATATTATTCTGGATGACTTATGAAAAATACTTACCCTTACTCAGTCTTAGATTAACCGAAAATTATTCATATGCAGTTCAGTTAATGGTAGTTATTTAGCTAAGTCTTGATTATGTGTAATGGACAGGAGTTAGTCAACAGATAACAACGTGGCCCTGGGTTTCCCTCTGCCCCTGGCCTGAACATCCTTTTTATGAAAGGATACTTTCCTGTTTGTAGAGCAGCCAAAGATTCACATGTGAATTCTTTATACATATTGCAAGCAATCCAAGCATCTGACTTCCATTCTTCACTCACAGCTGGGAGCAAGTGCGAGAAATCAGTGGAAAGCTGGAGGTTTGTTAACAGGGGGTTTATTTTGGCACTCGGTTGCAATTAAATCCAGTGGGTTAAAAGCTTCTGAATGCATTACCCTCTTCTAAACAGGCCACTTTCAGAGTGTTTCCACAATGAACAATATTCATCACCAATGTTATATATGGCTGACTTTCACCCTCAAATAATACCTTCTTTCCTTGGAAGGAAAAGCAACTTTCCCATCATTATAATTGAATCCAAACATCTGTCACCCACAAAGGCATGGTTTTAGAGGTTGATTAATGGATATCTGGCTCACAGAGTACACAGAATCATACTCATTTGCAACAAATTTACACACACACCCACACACATGTTTAGGCACATACACCAATACACATGGCCCAAATGCTTTCCTCCAAAAACCACGTTTCCATTATCATTTCTTTGAATAAAATTAAGACAACAATAAAGAAAGCGATGTAGGCAGAATAGTAAAAAGAGCAATGACTTGGAGTCCGCAATGACTGATCATGACCTTTGACGAGCAACATAATCTCTCCAGTTCTCAATTTCCACACGTGAAAAATATGAATGATGAAACCACCTCCATCATTTAACGCTTATAACCCACCCACGACCTGACATGCTCAAAAGTTTGTGCCTTTGTGTGAGAGTTCCTCTGCCAACTGTGTTCCACGAGACCTTCATCATCTTTCAGAACTCAACAGATATGCCACCTCCCCAAAGAAGCCCTCCCTGGTTCCCCCAAGCAGAATAAGCAGGTCATTCTCAATCATTCCAGAAACCTTGCATGCCATCAGTTTTGTTGCAGCTTTCATTGCACAGTACAGCAACCACCTCACCTAAACTATTAACCCACAGAGAACAGACCAGGTCTGATTGTTTTCATTTCCCTGGTGGAGAGAAAAGGAATAGCACATGAAGGTTCTAATAAAAGGTTGAAGGGAAAAACCAACTGAATGAGTAATTACTTGAATGACACAATATCCTCATAAGGCATAAGAAAAGCTCCCACCTGGCCTGCAGTCTCTTCCCCTCTGCAATGCTGAGACCTTGGTCTTGCTGAAATCTGGTACTAGCGCCATTATGTTCTTGGCCCATCACCTTCAGGATACAGTCCAGATTCCTCATCAAGGCAACCTGACTCTGTCTCTTCATGGCTGAGTTGCCACCTCTTCTACTGCTCTCCTCCTACCCCCCGCCACCTGCTATGTTCTAGGATACTCAGCCAAGGTTCCTGACACACCGTGCTCTCTCATACCTCTGGGTCTGTCCCTCTCTCTTACAACCCCATCCACCTTCCTCACTTAGCCAATTCCTAACTGTCTCCAAGACTTACCTAAGATGATTTTTCCTCCAGGAACACTTCCAGGATCCCGGAATCCTCTTATTCTCTGCCTGCCAGAATGTCATGGTTGTCTCTAATAGGACCATCTGTTTGAGGGTCTGTGGGCTCCTTGTAGACAGAAGCTGGGCCCTGCTCACTTCTATCCCCTGCCCCATGCCTGATGCTGACTGGCCACTCAGTAAGCATGTCTTGCTGTGAGTGGGTGGGCAGATGAATGAAGAGTCCAAGGTGATCAGAAGAGGGTCAGATTCTATAGGCCAACTCTAAAGCATGTGCATGCCACACCACCAGCTGAGGGTTTCCTTCTTGTCCTTTGAGGAAGGTTATTTTCTCCTAGACCTTAACCAGCGTCTGAGAAAAGCATTCTTAAAATCCCCCACTGCAGCTATTAGTTTTTCAAATTCCCCTTGTAATTCATTGTATGTGTATGTGCACATATGCCTATATATATATATAGTTATGTGTGCACAGACACATACACATAGTCACATATATAGGTATGTATTTATAAGTGCATACTCAATAAATACTCATTGAAGGTATATTGCTAGGTGTCTGCAAGTTTTTGATTATCTTAATTCTAGTGTAGAGCCAGATTTTGCTTAGATTATTTCTTTTTAACCCCTCCCCTCCCTCAGCACACACACTTTTATTTTCAAACGTTGTGTTTAGTTTTATTTGGGTAACTCTTTTGCAGGCAGCTTATACTAAAATTTTAAAAATTGAATTTGATTGTGTTTTCTAGTGAGATAATGTAATTCATTTAGGTTTATTATTATTTCTGCTTTTTAATGTGTTCCATTTCTTGTGTTTTTTTTTCTTTTTTTTGCTGCCGTTTTCTACCTTCTTTTCTTCCTTCTGACGGATTAATAATGCTAGATGTCTTCCTTTTTCCTATTATTTGCTTTGGAAGTTGGAGATTCTATTGCAATTTGGTGGAATGGATTGTCCCCTAGGATTTTCACTTTACAAAATCACGTTTATATTTTCAAGCAGTATCTAAAATTATTCAGCATATCTGTCTTCAATCCAAATATGACACTGCTCTTAGCATGCTTCAAATGCCCTTCACACACGCCCCTGCTCCATCATCTGTGTTATTGCTCTAAAACTTTAGTTCCATATTCATTTTTTCTTTTTTAAAATAAAACTCTAAATTTATTCAAAATGTTAAAAGATTTTGTTCTCCCTCCAAAATATTTTACAATTAAAAAATATCAAAACTATATCCTATTTTCTCAGCCACTGTACAATTTGCTGTTTCCATCTCAGGACTAGTCTCTGGCCCTCCAACACTCTGTCCCTCCTTCAATCCCTCCCCTTTTATTATTGCTGTTAAGTTTGTTTATAAAACCCTCCACCCTCTCTCCCCACCCCATACCCTGCTCTGCTCTGCCCAGCCCAGCGTGGCTTCTCTTTGCGATTCCAGGCCCTTGGCTGCAGGTAAAGATGAATGGATGGGTGCGATGGACAAAGGCAATGCCTGAGGGGCAAGAGTACGCTTTGTGCTTCTGGGAGAATCATTTTTCTCTTGGTCAAGTGGAGGATCATTCTTTTTTGTCCCATGGACACCTGTTCTGAGCCAAATATTTGGCTTAGAGTTGCCCACAGCCATGCAGCTCTGCTTTTTCTGCACGTTTCTCTGGGCGTGGGTCCATGACAGACGGGTCTTATGACTGTACCATTGGTTTGCCTGTAGACTGTTAGGGACAGGAAAGGGGCACATGACTAGAATGGGGCTTGATGGAACCCAACTTCTCAGAGAGTGGGCACCAAACCCCAAGGGGGAGGTTTTGGTTTTCTAGTAGGTAAAGCCCGGGCCAACCAGGACCATGGAAGGTAAGGAAAAGGGGAGAAACGTCTAACCATATAGCTCTGGAGCGAGCCATGTTCCTTCTGAAAATCCCCTGTCCATCCCCTCCTTTATTCTGTAGGTCCCAGGAGAATTCCAAAGAGGAGGAAGAAAAATAGGAAAAGGATTCTGTTCTGCTGATGGGAAAAGGCAGGAGCTGACATAGTGCTCAGGGCTGAGGAGAGGCCCGCTGTCATCTGCAGCTGTCACTGCTTCCCTGTTCTGTGAGGGAGGTTGAGTGGGACAGAAGCCAGGCCCTCAGAGGCTTCATCAGCTCTGTTCCTTGTCCTTGACTAATAAGACTGTATGCTGGCCCCCGCTGGACACAGATAAGACCACATGGTTCTCCAGTTGTTTGCCCCTCATCTCCACAGGGCTCCAGGTGTCCTCATCCTGCCCTGTGCCCAGCTGGTAGTTGGTGCCCATGCCCCAGGCGAAAACACAACCATCCTTGGTCACAGCATACCCCACAGAGGCCCGACAAGCCACTGAGGAGACAGCAGGCAGCCTGGAGATGAGGGTGGGTATGCTCTTCTCCTCAGCACCCTCCCCAAGGCCCAGCCGCCCATACTCAGCCTGGCCCAGGCTGTATGCTTTTCCTTCTGAATCCATGCAGACTGTATGGTGCTGGCCACCAGAGAAGCCCACCCAGGACTTGGTGGAATTCTTGAAGGATGTTAGGTTCTGGAGTATGAAGCAAGATTCTGTGTCCGGAGTTCCAAGCTGATGGTAGTTGGAGAGGCCAAAGCCGTACACGTGGCCCTCGTGGGAGATGGCAAAGGTGAAATAGGCACCACAAAAGGCATCCTGGAATCTCACGTGGCCCCGGCTTCCCCTGGATTTCAGCATCACACACTTGGGGACCAGTAGTCATTCAAGACTTTGCCGGCCACCACGGTTGGCAAATAACTCAGGCACACAGCCTAGCTGGCCCTGTTCCCCGCAGCCCAAAGTGTAGAGGTCACCATCAGCTGTCAGCATCACCAAGTCGTCGTTTCCTGAGGCCACCTTTACCACAGGCACGTCCAGCTACACCTGCACAGGCACCATGCTCTTCTTCATGGGCTCCAACAGCCCAATCACACCGTTATTGTCCCAGAAGGAGCCCCAGAGGAAGACATGGCCATCCTCCGTGAGGGCTGCTGTGTGACTGTCTCCTGCTGACACCTGTACCACCTTCTCTTGCAGCTCCACTTTCCCAGGGATCATCTCCGAGCCCTTCACTGATGTGTCCCTTCCCAGGGCACCCTCATCATTGCAGCCAAAGGAATAGACTTGGCCACTTTTGCTTAGACACACGGTGTGCATGCCCCCAGCCTCAGCCTGCACAACATCCTCTGGAATGGATACCAGGGCTGGCTTCTTCCTCTCCATCACATTCTCACCCAGCCCCAGCTGGCCCACATCGCCCTGGCCTAGTGTCAGCACCAAGCCGGGTTCTGTGCTGTGGGACCTGTGTGAGACTTGGCAGGAGCGGACACCAGGAACATGGTGGGAGGCAGCGGCCCTCGCATCCTTCACCTTCTTGCTTTTGGCGATGGCATCTGCTAGGGGGGACCTTCTTTTAGCTATGCACTTGGGTGACATCTTCCTGTCCTTGGTGCACGTCGGCCACAAGGCCCATATTTATTTTTTCTATCAAGAATTCATTGCATCTACCAACATAGTTTACCAGTTCCTTTAATCACCATTTCTTGTTGTATTCTACTCCTCTGAATTTAGTTTCCTTCTTGCTAAAATTTATTTTTTAATGGTTCTTTCAGTGGAGGTATAAACTCTCTTATTCTTGTATGTCTGAAAATGTCCTTAATTCAAATACTCTGGAATGACAGTTAACTGGGTGCAGAATTTAGGCTCACAGCTCCTTTGAAGATGACTTTCCGTTTTCTCCTCACCTCTATTGTGGTTGATTGGAAGTCTGCTGTCAGTCTGGGTATAATTCTTTTGTAGAAGTCTTAGTCTGTTTAGGCTACTATAAAATAATCTTACAGGCTGGGTGGCTTATAAACAACAGAAATTTACTTCTCACAGTTACAGAGGCTGTGAAGTACAAGATTAAAGCTATGGCAGATTCAGTGTCTGGTAAAAGCCTGTTTCCAGGTTCACAGATGGCACCTTCTCACTGTGTTCTCACGTAGTATGTCAAGGGATCTTTTTGGGGTTTACTTTATAAAAGCATTATGGGCTGGGCATGGTGACTCATGCCTATAATCTCAATATTTTGGGAGGCTGAGGCAGGCAGATTACGTGTGGTCAGGAGTTCGAGACCAGCCTGGGCAACATGGTGAAATCCCATCTCTACTACAAACATAAAAATTAGCCAGGCATGGTGGCACTCACCTGTAATCCCAGCTACTCAGGAGGCTGAGGCATGAGAATAATTCGAACCTGGAAGGCAGAGGTTGCAGTAAGCTGAGATTGTATCACTGCACTACAGCTTGGGCAACAGAGTGAGACTCTGTCTCAAAAAAAAATAAATGAATAAAAATGAAAGCATTATGATCTCATTCATGAAGGCTCCATATTCATGACCTAATCATCTCCCGAAGGGCCCACCTCTTAATACTATCACCTTGGGGGTTAGAATTTCAACATAGGAATTTCAGGGGGAAACAAAAATTCAGACCATAGCAATAGACAATCTCTTAGGTAGACTTGGATAATTCCTCTTTAATTTTGAGCTGTTATATTTTATTTATGATTAATATTCATGTATAAACTTATTATTCTCTGCATATGATTTCAATATAAAGTTCCCATTCTTTGTTAACTCTTGAAAATTATCACCCATTGTCATTCCTAATATTGTCCCTCCTCCTTCCCTTCTACTTGTTACTTCTGAAAGTTGCATTAGATTGATGTTATAAGTTCTCAATCATTTTTCATATCTTTTAACTTCTCTTTAAATAACTATGCTTTTAATTATTTTTTTCCTTTTCATGGAGCTCAGATACTGAGGGTTGTGTTAATCACACACTTCACTTCATGACAACTAGTGTATAACAAGGTCCCTCACTTGTTTTATCTATGTGTTTATTTTATTTTACCATGATTTATTTATCTCCCCTCTCCCACAGAGGAACCACTCCTGTGTGTTTAATATTATTTTGTTCATATGTGATATTAAAATATGTATTGTTTTCTGAACATGTATTTTTAATTTATGGAAACAATTATATATGTCACACTGTATTTTGTAAGAGACACACATATTGTTGTGTGCATGTCAAGTTCATTACCTCTAATTGCTGCATATTAATGCTTGGTGTACTCCAACCAAGTGTTACTAATTCATTTCCCAATGATAGCATCCAATCTTCTCTATAGCCTTGACACTACAGATAAATTCCACTTGTATTTGTCCTCTTACTGGATTTAGAACATTTCTTTGAGATATCCCTGTTCCTACCTCTATACACATATCTGTCTATCCATCTCTCTCTCTCTCTCTGTATCCATCTATGTCTCTACCTATCTCCAGGAACATACCTAATTTAACTAGTGCAAGATTGCCTTTCAGAATAGTAATAGCTTTTACTTCCACTAGCTATGTATGAGGTTCCTACATCCTTATATCCTAATGAAAATTTGATCCTAATCAACATTTGGCTTTATCCAACTTTGTTTAATAGTCTCCTTGCTATATATCTCTGTGTGGAATTATGCGTAAATTTTCCAATGTTATTTTCCATTTTATTAATTGTATCTTTTACTGTGTCTGGTTTATTTATTTTCATCCCATCTACTGAACTTTCAGTCTTTTACTTTAAAGATTATATTTTTCATTTCATGGGCTGCTTCTTATTATTTTTTCTATGTCCACTTGTTTTTTATTCATTTTCACCAATTTTTGTTTTATGATCAACTGGTGTTTTGATCGATAGTATTTCTTTCACTATTTCTTGGAGAACTGCTTAATATCTTTATTTTTAAATCCAACTTAAATTGTAAGCCATTCTTTCCCAGCCCCATATTCTGAATTGACTTGACTTTGATTCATTTTTCTCTGTTGCACTTACTAATTCTTAGTGTACTATCTAAGTTAGTTTGGCTATCTCCTTCCCCTGAGCCAGGCAGGGACTTCTGTCTGCTTGTCCATGCATCTCCGGTACCTAGAACAGTACCGGGCACTGTAAATGTGTAGCTTCCCAACACTCCTATTGAATTGGTCAGTGAATGGATTGGTCTATGTTATCTTCATTTCCTCTGAATGAATCCTTTTGGTTGTTTTGTCTGTTGGATGATTGTTATAGTGGTAGCTTTCCTCGTGTGCTACGAATTTCCTACTGTGCCCATGGTATGGTATTGGTTTCTGTTTTAGTTGCCTTTTCTTGTCCCTGCATTCACTTCTCCTGCCTGGTGGTTTTGTTGTTGCCTTTACCCAGTCCCTGGGTTTTCTGCACCATCAATGCTCTCATATTTGTGACCCACGGTTTGCACCCATAGAGATATCACTGATCCTGTGCCCAGGCCAAAGCACAGCTTTTCGTGGCTTCCAGAGGATGAATGGATACCACCTTTCCCTCCCGCTACCCCAGGGAAAAGTTCATCATCATCTGCAGCCACAGGAAAACCATCTCAGGTTTGATTTCGTGTCTGTGTGCCCAGAAGTCCAATGAACTTGTAGGTTTCACACAGGGAAGCTGGTTCTGGACCACTCCCCAATAGTGAGCTTGGGCCCGGTTTCCAGTGGCAGTTGGCTTTGTGGGACCAGCAACCGTTTCTGCAGCTTTAGCCTTGGGCCATGTGAGTCCACATTCTGTCTCTTGTCACTGCTGATGCTTATTTTGTTTGTGAGTGTAGCTCTAGCTTTTCAACATCTTAAATATATCCCTAAAATAACTTTTTTGAACCACCTTATCGTCACTTTGATGAGTTTCACAAGACTATTTTGAAATGTGAAGGTCAAGTGTTGATCTTTTCTTTCTCTCTGCATTTTAGCTCCATCACCATCCTCTGAGCCCATAAGAGGCTGGCAGAAAACACTCCAAACATCAGACAACATGATTCCACCTCAAATACCCTTGCATCTGTTTTCTTTACCTCCTACTTTTTCACTGGTCATCTCAGGCATCATCTTCTTTGGGCAGGATGTCTAGGTTTTGTGCCTGTATTAGTCTGCTTAAGCTGCCATAACAAAATAGCACAGACTGAGTGACTTAAAGAACATAAATTAATTTCTCACAGTTCTGGATGTTGGGAGTCTGAGATGAATGCAGTAGCAGGCTTGGTTTCTCCCATACTCTCTCTCCGTGGCTTGCAGGTGGCTGCCTCCCTGCTGTCCTCACATGGCATTTTGCCTGTATGCATACCCTCAGTGTCTCACCCTCGTCTTAAAAGCTACTAGTCAAATTAGATTAGGGCCTACCCTTTTGACTTCATTTAACTTTATTTCTTCCAAAGATTCTACCTCCAAATACAGCCACATTGGAAGTTAGGGCTTCAGTGTATAAATTTTAGGAGAACGCAATTCAATCTATAAAACTCCTACTAAGATCCTATGCTAGAATTGAACAGAAATAATGAAGTAAATAGATACTCATGCATTTGGTCTTTCTCTTCATTTAGTCAATGGTCTTAACAACAAGAATGAAGCAATGTCTTTCCTGATTTGAAGTTCATAAGCACCATCCCCTTTGCACATATGCCGTAATGTTCAACCATCTATGTGATTGTGTGTTATGAGTGTATGGAGGTGGTGTCCACTGATTGAACTTCAAATTATTTTGGTAAGATTAAATGCTGATTATCAGTGAAAACATCACATTACCTTGAAGTAGATGTTCTTTGATAACTAGATGTTAGCCAGGACCCTTTGTGTAACTAGATGTCAGCAAGCAAGTGCCTGTAGCATTTACAGCATATATTTACTGTTCTGCATTGAGAAAGCCACGTTTTCCAATATTCCTCATGATTTCTGGGAAGAAGTCAATATCTCAAGCCCTCGCACTTTGAGGTTCAATGTTAGGGAGTGGATTAAGAAGGATCCTATTGGGGAAAGATGATGAGAAAGAACAGGGGAGTGAGTCCCTCATGGCATATGTGCCGTGGAAACAGAGAGAGAGAGAGACTGGCCATCCTGGCTCAACTAAGGACCTAGGTGGCCACAAGAAGATGTGGCTGAAGCTGACGAACCTCCTACCCAGTCTCTATGGGCATGTCTCACGAACATGTGTGAGTGTAGGGGTGTCTCCTTATACATACCTACTGCATGTGCGGGTAGGTAAGTTAAAGTAGCCATCTACCCGAGTAATTTAACACTGGGAGCCCGGATGCGTTCCCCTGGGATCCACCAGTGCTGAGCATCACTAAGCAGGTCAGAGAGTCCCTCTGTGTCTCGGGTCCTGAATCACTGTTGCCATGCACCCAGAACTTTCTACATCTGACCAGGGCTTCCCAAATAGTGTTTAACAGCAGGAGAGATGCTCAGAAGAGAGTGGCACCATGGTAGATGCTGGTGAAAGTAATTGTCCTGCCTTGGGGCCTGGGCCAGACTTTGAAGAGTCTTTGGATGATCCAACCCCAGGGGTGTGGAGTATGCTACTTGGGGAGGAAAAGAGGAGTATGAACACATGCTATTTTTAAATTTAAATATTAAAAGCAATGAGACTTTTTTTGTACACCAAGCTCATGAGTTGCCACTACTATTTTGAAGTCAAAGTAATCAAGGCAAGAATACTTATTTATGGATCAAATGTGTTTAGTTAGCACTATTTTATGCCAGAACCCAAATTAGGCAGTGGATACACAGAATCAACATGGCCTGCCCACAGGGAATGCCCCAGATGGGCAAAGAAACACCTTAATCGTCTGTACTGATGCCATGTGACACAGGCAGTGTGATGAAGCCTGCAGGGCTGGGAGGGATGGCTTCTTGCAGGAGGTGGCCCAAGGGTGGTGACAGGGTTTTGAGAAGTAAATAAGAGCTTGTCAGGTAAAGAGAACAGCAGAAGAGGCTCCCTTTGGTCAGGTATCAGCCAGGTGTCTTTATTTTAGTTCTCTAAAAGGAAGTCTTTCATCCAGTGGGTGGGACTCGGCCAATCTGTGACCACTGGATGGTTCCAGGGGGACCCGGCAGTCACCCACCCTGGCCAATGTAAAATCTGCAGCTGGGGCATCTGAATGTTTGGTGAACTTCAGCATCAGAACTCTCTGTCCTGTGCTCAGCATGTTCTTCCACACGTAGGAACATTTCCCATGAATCTGGCCAATCTGGAGGCGGTGCTGGAGACTCAGAGACCTCCCCACACCAGCCTGGCGGGCCCCTCTGCCCAGAGTGGAATGCACCCCCGGTGGAGCCCAATCACTGGCTCCTGCCTTCATCTGCTTTTAATCACCCCCTTTCTGCAGTACATCCCATTACGTTAACAAAACATTTTTGCAATTGCCCAGTGCTTGCTGCTGGATTAAAGCTGGAAGGGTGACACATCCTTACCTGGGCACATTAGTAAATCAAGATTTTTCTAGGTCTGGGCATGCCGCCCTGGTGCTGGCCAGTCCTGCAAGGGACCTCTGACTTCCAGAGCAATCTGTTCTGTATCAGTTGAGCACTCCCTGGGCCTCAGCTGGCCGGCAGGATTCTCTGGCAGAGGTCTGTGTTCTAATGAGGCTCTGTTTGTCTAAAGATCACATTTTGGTACCCTCGGGGGAGGCTGCTAACAGAATCAGGGAGCATCCTGGATCCTTCATCCCACAGTTTCTTAAGTTGCTGTCAACAGGACTTTGGCAAAACCTGCTCTTTAATTCTCTAAATAAGTTACAGGAAAAGCAGCTTTCTGTGCCACAGCCACATCAGCAACCAGGCGACCACCCCGGGAAGCCTCTACGTCCCTGGCTGAGGAGTGCTACTTGTAAGCTGGTGTTGTTTGAAGCCAGAATCTTAGTATTAGGATGTGTTGGAAAGGGAGGCATTCCAATACTACCTTCTTAGTGTTGTGCTAGAGTGCCCTGGGAGTTTTCCAAGAAGCAGAAGTATTGGTAAGAAAATGTGCAGGTGGCAGATGACTGTCCTCTCCCCTGGGGGAGGTGAGGACAGGATGCTGAGGGACCGGAGAGCGCAAGGGGAAATGTGTCCATCAATGGGCTCAGCTGAGTGTCCTGGGAGTTTCTTGTGCTGATCCCTGGCATCCAGGCCCCCGCTGTGAACTGTGTTTTCCAAGGATTGAACATACTTCCCTGGCAGAGGGATGAGGCAGGAAGTGGGTTCCGCTGGACAGGGTGCAGGCCATGTTCCTTAACATGGGCCATAGTCCCCAGGGACCCATGGAAGGCTCCTACCTCCAGTCAGACAAGCTGTATAAATGCAGCTATATTTATCAAGTTCGTTTTCTATGATAGATCACCAATGGCTACAGAGCTTACAGCTCCTCCCATGGAGTTGGAATCTCTCTCAATCCCCTAGGATCTGGGCTGGCCTGTGACTTGCTTTGGCTAATGGGATAGTAGCAAATGTGGCACAAGCAGCGACTCTCTTCCTCACTCACTTTCCCCCTTGCTGCTCTTAGAGCCCTCCTGCCATGCAATTAAGTCTAGGGAAACTTCTGGACAATGAAAGACAGGAAACCCAGTCCCCTCCTCCTCCTCTCTTTTCTCAGCCCTTTAAATGCACTTTCAACATCCCTTTCAATCCACCAGGATGACTCAGGGGCTATGTTTTTGGTTTTGGTAGAATGGAAATGACCCCCCCATGTAATAACTTAGGGTCTGTCTGTTATCCCCACCAGACTACATGCTAGATCCTCAAAGTATGGAATATGTTCATTTGTCTCTGTAGCTCATGCTTACAGCAAAGGAGCTGACATGCACTAGGTCTTCAATATACATTTTTGGAAGGAAGACAGGATGGAGGGAGGAAGGGAAGGCGTGAGGAGGGAAGACCCCACCGGGACCCACACACAGCATTTTTAATGTGATAACTACATAAATAGTGTTGTTAGGACTTCTTTAATTTAACACATATTCATAAAATCTCAGATTGGGAAGAGACCTTGATATTCATAGCTGCTTTTTCATACTGACTTTTCTTTGCCTGACTCTCACGAAGGTATTGTGAAGCAGTCATACAAATTCATTTTCATTCCTATCTGACAGTGAGGAGAATAGGGCAAAGGACTTAAATGACTTGCCCAGCAACGTGACACTGTTGTGTGTGGATGGCAGAACTCAAGCCAGGACTTCTAACTTCAAACACCCCCTACCATCCTACCTGGGGATCCTCGGGGTCAGTGCTTCCTATGTGCCAGTTACTAGAGTGATGCCTTCAAAAGTTTTGTCATTTCCACATACCACTTGCCACGTCATTTCATTCACTTTATTTTCTTTACACAGGTCCATTTTAACTTCGGTGTATTTACTAGATTTTAGTTAAGCTTTTTTATTCTGAGATAACTGCAGTTTCACATGCAGTTGTAAGAAATAATACCTAGAGATCTTTGTATCCTAGCTTTCCCCAATGGTAACAACTCACAAAACTATAGTACTATTAGCACCAGGGCATTAACATTGATACAGTCAAGATACATAAAATTCCATCACCACAAGGTTGTTCTTATTGCCCTTTTGTGGCCACACCCACTTCCCTAGCACTACCAGACCCTCCTTATCCTTGGCAACACTAATTTGCTCTCCATTTCTATAAGTTTGTCATTTAAACAATGTTACATAAACAAAATCATTCAGTATGTCTAATAACCTTTTGAGATTGGCTTTCTTCATTCATCATCACTCTCTGAAGATTCATCCAGATTGTTGTATGTTAGAAATAAAAGTTAAATAAACTTCTTTTTCATTGCTGAGTAGTATTTGGTGATGGTATTCCATTGTCTCCCTATTCACCATTGAAAGACATCTGGGTTGCTTCCAGTTTTTGGCTATTAAAAATAAAGCTATTATACACATCTGTGTCCAAGATTTTGTGTAGATTTGCTTTCTTTTATCTGGGAGAAATATCCATGACTGTGATTGGTTGCATGGTAGTTGGATGTTTAGTTTTTTAAAAAAATTGACAAACACTTTTCAAGAGTGGTGGTAGTGTTTTATATTTCCATCAGCAATGTGTGAGTGACCCCACTTCACCAGATGCTTGCCAGCATTTGTATGGTCATAAAATTGTTTTTTTTTTTTTTTTTGGCCATTTTGGATAGGTGTGTAATGATATACCATGGTGGTTTTAATTTGCATCTCACTAATGGATAACAATCTTGAACATCTCTTGATGTGTTTATTTGATAAATGTATATCTTCCTCGGTAAAGTATCTCATGATTTTTTCCCGTTTTCTTATTTGATTGGATTTTTTACTGTTGAATTTTAAGACTTTCTTATGTATTCTAGATACTATGATGTTGTCATACATGATGTTTGCAAATATTTTCTTTCAGTCTGTGGCTTTTAAAAAATTATCAATAGGCTTTTTGAAGAGCAAAAGTTTTTATATTTAAGAAGTCCAGTTGATCAGTTTTTCAATTTATGGGTTGTGCTTTTGGTATCAAGTCTAAGAATCCTTTATCTCATCCTATATCCTGATGATTTCCTTCTATTTTCTTTTAAGTCTTGTAGTTTCATGTTTTATATTTAAGTTCTTAATTTATTTATTTATTTATTTATTTTTAGAGGGAGTCTTGCTCTGTCACCCAGGCTGGAGTGCAGAGCCGTGATTTATGTTCACTTCAAACTCCACCTCCTGGGTTCAAGCGATTCTTGCCTCAGCCTCTTGAGTAGCTGGGATTACAGGCACATGCCACCATGCCCATCTAATTTTTGTATTTTAGTAGAGATGAGGTTTCACCCTGTTGGCCAGGCTGGTCTCGAACTCCTGACCTTAGGTGATCCACCCGCCTTGGCCTCCCAAGGTGCTGGGATTACAGGTGTGAGCTACTGTGCCTGGCCCATGATGTATTTTGAGTTAACTTTTGCAAAGGGTGTAAGACAGGTTGAGGGTTTTTTGGCTTTTTTTTTTTTTTGCCTATGAATATCTAATTACTTTAGCACCATCTATTAAAAAGGCTCTTTTCTCCAATGACTTACTGTCACATTTCTATCAAAGATTAGATAAGCATATTTTTCTGGATCTGTTTCTTGGTTATTTATCCTATTGTATTGATCTAGCTATGTGTCTAGCCTTCCACCAATACCACCCAACCTCAGTTACTATAGGTATACAATAAGTCTTGAAATCAGATAGACTGATTCTTCTCACTTGATTGTTCTTTAAATTTTTAAATTTAGTTATTCAAGTTTTTGTGCCTTTTCATTTAAATTTTAGAATACTTTTCCCCTGCCAAATATATATATATATATATATATATATATATATATATATATATATATAAATCTTGCTGAGCTTTTGATAGTATTGCCTTAAACCTGTGTGTCAATCTGGGGAAAACCGACATCTTCAGTCTACTGCATCTTCCAGCCTATGGTATGTCTTTCCATTTGCTTAGATCTTCTTTGATTTCTTTCACCAGTATTTGTAATTTTCAGCATGCAAGTCCTATGCACATTTTGTTAGATTCATATCTAAATATCTTATTTTTGAGCAATTATAAATGGTATTGTATTTGATATATTTGTTTAAAATAAAACTTTATGTTGTTCCATAAATGAAAAACAGATCTCACTTCTCATAAAATAGGGAATAACTACAAAATCTATATAATTTAACTGAAAGAAAACACAGTTTTTTAAAAAATGGTCTGTGTGCTTTGTAAAATCAGCACATGGACCACCAGTCATGCATGCGCCACACTTTGGAACACAATCCAGCCTCCAGTGGTTCATGACTCACCACACCAATAAGACATTCCTAGAATATAGCTGTGGATGCTTTACATAAAAACTCTCAGGGCTGGGAAACTCACCACCTCGGCAGCTCATTCTATAGTCACACAGTTTTGACTGTTGAGAACTCCTTTCTTTGGCTGAGCTGAAACCTATAGTCCTGTAATTCCCGCTGGTTCCAAGTTCTGGGGTAGAGGGCCAGATGGTGCTGGTGCCTTCAATGTGCCTCCAACTATGACTTGGACAGTGTGCTCTCCTGTGCCTGCAGGATGCCACTTTCAGGAACTGGGCAGTATTTGTAAGCCCTGGAGTCTTACTAGCTGGCTTTAGATGTCTTGTCTACTGTCAGTGCCCCAACAGCCCTTCAACTGGCTGGGAGGTGACCATGACATGAGCCTTCAGTAGTCCCTCTGTCCCACCATGTTGCCCAGATCTGGTAGACCTCAGGCATGTTTATCTTTGCAGCCCAGGTATTCTCTCAGGACATGATGGAGGAAATAAATCAGTTTGCTATTCATTCAACCCACCCTCAAGTGAGCAGGGGACTCTTCCAGAATCTGGGTACAGATTGAGGCATAAAGTGGAGCCCCTGCCCTGCAGGACTCAGAAACACGTGTTGGTGGCAAGCAGGCACTCACGAATCACCAGGGCTAAGGTGAACTCTATGCAAAGAGCTGCAGGCAACCAGAGGGGGAAGCAGCCACGTTTCCCTGCGGTGCAGGGGACATCCAAGAGTGCTTGATCTTTATGAGGACCTAAAAGGTAGACACGTTTATTCCCATTATATAGTTAGAAACTGAGACTTATGCATAGTTTCCCAAGATCACAAAGTCAGTAAATGACTGAAACAGTTTTGGCTTTCAAAGTCCTAGCCCCTTTTTCTTATTAAGCAAATGGAAGTGGAAGGCTCTCAGTATTTGTTGAATTAATGAAAAGAGGTAGAAATGAATTCTACACTGTCTGCCAAGAAGTTTCCTCAGAGGCAAGAAAGAGCAATTGTGCTCATGTATCCTTCCATAGGGCTCTGCAGTACTCCTGCCCGGCTTGCCCTGGGAACCCCAGAAGAACACCTGCACCCACAGCCAGGGAGGATCCCCTCCCTCCCTGGGAGGCCTGGAGCCTCTTGGCATTACCAGGCTGGGCTGTTGGTTTTATTCAGTCACACTCACCCAGGGAATGACTTTCATAGACAGTTTTGTCTGAACCTGGCCCTGGGAGGCTGGGGGCTAGTAGGAGGGGTGTAAGAAAGCCTGGGGCAGGGGGAAGAGCAGTCCCAGAGTTCACAGCACGAGATATGCTGCCCAGAGAGGTCAATTAATTTGTGCAGGATACACGTCCATCATACAAGGAGCCAAGATTTGGACCTGAGGTTTTCCTGGGCCCTTCCCATATGCCCCCGGCCTCTGCAGAGATTCAGAGGAACGAATGGGAAGGATCAGCCAATCCGAGTGCAGGGTGATGGCAGAGGAGGGCTCTGCAGTGCCCTGTGAGGCCGCCCTGGGACCCCAGGGGCAGAGGGTTCGTGTGTGCCTCTGACTCGCCCCATGGTCACTGCCAGGCCGCCTTGCCCACCTTCAGAGCTCTAGACAGAGGCCCCTTTAAACTTCCTCCCCGGCCAGGCCAAGAGGCTGCAACAGCTCAGCGAGGCTCCCAGCGAACCCCGAGTGAACCCTCGGGGCTTTATTTTCATTTCTTCTTGGCAGGACGTAACTTCCTGCTTCTAAGAAAAACATCTTTAAACAGAGCCACAAACGGTTCCAGGGTGTCCCGCACATCCCCCGCTCGATGGAACAACAGCGAGATGAGCTGCGTGGAGTGGATTGGAAGCACATGGAGCCTGTTTCCTTTCAAAATCCTCCAGGGACTCGGCCTGTAGGAGCCAGGGTGTTTGATAAATCATACTGGAAGTTTTATCAGGTCCAGTGTGTGCGAGCGAAAGCCAGAAGGGGAGGGAGGGGTCCCCTAGGGCCCCCCCAATCCAGGCCGACTGGAGGCCTAGACAAGAGGAGGTATCTGAGTCTTGAGCACCTACTGCATGCGCCTGAGGTGCTGGCTCATCCAGGGCCAGCAGGAGAAGTGCTCCAGGACCTGCCCTGAGTCCTGGGGAGACAGACACAGCTGTCATACACCAGGCGCCACTGGGGAATGTGGCAACCAGGAGGAAGGGCTCACTGGCTAAGGGGGCTTCACTGTTACCTGTGCACTCTCCTCGTGTGTGCCTCTTCAGACCAAGCAGAGGGGAATTTATGCAAGCCCAGGAGGAGCCTTCTGGGCTCTCTTCCTTTCTTTTCCTGCATCACCAGTGGATCAGGGCCTGGCCTCAGCCCAAAGCTTCAGGGAGCTCATAGGGTAGGGCGGGGAGGGACAGTGAGGAGTCGAGGAAGGAGGCTCCAGGGGTCTCAGGGATCTCGGCAGCATGGAAGTGAGAAGTGAAGCTAACTGAGCTTCTGGGTCGGGTAGGGACTTGGAGAACTTTTCTGTCTAGCCAAAGGATTGTAAGCACACCATTCAGTGCTCTGTGTCTAGCTAAAGGTTTGTAAACACACCAATCAGCACTCTGTGAAAACGGACCAATCAGCACCCTGTAAAATGGACCAATCAGCAGGATGTGGGTGGGGCCAAATAAGGGAATGAAAGCTGGCCACCCCAGCCAACCACGGCAACTCGCTCGGGTCTCTTTCAATGCTGTGGAAGCTTTGTTCTTTCCCTGTTCACAATAAATCTTGCTACTGCTCAGCCTTTGGGTTTGCACTACCTTTATGAGCTGTAACACTCACGGCGCAGGTCTCCAGCTTCATTCCTGTAGTCGGGAGATCACGAACTCACCGGGAGGAACTAACAACTCCGGATGCGCCACTTTTAAGAGCTGTTAACACTTGCGGCTTCAGTCCTGAAGTCAGTGAGACCAAGAACCCACCAGAAGGAAGAAACTCCGGACACATCTGAACATCTGAAGGAACAAACTCTGGACACACCATCTTTAAGAACTGTAACACTCACCATGAGGGTCCACGGCTTCATTTTTGAAGTCAGCGAGAATCCACCGGAAGGAACCAATGCCTGACACAGAAGCATTACCCTGTCTGAAGGAAGCCGGTGCTTCTGCCCCTGGAAATCTGAGCCAGCTCCACCATGTTTGACCTGGAGGAAGCCTCACCAGGAAGAACAGCGCAGCTCCATCAAGCTGTGGCGGGGGTGAACAACTGGCCTGTGAACTGTCACGCCTGGATGTTGGTCACATATAGTTACCAGGTTTGTAACTTAGCTTCAGAGTCTTATAAACAAATATTCTTTACAATATAACATGCCCTGCATTATTACTTTCCTTGCAATCTCTAGAAAGCAGTATTGCTCCTAAGAATTTTACAGAGGCTCTTATATGACAGGAGAGGGTGCTGAGAGCAATGAACTTTGGGATCAGAGAGTAATGGTTTCAGTGGCACCTTCTTGGCTGACTCATTTTCAGTCTCAGTTTTCTTACCTGTGAAATAGGAACAAGGACACCAACCTTAAGGATTTGGTGCGAGGGTTAGTTATTTATGGGTCCTTATTTACAATAAGGTGAAGGTGACTTATAGATACATAAAGTAGATTAAAGTGGCAGAAGAATAAAAGAAGGAAGATAAGTAAGAGAACAAAAAGTGAATTCAGTAATAACTAAAAACCACGTGCCATAATAATACTTCATTTTCTGAGAGTAAAGAACATTTTTTTTTTTTTTGAGACGAAGTCTTGCTCTGTTGCCCGGACTGGAGTGCCGGTGGCTTTATCACGGTTCACTGCAACCTCCACGTCCCAGGTTCAAGCAATTCTCTGCCTCAGCCTTCCGAGTACCTGGGATTGCAGGCACCCGCGACCACGCCTGGCTAATTTGTTTGTATTTTTAGTAGAGGCGGGGTTTCACCATCTTGGCCAGGCTGGTCTTGAACTCCTGACCTCGTGATCCACCTGCTTCCGCCTCCCAAAGTGCTGGATTACAGGTGTAAGCCACCGCACCCGGCCAGAACATTTTTATCTGTAAGGATTCTTACCCGCATAAGAATGGGGCCTGCACGCTCTGCAGTTCATGGAGGTCATAGGATCAAGCAGACCAGGTCCCCACAAGAATCTCAACTGTTCTTGGTACCAGGATGAGGTGGAAAATAAGCCTAGTAGTCTTATTTAATTTTATTTAATTATAAATTGACAAATTACATTTGTATGTATTTATGGGGTACAAATACATACAATTTATGTTGTATGTAGTGATGTTACGATTTATAAATACTGTTGACCCTTGAACAACGTGGGTTTGAGCTGTATGGGTCCACTTATATGCAAATTTCCTTCTGTCCCTGCCACTTTGAGACAGCATAGCCAACACTTCCTCTTCCTTCTCCTCAGCCTACACAACATGAAGACGGCAAGTGTGAAGACCTTTCTGATGATGATCCACTTCCTTTTAATGAATAGTAAATGTATTTTCTCTTCCGTATGATTTTCTTTATAACATTTTCTTTTCTCTGCTTTAGTCTAAGGATGCAGTACATAATACATAAAACATACAAAATATGTGTTAATTGTTTATGATATCAGTAAGGCTTCAAATCAAGAGTAGGCTATTAGTAGTTAAGTTTTGGGGGAAGTCAAAATTATACACAGATTTTCCACTGCCTGGGGATTTGTACCCCTAACCCCCATATTGTTCAAGTCTCAACTGTACAAGGTAAAATAATTAAATTAAGATAATTACTGTATCCATCTCAAAAATCATTTTTGTGGTGAGCATAGTAAACATAATAATAATGCATTATACATTTCAAATTCACTAAGAGTAAGTTTCAAATGTTTTCACCTCCTGGTCTTTGTACAGAGATTGTGATGTAAGATTGTGAATGAAGTCCCAGGGCAATTCTCAGTTTCTTCCATGAGGTAATCTCTCAGCTTGGAAAAACAGCATCAAGCAACTAGTGAAAGTGATTCTCTGTGCACTCCAGGTCCCCGACTGCTTGCTGAGCTGACTTGATATAGATGTTGGTTTCACAATACTGGGAAGCATGAAATAGCTGATGAACTTTAAAGAAATCATCCCTATCACATGTCAACAAATTAAAGGCTGTCCTCTCCAACAGCTACAGGATGGGCAGCTGTTCTCTGTTGCTGATTAAATGCAGACCCATAAACTTTGGCAAGAAGTTGAGTGGAGGAAGTGTTGGTTGCCTCCTGAGGAAACGAAGATGCCTAACAATGACTTAGGCCTGAGTCCTTGCTCAGGGGTGTGTGTGTATGTGTTCCACAATCCTCCGTAGAAAATGATTTTGGATCCACCAGAAAACACAAACTATGACGGATGACCAGAGCTCTAACATTTGCACTCCTTAATAAATGAACACAATCATTTTAGTTTTGGGAATGTTCAGAGCAAGTGAAATCAGTTAAGCATCCCTATCAAAAAGACTCTCCAGAAAGCACCTCACATTTGAACTTGAGAAAGCAAATTTTTAGTGAAATGATTTATTTAAACAAATATTTGTTTATAAACCTCTTGGGATGAGGATTGTCTACAAAACCATAACTTGAATTTGAGACTAGTTGGTCTTACTTTGAAATAAGGCAGAGCTACAACGCTTAGCTGTTTGAGTCACAGCTAGAGATGGCACACTTCATCCTCCACCTAGAAGATGCATGTGTTCATATTACCTACATTCTCCATACCAGGCAATGATGTAGCCACCTTAGCTGTGAATGGTATAAGATAATTAACAAATAAGTGTTAGAGAAGTGGTAATTGTAAGTTCTAGAATATATTACTTGAGTACATTAATATTTTTGCTTTTCTTAATTTGTGAGAATTGCTCCATTGCAAATGAATGAATTATTTTTTTAACAGTAATACCCTTAGTAGTAAAAATCCAAACAATGCTGTAACTATAGAATAAAACCCTCCCTCTCCCTCCCACCCTTCTTGCCAAGGGTAATAACTTTCCAAAGTTTCTGCTTTTACTTTTTCTGGCCCTGGTTTTCATAGCTCTAAATAATATGTTCAGGGCCCTAGTTCTTGATCTGCCAACTCTCAACAGTGTCTCTTGGCTCCTCTCCATTAAGAAAAAATTAAATTACATACATCAAATTTTACTCAGCCCAAACTTTATTTATATATGTGTGATTATTTTAGTTCTCTTTTAGTTCTTTTGTTCTATGACTTTAAAATATGTCAAAGCTATTTCTTGATCTCTATTTACGGGGCACCTTTGACTCTCCACCATGTACATTGAAGGAATTAAAACCTTCGTTTTCCTGCTCTTCCCCTTCCCTCTCCATCTCATCATCTGTCAATTCTGTTCTTACCTCAAGCTGTAAGGTTTATAATATTTTCATTCTCCTCTGTCGGTATACCATATTTTATCAAATCTAATATGCCACATAATTGTTTGTTTCATTAAATTAAAAAAAAAATGCTGTCAATGATACTTTATTGATTACAGAGTACATCCCATTTTCAAGGAGGCTAAAATGTGAGGGGGGGGTGCTATTAGATTTTATAAAAGATAATTAGTCTCCTGTGCTTTGTAGGTAAATTCTAAAAATAAAAATAAACTACTTTTATGATATCGTGTAATGTTTCAGTAGAATGGATTAGGATCATCGAAGAGGGATATAAGCTTTTGTCACTAAACCAGTGCTACCCACATGGAATGGTTAGATGTCAAAAAGATTCTTTTTTTACAGCCTAAATTTGTCCTAAATCATGCACCATTTTAACGTTCTTCATGTTGAGCTCTGATTTTATGTTTCTTTCCTAGACTGTCTATGTATATATTTTAGCATTAAAAATAATATTTTGTATTCACCTTATCACAAAATTGTTTGGATCCTAAATCAAAATATGTGTTGTAAAAATTCCACATTTGTCTTCGAACGTTCTTCTAGGGACTTTCTGGTTGGACCAGTTGGTTTCTAGACCTGCCACATAGCTGCTGTCCTTAGATTCTCCCAGTACTGAGCACCATTTGCATCTTCATTTTGTGGAAAGCATACATTTTCTCTTTAGGAATTGATCCCTTCTTCGTTGTTTTGTAGTACATCCTCAAGTCATTTTTCTTAGAAGAGTGGGAAGAAAGTGTATTTTTACAGATCTAGAGATAACTGAACGTGTTCATTTTCTCTGCTCCCCCACTGAGCCCCACTGAAATGTCAGTAAAGTGATTTTTATTTTTTTTATTTTTTATTTTATTATTATTTTTTTTTTTTTTTTGAGACGGAGTCTCGCTCTGTCGCCCAGGCTGGAGTGCAGTGGCCAGATCTCAGCTCACTGCAAGCTCCGCCTCCCGGGTTCCCGCCATTCTCCTGCCTCAGCCTCCACCTCGCCCGGCTAATTTTTTGTGTTTTTAGTAGAGACGGGGTTTCGCCGTGTTAGCCAGGATGGTCTCGATCTCCTGACCTTGTGATCCGCCCGTCTCGGCCTCCCAAAGTGCTGGGATTACAGGCTTGAGCCACCGCGCCCGGCCAGTAAAGTGATTTTTAAAAGCACAAACTTTTTTATAAAAAGGAGACAGGAGAGTAGTAAATATCAACAAAATGTTGTAAGCTAAAAAGGAGAAGGATAAGTGGTAAGTGGATGAGCAGAATCCCAAACCTCAAATGGCAAATGTCTGAGCAATCCAACCCACCCCTGAACACCCACAGCTGCAAACTGGAGCCCCTTAGTTCACCTTGGTGCGGGGGGAGAGTGAGAAGGGGCTGCAGACAGGGTTTATTAACAGTGTATTTAGTTTTGTAGATGTTTCCCTCAAGAATCTGAATATCTTTGGCTATATGGGCCTATTTATGAATAAATTATGATTAAATATGATTATGATTAAAGAGTCAGGCACAGCCCTATGCTGATATGTCCTCTCTTCCTATTCTCACTGCTGTTATGACATTTTTCATTTCTGTGTTCTTTTTTTATCATTAGAAATTCAGGGAACATCAAAGATAGGTAGGTGGATTGATAGATGATTGATAGATAGATAGATAGATAGATAGATAGATAGATAGATAGATAGATAGATAGACAGAGCCAGTCAATGATTTTGAACCAGTATCACTGCTGGAAACATTTAAGGTTATATTCTGTCAAGAGATAATTCTTCCTGGCTCATGGTTCACGTTTGCGAGTTTGGCCCATGATTCAAAAGCAAAACTCTTTGTTGACCTTATGTAGTTTTTGTTCATAAACAAGTTACATTGAATACATTAAATGTCATTGGAATGCAATGAAATTCATCAACAAACCAACGTAATCATTATGTTACCCCAAGTAGCGGCCAGTTGAACATTAGTCTGTGTGTTAAGTCCCCTGGTTCTATGTGGAAAACATTGGCTTGGAAAACCCTGACCCACAATGTGTCAACCAAGAAACAGGACAACGTTTGAATCATGTATCTTTCGATTAAATTTGCAGGGAACAGAAAGTCGTCTTTTTAATGACAGGATTCCCTTTCTCAAACCCCATGGGACCATGTCTATAGCGTTAACGAGGGTGAGTGAGGGATTCAAGAGAAAAGGCCAACCCCTGGTTGTGAAGCCTTTTAATGGCCTGGGTGTTTAATCGACTCCTCACGCTGAGGAACTGCTACTCGGTTGAGGGTGCTTGCATTAGTCACGGGCTGCCACAACAAAACATCACAGGCGTGCAGCAACAGAAATCTCCTTTCTCACAGCCTGGAGGCTGGAACATCTAAGACCAAAGTTCTGACAGAGTTCCACGTCCGGTGGGGGTAAAATGAGGTTATAAGGTTGGAGACTTGATCTGATAGAACTGGTGTCCTCATAAAAGAGAATGAGACACCATCCCTCCCTCTCTCTCTCTTTCTGCCATGTGAGGACATAGCAAGAGGGTGGCCATTTGCAAGCCTGATGTTGTAAAAGTCCTCGCCTAGTTAGCTGACCCTATCTATGCTCTCTAACCCTCCCTGTGCTGTGCTTTCCTTAGAAACCTTGGGTTTCCTTGGTGACTCTTGTGCTTTAAAGCACTTCCCACACATTCATACACAGAATCACACACAGCACACAGACTCACAGGCACATACAACATGCACACACTAGCTGCCTAGAGGCAGGTCTTCACCTCTGAACCACCAGTCCCAGCCCACTGAAAATTTACTTAATGATATGTGGGAAAGCACATTGCTAATGGTTAATTTCTGTGACAATTAAATCCTATCAAATATCCAGCTGAGAATAGTACAACACAAACATGGTTCTGCCATTGAATTCCTTCTAGCAGTAGGATTTTTACTCTGATAAGAAAGCATATTTGTGCTTGAAATTTGCTGAGGGTCGATCTTAAGTATTCTCACTCCAAGAAAGAGAGAGAGAGAGAAAGAGAGAAGGAGAGGGGAGAGAGAGAGAGAAAAGGAAAGAAGGAAGGGAGGGAAGGAGGAAGGAAAGGAAGGAAGGAAGGAAGGAAGGTAGGAAGGAAGGAAGGAAGGAAGGAAGGAAGGAAGGAAGGAAGGAAGGAAGGAAATGGTAACTATATAAAGTAATGAATTTATTAACTTGATTGTAGAGATTATTTCACAGTGTATATGTATGTCAACACCAAGTCATACATGATAAATATATACAATTTTCATTTGTCCATTATATCTTAGTAAAAAAGTCTCCAAAATGATGGGACAGTGCGTCACGCTGGGCTGGAGTGGCAGCAAAGGGCCTGCTCTGCCTGGCGTTTGAGCTGCCTTCTGTCCCACTTGCTACTCCCACCCTGTCTCCAACGTGCCCAGTGAAGAGCCATTCATCATGTCCCTGGGTAGTTCCACTGCTGGGAGGGTCGGCGAGTGCCTCACAGGCATCTCCATTGTTGGGGACGAGGTAGAAGTGTGACTGGGAGACGTGTCCAAGAGCCCAGAAGCTGAAACACCAGTGATGGTATCTGTTTGATTTTCCTATGGTCAATTAGCCTTTATTTCTAAATACTTTGGGGTCACAGTGCTTCCATCAAGCAGCCCTTCCAAGCACTGCCCGCCTCTTGAGGACAATGATGGACTTAATGAAGATTGATGGCCCAGGGAACCCCCACTGGGCCCCCTTCCCCACTGTGGGAAGAGGGACTGTGCAGAGCCTTAGGGGGCAGATGCCAGCTGGCGGCTGCATCCGCAATTCCTTCTTGCTCAGACCCTTAGCAAAATTGGCTGTCTTACTGATAGCCTTCATAAGCAGGTGAAAAATAAACCCTAATTGGCTTTGTTTCTTGATCCTAGCCCTGCCTGTCTCCAAACACCTTCCACATGCCCTGAAGAAATTTTCAAATGCAAATGCAGACCCTTGGGTCAGGCCCTGGCTTAATTTACCTTTTATTACTCCCTTCGGGATACAAATTGAAGCTGGCACATAGGACTTCTCTGATGAGGCTCTGATCTCTTCTTCCTCACTTCCTGCCCTGCCTCCCTTGGCATTTCAGCAACCCTGAGCTAATCCTAGTTCCCAGCCCGTGCCGCCCTGTCTCCTGCGTGGGGACTATGCTGCTGGTGTCCAGGTGCCTGCCAGGAAGCATTTTCCTCCTGGCTGCCCAAGAAGCCGTGATCATCCTCTTTTCTTTCTTAAGCCTCTCCTGACCTCAGCAGAGCCAAATCCCTCACTCCGCTGTCATATCTTACGTCTCTCCCTTCCTATGTCTCATTGTTTTGTGTACCACATTGTCCTTGTTTAGACCTTTAGTCCCTTTGTTCTAATTTCCAAAGGGCTATGTGCTTATAATAAAACAGAAAGTACAGGAATGCATGCGTTTCAGAAGGGACCTGCCCTACAACTCTGCTAATGCCAGTGTGCATTTCAGTTTTTCTGTAATTACCTGTCTCTCCATGCAAGGGATACCCCTGGGGGCGGGGGAGACACTTCCCACCTGCTGAAGCTGTGCCCAGGAGCAGTGGGTGGTGCAGAGCTAGGCAGAACATATGTTAGGAACCTACTCATTCTGGAGATTTGTGTCTAACGCCCATGAGCCCCTGTTCCAAAGTCCCCAATGCCTGTGCATCTGTCCCTGACAGCTCCACCCTCCTACTGATAAGATCCTGGAAAAGGGTAATGTGAGATAAATTTCATGACACATTCAGTGCACAGAACAGCTTTCATGCTGCAGATGTTTGGCTGGGATAGACACTGAGAACTCTGATTTTTAAACCCACAGGCTCAATGAAGATGTGTAAACTCAGACCTCTGACGGGCCGCATGTCACAAAGAGCAGGGTAGGAAAACAATGAGTGGTGGACTCTCCCAGAGCTGGAAGGCTGACTGAGCTGAGATTAAATGCTAGGCCAGTCCGATGCCTAAACACATGCCCATTGCTCTGCAATGATTCCCACCCAACAACAAACAAGAATGAGATTATTCTGATGGGACTCAGTGCCCAGTGCTGGGGACTGACATGTAGACAGGTTATTGCACAGCAGGGTGGCTCACATGGTGGTGGCTTCGGTGAGGGGCTGTCAACTCTTGGGTGGGTCTGTAAGTGCTTCGGAAAGTCAGAGATTGTCTGCAATGTGCTTTCCACACATCGTGTGATCCTTCTGGCCTTTTCTAGGCCAGATGGTCATTAACCTTGAACATATGGGATATAGTCTTGGCTGAATGTCAACAGTTGACTTGGTCTCAAAGTATCATTCATTTGAAGTATTTAAAATAGAATGCACTTAGTCAACAGGGCTTTGTTTTAAAAGTAAACAGGTGGAAAATAACAGATCATGCCTTCAAACACCAGCAGAGTAGTAGCACATGACAGTATGACCTATGTGTCACCAGGCTTCATGGAAATGGTCCACATGGTTCTAATCACTCTACGTGCTCTGGCCACTCCAGGATGTGAATAGTTTCTAAATGATGTGCATACTCATTTGCAAGGTCCATGGCCAGCCCAGAAAAATCTCTGCCTGAATCACTGAGGGAGAAGCCAAGAGAACCTGGTTACAGATACAGATTTTAAGAACTGGCTTCATCCCACACTTCCCAAATTGTCCACATGCTTTACAGTCCCCGACTTCGCAGCCCATCTTCCTGAAGGCCTTCTCAATAGCCTCTCGCTTCCTCTTTGATTTCTCACTTCCTTTCCCCCTTAACAGGTTCTGCTGGGAGGAAAATGAGAGTCTGTGGAAGTGAGCCAAAGAATCTTCCGCCTGGGGAACATTCACTGATGCTTCAAGTGCTGGGAGATGTGTACCTCCCAAATGGACCATGCCAAGCTCTTTCCCTTTAATTTCAGAGGCGCACAGTGCAATTTACAGAAAATCCACTCCATGTGTTTCTGATCCATCTCCTAGCAGCTCATCCAAATGTTGGGTTTTAAGGGTTTGTAGATATGCACAATGCATTTGGAGTCAACTTTACAAGCCTCCCATGCTTTCATTTGTATTGAGAGAGGAAGCCGGGTTTTGCCAAGAGTAAATGAATTGGCATCTCCAAAGGTTCATGTTGGGTCTGTACCCTTGAAGCCAGAAGGCTTGAGTGAAAGCTCAGCCTCAGAGAAAGTGCCCTCATCCCTGACCAGATGCAGTTTCAGAGGAGACGCTTTCACTGGGCCACTTGAAGCCTTCTCATCCTTGGCCTCCGCATATTTCATGCTCATTCATTACAGCTTTCCTTAGAGCACAGCAGTGTTAGGAAAGAATCTCATAGCCCTGAAGGAGCTCATCAGTCATGGTCTTTGGGGGTAGTTGAAATGAAGCTTTGAGCCCAGAACTGATGGCTTTGCCTTTCGTTTTGAGGTGTTGCATAGCATCTGGAGCAAGAAGAGAGGAGTGTGATGGCCCCAGAGTTAACAGGTTGAATCAGCCTCCAGACTGTCAACACATACTATCCACAGCTGCTGAGATTCAGGGAAGAGGGACATGAGTGAGGATCTGAACTCAGCCTTTCCCATCTTAGTGTTACCAGCCTGGAGGAAGAAGGGAAGGCAACACGGTTTTTCTGGAGAGCCATGCACGAGAAAGATAAGAGGGAGGGGCAGCTAGACCACCCCCAGGACAAAGCAGGCTGCACATCCCTTCCAAGTGGGGCATTGCAGCAAGAGTATGGAATGTGCTGCTTAGGGTCTGTTCAGATCTTCTCCTTGGCTTTGTAGTAGATACAAAGCGTCTGTGTAAAGAGGGAAACATGCATCAACAAGGCAAATGCAAGGTGCTGGGAACCGCTCTCAATTGCACCCTAGCCATGGGCCCAAAGGGCAGCTGCCAAATATGGTACCAAGCTGGTGGACTTGGGAGCCAGGTGAGTCTGGGTTTGCATCCTGAATCTCCCCCTTAGTGGTCATGTGACCTTAGGCAAGTCCATGCACCTCAGTTTCTTCCTCTGTAAAATGGGTATAGCAAAATCAACCTCTGGTAATTGGAAAGGTACAAGAAAACACACAAAGTGTTTCATAGAGGATGTTATTATAGGGCTGTTAGCAGATGAGTACAGTTCTGCAGCCCTGTGAGTTGGCTAGCTGAGTCAATTGTAGGTGACTCTATTTTCCAATTTGACCATTAGGCCTTAGTCCTGATGAAGGGAGTCGAGGTGGGGCTTTAAGAGTTCACACAGTGGTATATGCGGATCAGGGAAAGATCGTTAGTTTGGGAGTCTGAAACTCTGAGACCTAGGTTTGAGTCTTAGCTTTGTGACTTTAGGCAAGTTGCTGAACCTCTCTGGGCCTCAGCTGCTTTATCTGAATAGATGGGACTTATGACAAGGATTTCATGAGAAAACCCATGTGTGAGTGGATAGAGTGCTAGACAGGGGTCACAAGGCCAATGCTTACATGAGCCAAGTAGGTGAAGGAGTGCTCTCACTATGGGTAGTGAGAGCTTCACTCCCTATGGGTAGAAATAGGGAGTGAAGTCATGGGGAAGGAGGGTGGGGAGAGGGCACAAATACCATCACCCTACCAGAAGGAACCACACTGACCATGCACGCTAACCAGAGCAGGCAGCCCTGAGGAGCCAGGATGCAACCTCTGGACAACAGTGCCCATCACTTTATATTGTGTGCAATTATGAAAAGTCCATGGCCAAGGATGGAAATCTCCACTGGCTGCCCAGAAGTCAGACAGCTGGGAGAATATCAGAAGAGACCAATCATCAGAGGGTGCATGCCTCTCTGTCACACTGTGCTCTTAGGCAAGCCCTTTCCCTTGCTCAGCCTTAGCTTCCTATCTATAAAACAGGGTGTTGGTGAAGATTAAGGAAGAAGGCAAACACCAGATACCTGGAACACGCTGGGCCCTCAGCAGTTGTTTTGGTTTTTCTTCCCCCGCAAAATAAGTCAAACGATTCCAACTTTCTTTCTGATGGCTAGTGCAGACCTTCCTTAATTTCTGTAGCTGACCAGTGTGGTGGCTCATGCCTATAATCCCAGCACTTCGGGAGGCAGAGGCAGGAGGATATCTTGAGGCCAAGAGTTCTAGACCAGCCTGGGCAAGATAGTGAGACCCCCCCCCACCAATCTCTCCAAAATTTTAAAAAAAATTAGCTGGGCATGGTGGCATGCACCTGTAATCCCAGCTACTTGGGAGGCTGAGGAGGGAGAATCGCTTGAGCCCAGGAGGTTGAGGATGCAGTGAACTACGATTGTGCCACTGAACTCCAGCCTAGGTGACAGAGTGAGTCACCTTCTCAAAAAAAAAAAAAAAAAAAAAAAAAAAAAAAAAGTCTGTGGCCATATATTTATAAAAGAAAACGTGTGGGTGCAGATGAGGTCAGACTGAAGGCAGCCTCGAAACAGCCCAAGGAGAAAACTTAAATCTGGCCCTGGTGCACTTTAACTGCTCTGTTCATTCAAAATAAAAATGCACATCAATGTGAGCGCTCTCCTGTCTCCCAGGCTGCCGGCCCAGGGCTGGAGGAGGAAGGCCCACTTCCTCGCAGGCCCTGCTAGAGATTGACTCCAGGAAGGCCGCTCTTCCATCCCCCTGGCATGTTTTGCTTCTGGAGGTCCCGCCAGTGCCTAACAGAGCCCCTATTCACGCCACCTCTGAGGAGTAACAGAGCATTTCACTATTGCGTGCACAGGCTCCCAGAAATCAGGTTTACAAAGAGTTATTTTCTTAAAGACAGATTTCTTTAAATTCCATTTCCTTCTCTTTCACCCATGCCCAGCCCCCATATCCTTGTGATTGAACCAGAGGCTCTGTGGCCAAGCTTTTCTTGGATCGTGTGAATCAAGATCAATAAATATCCATGCTGCAGCATGACTGGCCCGGCGCCTCGCTGTGCTCTGGGATAAGGGCCCGGGCTGTGTGCTGCCATGTGGCCCTGGCATGGGCCTGCCCTGCTTCTATACACGTCTGTGTTGAGTGTGGGCTCCTGGGTCCCCAGCTCCTAGAGAGTAAAGACCCCTCCTAGGGGAAAACTAACCTAGAAGGCACCTTCCTAGGGGTGTTACCAGTCTCGGGGGTCTGGTGTCCAGGGTGGATTTTCAGGCCGTGTGATCCACAGTTTGATTTCAGGTGTTTCGTGAGCTGTTGCAGACTCAGCTGCACAGATGAGTTCTTCAACACCAGCACCGTTCCTTGAAAAAGTCAAGAGAAACCTGTGCTCCCTGTCTCCCTTTCCTCGCTCCCTGTCCTGTCTTTAACCCGCTCCGATGAGGTGTTCACTTTTACTGTCCCACCAAAACTGCTGCCATCTTGTCAAACCCAGGGTTCCTCATCCAACTCAATGCCTCAGCAACGTTTTTCAGTCGATCACTCCATCCTTCCCAAGCACTCTCATTGTGTTTCCACGGAACCACAGAGGACCACAGGGGTCTGTCTGCCTTCATCTCCCTGGCTGGCTCCTTCTTTCCTTCCTGACTCCTTAAGATGGGGGATCTGAGGGCTCAGCCCTCAGATCCCACTCTTCACGCACGTGTGCCCCCTAGGTAACCACATTTGGGCCTGTGGCTTCGAACACAGTCTATGCTACTGGTATCCCCTAAGTTTATCATTTCAGCCCCAGCCTTTCACATAGACCCAGTTCAAGTCACCATTCAAATATCCATTTGGAGTCTCAAACTCAGTATGATGGTCACTCTAGGTGCAGTCCCCACATTGCAACACACACCTACTCAAAATATACTCCTCTCTATGCACATGCTTTGCTTTCTTTTCTTCCCACAAACTGAAATAGATTTTTTAAAATTTATTTGCTTATTCCTTGTCTGTCTTCTCTGCTAGATCATAAGTTCTACAAGGAAACAGACTTTCCTATTTTATATTTAATTTGGCCTTTGTAGTCCTAAGAACCATCCACTCCACTCAACCACTTGCTGGGATTTAATAAGTGAGTCAATAAAATAACACTGACTTTTGTAATGTGAATGTGATTCTCTTTCTAGTTCTCTTTAGATTCTCAAAGGCATGTCTGTAACACTGCTCTAACACATGATAATTTCACTGTTTAACAAAGAGAGAACAGTTTCAGTCTGAGAAACTTGGCAAAACAGTGTCCTGCTAGAATTTAATAAACTTGCTTTATTTTCATTGTATTTTAAAATATAGTTCCCTTCTACTTATGGCAAGTATTAATAGTTTCCTATTTATACTTGTGGTATAAAGTTTCCTGTTAAATTCTATATATGCAGGCAGTATGAGTGGATCAATTTAAAGAAACTATTAAGTAAATCATAGAAGGCTGGACATTGGCGCTGGATGGCTGAGGGTACGGAAACACTGCACAGATCTTCAAGTGTCTGGGAGTGAAGGACCAGATATCTTGAGCCAGACAGGTTTTGGACTCAAATGGTCAGAGCCTAATTCATTTAGCAAGGACCAGCTTATCTGCACTATTTCAAGTTAGAAAGCATATGGAGGTTGACCAGCTGCCTCCCTTGCCAAACAGCTGTCTAAGCCTAGGTAGACATGTAAATATTTGAAGAGGCTTGGATGGGGGGTTGCCCCACTCAGAGGACATAGTTCACACAAGAAAGAGATTCTGTTCAACCTCTCACCTCACCAGGTGCCCTGTGAGCACACATCTGGCCTCCAGGTGTCCCCCTATGTGGGCAGACCCTGGACCTAGAGGGCTCGGTGGCTGGACTTGTCCCATGACATCCCTGCCCCATTTCTCACATAGGGAGTCTGGCCAGGAGACTCTGACATAATCAGAGTCTAGCAGCAGAGAAGTTATCCTCAGGACCTGGCACCGCTGGGCCTCCTCAACCCACCACCTGGGCAGAGGGAGCTGACAAAGACCGCAGTTCCCTTTCCTCACTCCTCACACATTAGTTCCAGATGCCCAGAGATCTGGAGCACACTGCCGTGATGAAAACTAGTTGCAAGAGTCAGCACTGGTCCCTCTGCCCATCTGCCTGCAGCTCTGAAGGTACAGCAGTATGTGGCAAACAGAGCAGCCATGACCACAAACTGCCAGGACTTCACAATTGGCTTTGTAGTTTTGTCTGAGGGACAGTCCAGGTTTGGAGAAGTCCTAGCCTATCACAGGTTATATTTCCCAGGCTTGTTTCATTATACGGTGCTCCGCAGCCAAAAAAGACCTCACATTTCGGGATCATGAAATCCCACCAGGACGGGTACATGACGTTCCAGCAAGGCCAAAGGAATCACTCAACATGCAAAGCACAGCCTCTCCCTGGAGCCAAGGAGCCAGGGGCAAACCAGGGTAGCCCCTCTGTGGTTGGAGGGCAGAGGGCCTCACACAGAGGAGTCAGGGTGAGGGACAAAGTCGGGGGCAGAACGACCCCCAGGGAGTACACAATGAGGTGGATACCACATGAGTGGGCCCAGGACAATTTTGGTGCCAAGGAACAGGCGCCTTTTAAACAGGCCCCTCCCTAGAGCAGAGCCCAGCAATGAAATGTAATGAAAATGAAGCCTCTGGAGGTGCAGGCGCAGGACAAGCCGCAAGAAGAGGAAGGGACACAGGAAGTGCTCCCAGCACCTAAGGGGCCATGTCTTCTAAACTCACCAGCAGTGCAGCAGCCCACCGCTCTCAGAGATATAGCCACCTGCCCCTCCCAGGGATGGGCACCAGGCAGCTGGATCATCAGTATGTTTTATCTCCAGCCAGTGGGTAAGTCTGCTTATGGGCCTTAGCCTTGTTTTATGCCTCTTTGGGCTCACCACTTGTGCCTAATGCCAGGTGCGTATTGAGTCTGGGGTGATGAACTGGCAGGACTTAACTAGGGAAACCCCGTTGGGCCACTCCCGAAGCTACTGCAGGCCACAGACCTAGACATTCAAAGGGAGCAAATTGCTCTTCCTACACCGCTACTGAGGCTGGGTTGGACCCTTTGGTGACAGGTGGTGTAACCATCCTGCAGAGGCCTCCCCTGCTCTCCAGCAAATGTGGACTTTCCAAGTGCTCACTTCAGAGGGAAAGGATAACGTCTTTGACCTCATGGCTCTGCAGCATCCGCAAGAGGTGCAGCTGGAAAACCAGGGCCAGAGGCTGCAGAGGGGTGACAGATGTCACCACCTCACTATACTGGAGTCAGATGGCTGCAGAGGCCAGCACCTCTCTGTCCACCAGCCACACCCCTGTGTCTGGGTTACTTTGCCTGGAGGGGGCCACAACGAGGTGCCACAGGGACACCACCTGGGGCCCGGAATGTATCTTGCTGCCTGAGATAGGGCTGCACAGGGCCAGCGTGGGCATGAGAGAAGCTATGGACTGTAGCACACAGGGCAGAGCATGGGCTACAGCCCTGTACTGTGTCCTGGGTAAAGTAACAGCTGCGGGCCCTTGCCCTCTTGCATGACATTCTCACCCTCACAGTGGGGAGGACAACCTGGGCTCCTGAGTGGACAGCACCTTATCTGGCGCCCAGTACTGCCTAGCCCAGTTCCCTGGACCTGAGTGCTTGTGTGCAGGTCTCACCGAGGGCCATGAGCCCAACTGTGCTGCAGCCTCCACCCCTGAGATCTGCTATTCTTGCTGCATTGGCAAGCTTGGCTCTTCCCTGAACCCCAGCCAGGGCCTCGACCCCTGTCTTGCCCCTACCTGCCCCTCTCTCCAGGGATTCTGCTTCCATCATCACCCAGTTACTGCTTCTTCTAGGCAGGCCACAACCACTGCAGAGGTGCAGGGCTCTGAGCCCTGCTGCACCTTAACTCCTTTCTGACCTGGATCCCTCCCCACCTTCCTCTCTGGGCTCTGGCACAATTTCTCCTGCTACACCTTGCACCTCTCCTCACCTTCGGCTTGGTAACTTGCAGCCACATACAGGAATCACTGCTTTCACAGAGGTTTATGCATTTACATAACCTACAAGGGTGAAGTTTGGGCTCACTCACTCTCAAAGAGCATCTGCTGAACTAGGTAGTTTTTGTAACTCAGATTTATTAAGGTATAATTTTACATACAATAACATTTATCCTTTTAGATGTACTTTTCCATGAATTACGGCAAATATATATAGCCATGTGATCACCACCATAATCAAGATGCAGAGTATTTCCACCTATTATATTTGGAATAATATTTCATCATCTACGTCCATATAGAATATTTCCTGAACATGCCCCACTGTAGTCAAACCTCTCCCCTAACCTGAATCTCCCTGTTTCTATAGCATTGCCTTCTTCAGAACGTCATATAAATAGAATCAGACAGTGTGTTGTTTTTGTGACTGGCTTCTTTCACTTAGCATAATGCATGTGAGATCTGGCCGTGCTGCTGCATGGAATCAGTAGTCTTTCCTGTTTATTGATAAATAGAATTTCATTGTATGATGTACCATGATTTGTTTATTCACTCATGGAATCTGCATGGATTCCAGCTTTTGGTAATTATGAACGAAGCTGATATAAACACTTGTGAGCGTTTGTATGGAGTCACGTTTTGCATTCTCTTGGGTGACACCTAGGAGTGGGGTTGCTGGGTCATGTGGCTAGTGCATGGCTCACTCTACAATGATCATCCCACCACTGCCAGGGTGCTCACCATGGTGGCTGTGCCGTTTCCCCTTCCACCCACAGTGTGGGAGAGCGCCAGCTGCTCCACATCGCCACCAGCCCTTTGTATGGTCAGGATGCCTGTTTAGTCTTTCTGATTCGTCTATTGTGTGTGCTGGGTATTTTAGTTTTTTAATGTATTCTATAATTGGCTCTCAATTCTGATAATTTGATGAGCAAATGGAAACCTCACAATATACACACCCCAAGAAACAAGGTGACGATTATCAGGGTATTCCAAAGTAGCCGTTTGACAGAATGAGTGCTCTCGCAATTGGATTTTATGTCTGTGGAAGCTCGTGGCTAAGGAACAGAGGCTCGGTGGTTAGATGGACCCAGATGGACCCAGATGGAACTCCATGCAAATACGTTCTTACAAATGTTTATGGCAGCTTTGTTTATAATTTCCAAACACTGGAACTCACATGGATGTCCATGAGTAAATAAGCAAATCATGGTACATCAAACAATAAAATGCTACTCATCAATAAAAAGAAAATAACTACTGATCCATGCAGCAATATGACTGAACCTCAAATGCGTCATGCTAAGTGAAAGAAGCCAGTCACAGAGACAGCCTGCCGTATCTTCTCTGTCTCTTCTCATGGGCCATGTTGGACCTTGGAGTAGTTATGCAGCCTTTGCATGGCAGCTTCCCTGTCCATCCAATATGGAGAACTACCTTGACCTCAAAAATAAACATGCAGTTGGGAGTTGAGCCTGATGGGTGCCACCCTGACTGTCTGCAATGGTAAGAGTAGTGTCACCTCTGAGGCTGCCATGTGGACTAATGTGACCATGGGCAGAAAGGTGACCCTAAGCTGCAAGGTTCTGAACAAATATACATGATGCCTGGGGGGAAGTAGGCAGGAGACAGTCATGACAGCAGGCGGAGATGGGACCTGAGAGAAGGGAGGCGTTTAGGGCAACCATGTGCTAGGAACTGTGTGGGAGTGAATCAACCACAGAGAAGCGGCAGTGTGTGTGAGTGTGCACCATGCAACACGTCTAAAGGCAGAGGCAAGGATGGTGCAGTGGTGAAGCAGAAAGGTCCTTTTCACTCAGCAGCCTTGCAGAGCTTCATTGAGCAGAGCACAAGGGCATGTGTCCCCCTCATCTGGCCACTGTGTTGCTGGCCCTTTGCTTTGTCACCGTGTGGCACTCTGTCTTTCTGTCTCACACCTGCGCCCTTCTTTCTCTCTTTCTCATCTGAACTCTAAAGCACATATACACCCTACTCACCTGAGCAGGGTGCCCAAGTGAAGGGGGTGGTTTGCTAGCACCCTTGGTCACAGTAGATGCTGGGTCCATTCCTGCACTCCTGTGTGGATTGCAGGGATACCTGGTTTGAACTGCTGACCTCATATCTTTACCGCGATCTCGGTGGGCCAGAGATGCAGGCAGCTGGCCATGAGGATGCACTTCCTCGAGGAAGAGGAGACAGGCTCACCCGCTGCAGGGTGGTCCCACAGCTTCAGGAATGCAAACATTTCTAGAACAAGTTCTCAGAAACATGGCATGGTTGGGCCTTCTCCGAATGGGCCCCAGGTGAAGTGGGCCTGGTCAGATACCACCTGGCCAGACACCACCTCTTCTGAGAACCTTGGCCTCTGAGAGAGGCCTTGAACTGAGGCAGGAGGGCTGGTGTGTGGGGCCACGGGAGGCAGACCCCCTCTGTGGCCACTATAGAGGGAAACCACAATGGATCACTGGTTTCTCCTTCATCTTCTAAATACGCATCTTCTGAACACCTACTATGTGTCAGGTGCTCTCAGAGAAAGATGATCTCTATCCCCAGGGTAAGCCATCTGATAAAGGAGAGACATCTGCCAACACCCTCAGCCACAGTGTCACTGGGCTCAAGGGCCACAAAGGAGGCACAAACGTGCAGGGAAGCGAAGCAGTGGTGGCGCCTCCTCCTCAGAGGACCAGGCAAGGATTTCATGGTGGCAGGGAAGAGGTTCGGGGGTGAGGAAGAGGAGGTAGGGTGGAGGGGGTCAGAGAGGAGGGACCAGATCCCCAGGTGACGTTCCCACTGGGAGACTGGAGGACGGCTCGGCCGCTGCCATCCTGAGCTTCTACTGGTACCTGAGGCCCCATCTTCCTACCAGGATGCAGTGAGGGCGAGTTTGCACAGGCCTGCAGTGGAATTACCTCAAGGACCTTCTGGGACAATAGAGGAAGAAGGGAAGGGGAAGAGAAAGAAGAGAGGAAGAGGAGAGGGAGTAGGAACTGGGAAAGGTGCAAAGAATTTATTTCCTATCACACCCTGAAAATTATTGCAATCTACTTGAAATGTTTGATACCACATGCACACAAAGAAGCCATTGTCTAGATGCTTGACTTTCCACTCTGTGACCCAGTCTTTGACAACTCAGCCTTGAGATCAGGCATCATCTTGCCAGACACAAAACTTCTGCTTCGGGCCAATTTCTTTCTGAGACTGGGAGCTGCATAAGGGCAGAGCCTGCGTCTGTCTCATACCCCATGGTGGTGTCCTCAGAACCTCACAGGTGCTCAGCCACTCAAAAATATTTGCGGAATGAATAAAATAAAACTAAAAGTTAAGGGAGAAAAAACCCTGAAGATACTGAGTTTCCACCAATAATTTAAGACAAGATGATATAGGAGGAACACAATCAATGTATGCTGAATGAATGGATACTTGGCCTAAAAGGAAATGCTGTGGGGTGAAGGTGAGGCTGGGATGCTAGGTAGAGGGGCATGGGATTCTCCATTCTCAAGGGAAGATGCTCAGAACATTCCTTTATCAGGGCATCCCAGCTCTCCAACACAACACAGAAATTTCACAGCACAGATGTCCTGCACGACACTCCAGTTTCCAGGGGCCATCTCCTGACCCACCCACTGGTGTGTGTGTGATGGGTTGGATTTGCACCAAAAATCATGTTCTTTATCAGAGAGATAAGGCTGTAGGCTGGGGGGTGGTAGGAGGCATTCCCCAGGGCTAACTTTACCCCACAAACTAACTTCGTGTTGTCCTGGATGGAAGAAATATCCTCTGTTAAAAAGAATTATTCTGACACATATTAAAAATAGCAAGACTTTATTTGGGATTATTGCAGTAGGGGAGAGAGATTGAACTCAACTTTGAATATACCAGGGGCAAGCAGGGATTTACAGAAAGCAGGGTGAAGGAGTAGATGGAAAATTACTGTGAGGAGTTTGGAAAGGAATCAGGGGTGGAGGAAGAGGAGTTTGATCAGCTCTCAAGGATGGGAAGATTTTCATCAATTGAGTTAGTAGGATTCTTTGCTAAAACTGGGCTTGGCCTGCTAAGGACAGACCAGGGCCAAAGTCTAGGTGGAAAGAGGGCTCAGAGGAGCCTGGTTAAAATTTTGTCAAGGACAGAGTCTTTGTCACCCTTGAGAAGAGAAAGGCTCGCCTGAGGCACAGGTTGGCGTGGGCACTGAAGGGAAAGAATGATTTCAGTGAAGCACTGTGGAGTCCCTCAGAGCGCTCTCAGGTTCCCAGGGAGATAAGCCAGGTCTGTGGGTTAGGGGAAAGATCTAGAAGAGGTGGCAGAGAAAAGCTGGACCCCAGGGATCCTGGTGTGTAGCCCAACATGGGCATTTTCCCGGTGGACAGAGGATATACCTGCAGCACTCCAGCTGTGAGACCCCAGTGAGTTGCAGGCACTGACACTCAGAGGGAAGAGCCATGGCAGGCAGGGGCCGCAGTCTGGGGCAGGGCAGCAGCTCTGGGCCTGCAGAAGTGGCGTCAGCAGCCAGAGGTAGATGTGCTTGGGAACCTCAAGGTGGAGAAGGAGGGCTGCCACTGACCACCAGGAGACAGCCTGGGGGCCGATGAGTCAGTGGAGGTGTCTGGGGTCAGACCTCCCAGATGGGCTTGGGTTTCTGGAGCTTGGTCTGCATCCCTGAAGCCCTGGAGAGTGATAACAGACAGTCAGGTCGGGGGTCAAGGCCCGGCTCAGTGTTCGTGATTAAGGACAGAGTGCATTACTTTCCCCGGACTTACCATCCTATGGCATCAGCGTGGATGAATGCTTTACTTTAAAAACCTATGTTTGAAAAAGGCAAGGCTTCATGACATTTCTGCCCAGGTATTCCATTTCTAGGAACTTTGCCAAAGTAAATAATATTAAACAGAAAACAAGTTTTATGCACAAAGATGTTTATTGCAGTGGTACTTATATGAGCACAGAATTGCAAACAATCCAAATGTCCCACCACAGGGAACGGTGATTAAGTTCTTTCATAATCCACCCTGAAGTATTTTCTCAGCCATTAAAAGTGATGCTTACACATTCTATAGCAACAAGGAGAAATGTTTAAAATAAGCAAAAAAGTGGGAAACCTAACTGCATATATACTATGAGTATGTCTGTGTACAAGTAAATAAAAATTCAAGTATTTCTGTGTACAAGAAAATAAAATTGAAGAACTTCAGAGTTCTAATAGATTTAAATGTTCCTCTATTAACCAGGAAACCTATCTGTCCCTAACCTCCTAACTCCACATCATACTCTACAAGGTAGCACCCCTGCATTGCTCAGGTCAGTACACATGTCGTTGAGGCACCTGGCCAGTAAGGACACTTGCTTGCACCAAGTGGCCCCGACAGGCTCCACTGGTCGATATGAGTTAGGCTGTGTGCAGTAACAACCAACCATGAAATGTCAGTGGCTCCAAACAGCACAGGTCTATTCCTCACTCAGGTTGCCTGTCCAGAGTGGCTCAGCTGGACACTCTGCTCCTCACTGTCCTCACTCAGAATGCAAGCTGCTGGGCCTGGGGGTTTGTGGGTCCCCCTTGCAGATTGTAGAGGGGCAGGAGACATAAAGTGGCTCCCATCCATAATTAAATGCTCCATCATGGAGGCAGCTAACATCACCCCCACTCACACCCCACTGGCCAAAACCAGTCACAGGGCCTTCCCCACGGAGGAGGCTAACCTGCTCTGTGCTGGGAAGGAGAGGGGGACTGGGTACCTTGGGGCAGCACCATTGGCCATAAGGGCCTGCTGTGAGCTGAGTGCTGCCAGGAGATCCCTTGCGAAAGTTTCCTGGTGCCTATGGCTCGGTGTCACCCTTCAATGCCCTGACCAAGGCCTAAGAAAGGCAACACTATACATGAGGTCACAGATGCACCTTGAAACCACAGCAAGTGACTCAACTGCCATCCTTATTTTCTGTTTACCAGCTTCAAAATGGAGATATTTGCCTTCTACAAAATTATTGCTCCTGGGGCACTTTACAGAGTGGGAAGTGTGTTCACGCCCAGGCAGCCCTAGGACCGTGCCTGCTGCTGAGCTACACGGGGCCACACCCAGTGAGCTTCTCCATCTGGGCTTGTTCTCCCTCCGGAGGTAGCTCCCTTGTCTGCAGGGACCAGCCATTCCCCAGAAAGAAAAATAAAGTTCTAATCAGAAGTAGTGAGGATTAATTTACTAAGCTTTATTTCATTCTTGGCATTATTAGGATGAGAAGGTTTAAAAATAAATGAATGAGTAAAACAGAAGCAAGATGAAAGCATTTGTAACAAAAGCACCGTGTCTGTGACAGCTAAGGAGTCTGTCTCTGAGTCTCATTCTCTTTCTGTCTCTCTTTCTGTGTGTGTTTTTTTCTTTCCTTGTTTCTCTCTGTGTCTGTCTTTCTCTCCCTCTCCCTTTCTCATTGGTCCCACCCCTGTCCCACAACCATGATAGTAATGGATTTATTTTTGCTTCAATGTTACGTTGTCAGCATGATGATTAACTTTTCCTATCAAACATGCTTGAACTGAGATATATCCCTGCCCACTGTCATGCCAGGCTGAGCTCTGAGAGATTTATCAGGAGGAGGAACCTGGGGGTGGAGAGGGCCATGTTAGTTTGGGATGGCTACAAAGCTTAGTGGATTAAAACAATGCAAACCTGTCATCTCGGTTTCCAGGGTCCAAGATTCCAGGTGCAGGTGGGTGAGGTCCTCTGGCCAGGGTCACCCTGGGCTGAAATCATGATGGAAGCTGGCTGGTTCATTCCAGTGGTTGGCAGAATCCAGCACCTTGTGGTGGTAGGACTTAAGTACCTGCTTCCTTGAGGACTGTCGACCAGAGGCCACACTCAGCTGCTAGAGACCCGGCAGGCAGTCCCTGGCCCTGTGGTCCCCTCCACAGGTGTGGCTGCTTGCTTTCTCCCAGGCCAGCAGGAAAGCTTTGGAGGTGTCCCCTTTAAGGCCTCACCTAATAAAGTCAGGCCCACCTAACATAATATCCCTTTTTATTAAATCAAAGCCAAGTGATCAAGGACTTTAATTCTATCTTCCCAGGCCCCTTTGTCAAATACAGTAACCTGATAACAAGGGTGATTCCGTGGCATATTCACGGGCCCTGCCCATAGCCCAGTGAAAGAGATTATATGGGTGTCTACATGCAGGGTCAGGAATCTTGGGGTCATTTTAGAATCTGCCCACCACAGGGGTCCCCTCTTCCAAGGTCAGTGGATTCACAGTTAGAGGAAGCCTCCAGACCACACGCACCAAGCGTCCTGGGCAGTTGCAAAGAACCATGTTTTGCAAGGAGAGCTCTTCTTTCTGACTTGGAGGCCCTTGGTCAGGAGAGGGGCCTTCTGCAGTCCCCAAGGCAGAGGGCTGGAGCAGAGAAGAGATGGATTTCTCATTTGCAGGCACTATACCTCCTTCCCTGTGCATCTTCCTAAGGACATGCAGAGGTGGGGGAGCAGAGCAGCCTGTAGGAGGGCAGGGCTGGGGGATTAGGGCAATGCCACACACACAGGGGCAGCAGACCTCAGACCCCTGGGGCAGCCACACTAATATTTTCTTCTCCCCAGTCAGGGGAAGCAGAGGGCAGGAGGCCCTGGAAGTGATAGCAGATGTGTGTGGGGCCTTGGCACACAGTGTGAGGGGTGTCAGAGAACCCTCCCCATTTTGGAAACAGATGCCCTGGCCTCGGTCCAGGGGCCGTCACTCGGAGGCATGCCCCACTCAACTCCCTGCCAGCAGGGCTTCCGAACAGGGACCACAGCCCAGTAGCCAGAATTCAGGCCTTTGACTGTGAGGCTGAAACCCATGTGGGACCTGAAAGTCAACACTGAGTCTCAAGGGCTGTCCTGGGGTTGGAGCTGGGAACTTGAGTTCTCTCTCGCAAAAGGCCTGGGGCAGGTCACTGAGCCTGGCTGAGCGTCAGTTTCTACCTCAGAATATGGGCGTAGGTGCAGTATGGAGAGAGACCTTTAGAAAGCAAGTTTTCTGATGGCCACATATAGCTGATGTGTTCCACATGCCTTTTGCTCCTGGAGACCACACTGCAGATCTGTGTGGCAGTGACCTGCTCCGCTCTGCTGGGGAGAAGCCGAGTCTGCCTGAACCTGGTTTGAAAGATCAATCTCTCCTCTGCCTGCCTGTGTCTGCCATCTCTCGCATACACAGTTACAACAGACTTTACCAAACAGAGTCAAGGAAACCAAAGGTGACTGCCCTTCCACCCCACCACGAGTGGAAGCTCCCTAAGGTCCTTATCAGAAGGAAATGCTGGTGCCACAGTTCCTGTACAACCTGCAGAACCATGAGCCAAATAAACCTCTTTTCTTTGTAAATTACCAAGCCTCAGCTATTCCTTTATAGCAATGCAATTGGACTAAGACAGTGATCTTGGATAAACTAGGGCCGTACTTTGAGCCTCAGTTTCCCCATTTCAAAATGAGGAATTTGGGCTGGTCCTACAATATCCACTATGTAGCCTAAGGTCTAGGGATAAGCCCCCTTGATTCTCAGACAGTCTGCTGTGATTTTTTTTTTTTTGACAAGTCTTGCTCTGTTGCACAAGTCTTGCTCCAGACTGGAGTGCAGTGACATGATCTTGGCTCACTGCAAATTCTGCCTCCCGGGTTCAAGTGATTCTCCTGCCTGAGCCACCCAAGAATCTGGGATTGCAGGTGCCCACCACGATGCCCAGCTCCTTTTGGTATTTTTAGTAGAGATGGGGTTTTACCATGTTGGCCAGGCTGGTCTTGAACTCCTGACGTCAGGTAATCTGCCTGCCTTGGCCTCCCAAAGTGCTTGGATTACAGGCGTGAGCCACCATGCCCGGCACCTTTTTAAACTAAATTGTCTAGCACCAGTCTTAGTGGGCCCCAATATTTCCCTTACTAAAACTAGGCTGAATAATGAGAAGATCTCTGGGGAAGCCCCTCAGGCTGGGTAAGGATGGAGAGTCAGCAAGAGCAGACTGCGTATGAGAGTCCATCACTGAAGACAACCTCCCCAGGCAAGCAGGGGTCTCTGCCTGAGGCTTCCCAGGGCTCCCCGGCCACCGCTGGATGCTTCTGTCTATGCTCATCTCCCTGTCATCTGCATGGAGCTTCTGGGGGTTTCCGGGACCTGTGCAGGGGACCCAGTAGAATGCTCACCTTGGGGCTGTGGGGCAGACACAACTGGGCTGTGATGCAAATTGTGTGAACCAGAAATCCCAACCCTGGCTTCCCAGCCTGGCATTGCTGCTGCGGGACCTGGGGACCACCACCTGTCTTTCCAAAGTCGGTTTCCCTCCTCGGCAAAATGGAGCCAATGAAACCAGTTTCTCCTGGGTAGACTAGAATAAACTAATCCAGAATGGGCTGGGTGTTATAGGCTAAATTGTGACCCTCCCCCCAAACAAATTCATACGTTGAAGTCCTTAACTCCAATGCCTCAGAATGTGGCTGTATGTGGAGATAAGGCTTTTAAAGAGGTGACTAGGTTAAGATGAGGTCAGTAGGGTGAGTCCGAATCCAATATGACTGGTGTTCTTTTAAGAAGTGATTAGGACACAGATGGACACAGGGGTAAGACTGTGTGAAGGCACAGGGAGAAGGCGGTGTCTCCAAGCCAAGGAGAGAGGCTTCAGGACAAATCTACTCTGCCGAAACCTTGATCGCAGGCTCCAGGGCTCCCAAATTGTGAGAAAATAAATGTCTATGGTTTAAGGACAGTCTGTGGTGTTTTGTATGGCGGCCCTAGCACACTAATAGACGGGAGATTGGTTTTGCATTAGGCAGAGGGCAAAACCCGGGAGGAGGGCGCTCTGCCTTGCCGCTCTTCCTGGGGCCTCTGGCCTGGTGTGCCCAGGTCAGCCCCATGGCCTGTGGTGCTGTGTATCCAGTGCAGAACAGCCAGCCATGCCACTGGCAGGGGAGTCCACGAGGCCCGAGCAAAGTTGTTTTGATTGTAGGCAACTGCCGAGAGGCTGCAAATGCCGCCAACTTGTCTAACATGATTCCGCGAGAAATGTTGACTCTAAATTACAAGGACTTAATTTTTCCAACCACAGCTAGGCAGTAAATGACTCTCTGAAATGACAGATGGAAAGTTCAGTTAATATGTTTATCTTCTGGCTCAAAGTGGCCCGCCTCCCCCAGCACTGCTCGGGCCAGCCTGCATGGAGTGAGGAGGAGCTTCCTGCTGCCCCGACATGCCCCCCGGACCTAGACCCCCAAACCTGACCTGGATGTGGGGTCACTGTGGTGTGCAGGGAAGGAAGGCTGTGGGAGCCCCAGGGTCCAGGTGCCTCTTGGAAACGTTAAAGGAGCTAACCTGCAGTGACAATGGCCTGGCTTTATCCCCAAGGGGACAATCCACAGGACTTCATCTACCAGGCCATACTCAGCATGGTCATCTAAAACTCTCCCTACTGGCATCTCAAGGAGATGCCAGGAACAGGGTCATAATTTTAACACCCAAGATCTACACAATGTTTTCGACAGGACTGACACTGAACAACCTGAGGTTGTGGGTGCTATCAGTATCCTCATTCTATTATTGAGTCAATGGAGACACAGAGAGGTTAAGCAACTTGCTCAAGGTCATGGAGGCAGTCAGTGCTAGAACTGGGATTCAAACCAGGGCAGGCTGGCTCCATAAAGCATGTCTTTGATCACTGTGCCATCACCCCCAGAGAGGTTTGCTGAGGGAGATGCTGTGGGGAAGGGCCCTGTGCCAGCTACTTGGCAAGGCCTGTCGCCACTGAGCTCTGAGGCTCCCGCCTCCCTACAGACACCACCATGGCGGGCTTGGGTCCAGACTGGACTGGGCATCAGGTCACACCTCAGCCACTGATCCCAGGAGGAAAAGGTAGTACGAAACTCACCACCATCTTCCATCCCTCTCACCTGACAGCCACATGCCTCTTGGCCCCATCCCTGTCTCTGCTGTCCCGGGAGCTCTGACACAAGCTCCCATGAGATGTCACAGTCCAGAGGGTCTGCCAGAGATGGGGAAGGTGAGCACTGAGGCATCTGACCCTGGCCCACAGCCCTGTCCTCTACGTAGGAAGAAGACACCTTCTCTGTCAATGTCTTCCCCTACCTTCTCCCATTCTCCATGCATCCCTCTGTGATGTAGGGTGAGGGCATGTCCCACCTGTGCAACCCTATGCCCTTAGGCCAGTCTCCTCCACCCCACATCCCTGGACTCAGATGTGGATTTCAGGGTGAGTTCAGGGCCACACCATTCCCCAGGACCTCTACTATCTGGCAAGGGCTCCAGGCTGCTGCCCCATATCATTGTTGCTCCTCCAGTTGGTTGGGTCATTGGCCAGCACCGGTATGATGAGCTGGAGTCACAGGATGACTTGGGGGCAGTTCCTAATCTGAGAAGCCCCCACGTTAGCAGAGAAAGATGGCAAGATCACCACAGTCCTCTGCAGGGTGGGCCTGCAAATACCTCAGAGCACAGAGCATGGGCTCAAAGTCTGAGGCCTGTGAGGATAGGTGGCCTTACCAAGGTCCCACCTGGGCTGAGCCCTCAAAATGAGAAGAAAGTGAGGATTAAGGAGAATCTCAGGAACAGCCTGAGCAAGAAGGAGAAATGGTGTGGTGTATGTAAGGAAGCCAGGAGAGAGCTGCAGGGTGCTGGGGAGACAGGGACAGACAGATGAGGCTGTAGGGGCGGCTCAAACCCCACCAGATGGCTTTCGGAGAGAGTCCCACATGCCAAGTGGAGGAGCTTGGGCCTCATCCTTTAGGGGATGCAGTCACTTTTTAAAATTGTGGTAAAATACATATAACACAAAATATACCATATTAGCCATTTTTAAGTTCAGTGGCATTAAGTGCATTCACATTGCTGTGCAACCATGACCACCATCCATCTCCATCACCCCAAACTGAAACTCTGTTCCCGTTACACAACACCCAGCCCCCAGCCCCTGACAACCTTCATTCTCCTTTCCGTCTCTATGGATTAAACTGCTGTGGGTAAGGGACACAGTCCCAACCTGGGAAGGGGGACACTGTGAGGGGGTGATCCCTCCAACCACTGTACCTGCAGAGTAGAAAGTGAGCTGGACAAAGACCTCACTGGCAGCCACTGCAAGGGTCCAAGCCAAAGGCAAGGGCTGCTTGCTTGAGGTGGTGGCTGCCAGTTGGTGCCGTGCCTGGAGGACAGGAGACCTGGGTTTGAATTCTAGCTCAAGTTCTCAGAGACCTGTGGCTCTTGGCAAGTTCTCAGCCTCCTGATTGCTCATTACTGCACATGAGATGGGGGTGACAATACTCTCTTTGTGGGGCTGACTTTAGGTACTGAGGATAATAATATAAAAATAGTAATAATAATAGCAAATATTGACCATGCTCTGCCCAGCACCAAGTTTTTCCGCCAAGTGATGAGGTGATGAGGATCTGTCTCTCATCAGCCTTGAGGCCCTACAGAGACAGCAACTCTAAGTTGAAGAAACTGAAACTTGTTGGGTTCGGGGCGTATTGCCTAGGATTTGCAGTAGAGAGAACCTTAACCCAAGGTCCAGCACAGAGGGGATGCTCCATACATATGAGTTGACTTCCAACCCCTCTGTAAAGTTAAGCCAACCGTAGTGCCCAGTTCATGTATCAGCCATTCTGGTGGATGATACTTTCAACTTGTGGAGTTTCCCAGGAGTTCAAAGTGGCCTCAAGACAGATCCATTTCAGCACAATCAGAGCCCCCACAGGAGGCTGTGGCTTCAGGGAGGCCTCTGCTGGCTCTGCCACTCATTAGAACCTGTGTGGGGGCCTTTGCCTGAGGCCAGCTGACTGCCCAGAGGCTGTTCGGCTTACCCCGGAGGGGTGCGGGTGCAGAGCTCCTGCAGGCACCTGAGAACAAGGATGTCACAGGGGCTTCTGTTGAGCAGCCCCAGACACCATCCTCATTTATTATTCTCATGACTGTTGGGTCTAGAATTCAGTCAGAGCACAGTAGGATGGCCTGTCTCTGCTCCATAAGGTCTGCAGCCTCTGCTGGGATTCCTAGAATAGCTGGGGGTGACTTGATGGCTGGCAGCAGGAATCATCTGATGACCTCTTCACTCAGCTCCTATGTGTGGCCTCTCCATGTCACCTTGTCTTCCTCATGAGATGGCGGCCACGTGGATAATTGGTTCAGGCCTCTAGCGCTACTATTTGAGTGGTTAAGGAGGAAGATGTATTGCTTTATTTTTTTACAAGCTCATAAAATTCAAGAGGATGGAACACGGTGGGGTCCATCTGTCCATGTGAGGGTTGCAAACTCACATTGTCAAAGAGCACGTAGGACGGAAACTATTGTTGTACTCTTTTTGAGAATATACAACCTGCCACAAAATGAATAGCAGATAAATCGAAATACGTAAACCCAGCTGAAATCTCCTTTTCTTTTTCCCTCTGCCGAATTGACACTGATCCTCCTTCTCCAAAATCGGGTTTTCAGCACAAGGATGAAAGCAGGCACCAACAGCAATCTGCTCAAAGAAAGCTCTTTTGCAGGCACATATTCTTGTGCATATTTAAAATATGACATCCCAGACTCTGTGAAAAAAAAATATTTCTTCCATCTTTCCTACAGGGTAATTTCCAAAATCAGACTGTTGCTTGATCTAAGTTGAAAACTAAAAGAAAAACATTAGGCCCTAATCTCCATCAACAAATTTGTTCCAGCCAAGAACTCCCAGGTTCTACTGGGTTCATTTCAGTAGGAATTTGGGCAAGTAAAAACAGACTGTTTTTCAACTCAGGATCTTCATCTATCTCATTGGAATAGATGTCATATTTTCTAAAGGGAGGGTGAGATGTTTTATTCAAGACATTTAAAATGAAGTGGGGAGCAGAGAACGTAAATTCTCTTTGTTCTATTTATTCTGAACATCTTTAGAATAAATAGAATACTGGATGCTGAAATGTGTGTTTGTTTATTGAACAATTTTAAAGAAATTTAAAATGCCATTGGTCCTATCTCTTTAATTAGAGATGAAGGCAGGGGTTTGGGGATGTTGAGGTTAACTGAGAACAGGGCCCCACTGTCCTCAGTCTAAACAGAAGGGAAAAATAGGTGTAATCACCCAAAAAAGCATTTGATTATTTTTCTTTAAATGCAAATAATATTTTTGGCCAGTAGAGCATTGAGGACAGGCTTTTGCCTTCAGCAAATAAAAAATCCTGTTCAAGACCCAGGCTAGACTCACCACCAATTTAGTGTTTTAAAAAATTCTTATGACTTATTTGAGCACTTCCATGCCATCAAAACTGGTCTGGGACCTTTGGTTAACATCTGGAAGGAATGTATGTTGACAAATGCCAAAAACAACTTTTAAATATCAATCCCCTAGAAGAAGCAATGGAGAGGGAGGGATTCTTGAGAAAGGATGGAAAAATCAAACTCATTTCATTGGCTTAGAGAGCAGCCTAACTTCTAATCTATTCCATGATGCTGATGTCACGTAATAAGGTGGTGCATTTCCCCAGCTTCCCGCCCCTTTGTACCATTGCTGTCAGAAGACGAACCTGCGAAAAGAGAGGTGGGGGTCCTCTCCTGTCTTTTGTCATGGTTATGTCTATGATGAGCATAACCATGGTGACGGGCCCTTGGCTTCTCTAGGATTTCTGAAGGAACAGCATTTAGCTCAGCCAGTGGAGCTCAGAAGGAGGACAACATCCCAGAGAAAACTGGACAGGAAACAGACTGAGCATCCAGAGCAGGGGCTCTCAGAACACTTTGTTACAGCAACCTTAGTGCCCTGTCCTTCAGTTTGTACTTGAATGCCTGCTGAGATGGGGAATCCACTGCCTCCCCAAATTTTCCATTCCATTAGGAGTCTTTGTTGGTCAGCTCTTCTTAATACTAAGCTGAAATATAAACCCCTTCCAATTATTTGTGGGACGAAATGAAGTGAATAAATAAGTACCAAGTTGAATCTTTCTCATTTGTATCCCCCGTGTATGTTGTACCCCACCTTTTACCCCAATCTTTACAGAAGAAATTCTAGAGAGTAAAACAGAAGGATGAGCATTTGCCTGTAACTATCTGTGTCACAGGTTCTCTGGTGAGGTGCCAGAACACCCAGGACCAGCACACAAGACACAGTCATACACTGAGATGGAGGACAAGGTACAGCGTGCTGTGAGGACAGCATAAAGAGGCCTGGAGCAAGTCAATGGGCACCACGTCTACTGTAATATGTGAGGACTATGCCTCAAGACTGTGAATCCAATGGGACATGGAAAGATTTTCTCCACACACTGCTGCATTGCTGAAAAACAGTGAAGTGGACATGGGAGAAACAGGTGCGGAATGTAATTCCTTTCCACATTTGAGGTACACTTTCGGTATTCATATCACACAGGGCTTTGGAGACCACTGTAGAGATGTTGCTCTCGCTTTGTAGAAATGGAAGCTGTTGGTGAGTCTTGGGCATAAAAGTGATGTGCTCCAGTTACACTGTGAGCGAATTACTCTGGATGCGTGAGAAGAACTAGTTTAGGTAGCAAAGCAGGATCAGGAACTAGAAGTCGGCTACAATGATCCAGGCAAGAGTTGATGAGTTGATGCGGCTTAACCATGCCAACCTGGGCCATCTTCAGCTGCAAGAGTCCATGAAGGCACATCTATCTAGCTGAGCACATTGTCACCTGCATGCAATCAGAGTTCTCATAAGGAGCAAGGCATATTAGTCAGAGTTGTGCAGAGAAACACAACTAAATATATATATACACACACACACACACACAGAGAGAGAGAGAGAGTCTTATGATATGAAAGGGGCTCACATGATTATGAAGACTGAGAAGTTCCAGGATCTGCAATTGGCAAACTGGAGTCCCAGGAGAGCTAGTGGTATAGTTCCAGTTTGAATCCAAAGGCCTGAGAACCAAAGGACTGAAGGTAGTTCCAGTCCAAGGGCCAGTAGGCTCAAGATCTAGGAAGAGCTGATGTTTCTGTTGAAGTCCAAAGGAGAGGACCTCAACTCAGGGCAGTCAGGGAAAATGAGTTCCCTCTTACACTTGGGAGGGTCAGCCTTTCTGTTGTATTCAGGTCTTCAAATGTTTGGATGGGGTTCACCCACATTAGGGAAGGCAATCTACTTTATTCAGTCTACCCATTCAAATGCTAATGTCATCCAGAAATATCCAGAATAATGTTTGACCAAATATCTGGGCACGGTGTGGCCCAGTCAAGTTGACAAATAAAATTAACCATCACAGAAGGTGAGAAAGGTTATAGGCTGGGTGGCTGCAGCATCTGCCACAGCTCCTGTGTGCCTCTGGTTCCAGATTTGATTCTTTTCCTCCCAAAAGGAATTAAGACTCTTGGTTCCAAATCTCAGGACAGAAAAAATATTGAGTATGGACAATCTCAATGCCAGAAAATAAGGCTGTTTTAAAAATGACAATAAGTTGCTGTTGAAAGGACAAAGGTACCAGTTTGAAGGGTCCCATCAACCAAGCAGAGCATGAAAAATAAAATAATACTCAAGGTTAGCTGAAACAAGTTGCTTTTGTGAAAGATCATGAATTTACAACAATATTTGAAAAAGCAAAGTTAATATAATGTGTGCAAAAGAATGCACATATTAGGATTTGTTTAGTTTTATTGCTTTAATAAATAGAAAAGTACTTATGTTTGTATTTACATTTTTCTATTGAGCATATATCCATTTACAAAGTATAGAGTTATCTTTCTCACTATCTCTGTGCATAAGAAAGAATAAACACAAAGAACTATAAATAAACCAAAATAATCCCCCCGAAACATGCATAGTATAGGGAGTCAAGCAATTGATTGCTCTTGTGATCCTACACAGCAACCAATTAAACAGAGAATTTCACAGTGTTCTAAGATGATTAATTAGTTAAACATTGCACACACTCCATCTCTCATCTTTTAGTGGATGGAACCTCAAGATGACCCCACTAATTATAATGTAATATTGATAAGGCATGCATATGTTTCCAATTAATATTTATAAACTAAGCCAATTTATCATAATGACAGGACAATAGTTTAGGTACTGCCAGCCAGCCATAAGAAACTTTTTACAATACATCATTTCTGGGAAAGACACCAAGTTTTAAAAAATTAAATCTTTTAATTTAGCTTTTGAAAGGCAGAGGCTTAAAAGTCCATATGTAACAAATAGAACTTTATTATCAAAAAACACTCAATCAGAGGTTTGGTTTCGATCACTTTAAACAAACAGACTTATCCTGGACCAGAATCTGCGACTTCTTCTCTCCTGAAATGGTATGCACCTGATTTGGAGTCTGCTGAGATTATTAGTATCTCATAGAATTACTGAAGCCCTATGTGAGTGTAAAAAATGAAACTTTTTGAATGATATAAAAATAAAAATCATTTAAACACAGAGAATTCATAATTTTGTAACCACACTTACATATTATCAGTGTGATTTTATTTATGTTTATGTCTTAAAATGACTACTAGTCAGGATAGTGTAGGTAAAATTCCAATGACTTAACACAATGAAGGTATATTTCTTTCTTGTACTTCATATCCATCTTAGTTGAGCAAAGGGCTCTCTGCTCCACCAGGTCACTCAGGAACCCAGGCTGACAGGTGCTCCACAGCCTTGCAGTTACCTCATCCAGAAAATGTGACCTGTTCAGTCACTCAATGTGGTGGTTTTAAAATTTTCTTCACAAATTATTTTATACTTCTTCCCTCAAAAATTAGAGACTGACGCTCTTCCCCTTAAGTGTGGACTGTTCTTAGTCACTTGCCTTTAATGAATACAATGTGTCAGAAGTAACAACCTGTGTTTTCCAAGAGCAGTCATAGAAGGCAATGTGACTTCTGCCTTATTCTATCTTGGATAACTCATTCCTGGGGAAGCCAGCTATCATGTTTGAGGCTACTCAATGAGTCCTAGGAGAGGTCCATGTGGTATGGAGTGGAGGCCTCTTTCCAACAGCCAGTGAGGAACTGAGGCCTTGCACCAACAGCATGTAAGTGAGTAGTCATACAAGCAAATCCTCCAGGAGATAACTGCAGCCCACTCTTCATCTGGGCTGTAACCTCACGAGAGACCATGGAGCCAGAACCACCAAACGAAGCCGTTTCTGAATTCCTGACCCACAGAAACTGTGAAATAACAAGTGTCTGTTGTCTTATACTCCCAAGTTTTGGGGCAATTTGTTATGTAGCTAAGAACAACCAATACCATGAGACAAAGGAAAAGACCACTGGAAGGTCTTGTTCTAGCAGTTCAGTGTTTTAGCCAGAAGAGGCACATTTCATTTCTGCTGTCAGCCCTTCACCCAGAATTGGCCAAGGAGTCATATCAGATTGCTAGGGGCCGCAGGCTCCTCCCATGCACCCAGGCAGACAGGAGACCTATATTGGGGCAGCTACTCAGAAGAGATTCAGATATTTAACCACTATTACAAAGCATGTAAGACATTAAAGAGAATCTCACATATTTGATCTGCATTTTTTATTAAGTGGAAAGTTTGATCAAATAGATTTGTAATGATGTATAAACATTAGGAAATGTTTAATTTATTGTATTCATAATTGTGAAAGATTATATTGGAAATATATGATTAGAGGAAATATTCATTATCATCACATAAAAATATTTATTATTACAATCTTAAGATTCATAAACTTCCTATCAAATCCAAGATGTACGAGTATAACCATTCTTCTTGCGCAAAAGCCTTTCGAACATTAAAGAATCTATCAGCCTAGTAAAGAGGTAGATGGACAGATGTTGTCCTGGTGAGCATAAAGAAGAAAATGGTGGATTCCAAAAGACAAGACAAGATACTCCTTCATAGACAGATTCTAAGTGAAGCCATTACATTGAAGATGGTGGCATACCTGGAAAATGTGAGCCAACAGGGGTTCACCAAGAATAAGCCATGACAAACCAACCCCATTTCCTCTTCGAGAAGGCTTTACTATTTGTAAAATTTTAGCAGAACACATTCAAAGACTTTTTTTTTAAATCTAGTGCTATGTGACATATTAATTTATAGTTTAAAATGATATTCAAGGAGCATCAGCCTGGTTAGAAATACTAATATGTGTGTCCCACTTCTCTGTATAACTGTTGCTCTCCTATCTCACCAGACCCCTGCCCAGCCCGTCTAGTCTCTTCTCTGATCCAACAGGAAACTCACATACCCTCTGTTCTCAAAGCACAGAGCCAGCGTAGGTTAAATTGTGTTGCAGTGACAGTTCAACCTACCCCTAAGTAGGCTGCATAACACAAAACCAGTCAGCACCACCTGGGATGGGGGAACGTTAATCTACTGAGTCATCAAATCATGATTCAAAATTATCTTGCTAGATTGGGAAGTGGTCTAGTAGACATTTAAATAATGAAATAAAGCATATTACTGACAGTCCTTAGCTAATGGACAGGGCTACTGTGTCTTTTCACCCATTTATTTCACAGCTTGCTTCAAGGCCAGCAGAGGAGCCAGAAGACTCTTCCTCCTTCTCTGCAGTCTAAGCATAAGTGGCCAGGCCAAGGGCTTATCTTCTGTAGGCAGGCCTGGCCATCTTCTAATGTGTATGTGTGTGTGCATGCATACCTGTGTGTGTTCCAGTTTCTTTACCTTCAAATGAGTGAGTTAAGTCAGCCTTATATTAGTTCCCAGTTGTCTTCAATAAAGGATGCAGAGAGCTGCGGTCACCCTTCGGCCTCAAAAATTCAAGATGAATTCTCCATTCCAGTTTAAATCAAAGAAGTCTGCCTTTTGTCAATCTTGGGATGCATGCCCAACCATTAATCAGCCTGTCACGTTTATTTACCTCTCTTTTTGCCTATAAACCATGGGACAGAACCCTGAAAGGGAAGAAGGGATCAGTTTCAGACTTCAAATCCCAATAGCTCCAGTTGGAATATAAGCCCAGAGTGTGATGTGGTCGCTGGGAAAACTAATGCTATCTTAGGTGACATTGCTAGAATCGTGCAACACCTAGAACAAAATCAGTGATAACACTTTATCTGGCAACCATCAGACCATGAGGTTCTGAATACCACACTGAAAGGAGGTGACATGCAGAGTGGTGATCAAGACAGAGAGAAATTGGAGGTTATGTGAGGCGTGGTGGAGGGAACTGAGGCTGTGGAACCAAGCAAGAAGGAGATGAAATGGAAACATGTCAATGGCCTCAGGCATTTGAAGGGGCATGGGACAGTGGGTGTGGATAGAGCTAGTTCTATTAAGCCTAGAGAACTGGACTTGAGAACTGGCCCTGCCAGGAAGGTAGACAGGCTCAGAACATGGAGGAATTTTACAAAGAGCTGTCTCAACACAGAATTTTCTGGCTCATAAGACAGTGAGACTCCATCATGAAAATGTCCAAAGAGAGGCTTGATAATCGTTTGTTAGGATTAATGTCAAAGATCCTGACTTGCGATAAACTGGACTAATGGCCTCCACGTTTCTTCCTTACCAAGACTCCATAATCCTGAATCTGGCTAACACAAAGGTAACAGCTTAGAGATTAGCCAGATGGAACTCTTTAGCAAGTGAAGAGAGCTTTGGTCTGTATGATCAACAGAGTTAATGTTCACCAATATTTAGTACTTTGCTACTTTCAGTTACACAGATAATCATAAGGTATTCCTTGAATTTAGCTATGGCTAAGTAACTGGTTCTCACCAAAGAAACATGAATAGAAATAGTGCCACTCCTAAGCTGAAGCAATTAACTACAGCTGCTTGACCCTCCACCTCTTTCTTCATCCGCACCAGTAGAGGGGTTGCTCAGTGTTGAAATGGAAAGACCAAAAAAGGAAGCAATCTGACTTGCTAAATATGGAGGAAAACTGCCCTGGAGAATCACCCAGATCTGCAGTCGACTTTATGAGATCAAGATATCAACTTCTTGTGGTAACCCACGAAGAGTTTTAGGTGATTTGTTACTGCAGCACAATTTAGCCTACCCTAGCTGCTATGCTTTGAGAACAAAGGGCATTTTAGTTTCCTGTTGGACCATAGAAGAGACTAGAGAAGACGAGCAGGGCTCTGAAGAGACAGATAAAAGGAGAGTCAGATCCCTGGGCCTGCCTATTTTCATGGAGGCTTGGAGCACTGTACATATTACTCCAGTTCCCAGATGCCCGGACTAGGTCTCCTTCCCTATTAAATGGGCAATACCCTACATGAAAGTTTGGGAACCAAGAAGGTCACAGATAGTGAAATGAAGTTAAACTAGGCTGCTGGAATGACCACCTTGGCTCTGTGCAAAGATCAAAGACTCTCTTTGGTGAGAAAAAGCCACCCCCATTGTGTCTGCAAACAAATCACATCTGGATCTACACATTATCTGCTGATTTTATAAACTACTTCCTTCCCAGAAATTCAAACTAGCCTTATTTCATAGAGGTGGAACTGTGGTCTCCTAGTTTCTGAATGAGCTTACACTGGGCCCTTTGGGCTTCTGTCTTCTCACTAGGCCATGCTATGGAGTTTGCACAATGAACCTATTGCTTCAAAGGAGAGTCACACAACACTCCCCAGCCACGTGTTGACAGCCCTGGGCTGGAGGAAAGGCAGCAGTCTTCATAGAGCTCACTTTACCACCAGGCTCACCCTTCACCCCAAGACAGCTTTGATCACTGTGAAGTTTCCACAAACACAGAATGAATGAGGAAGAAGGTGATTAGATTTTCAGTGTGATCCACGTGGAGGAGAGGTGAGGGATGGACCATCTGTAGCACCAAGGTTTCCTTTGCTCTTTGGCTTCACATGGCTGTCAATTTCCTCTTAATGTATAGGTTTAAAGTAGTTATATATTTTGTTTGCTTTTTATCACTTTTCATCATGTAATGAAGATTTGAAGGCGTAAGCCACTTATGGCTTACTTTACTAATGCAATTTGGTAGCGAACAAGTGCAGGAAGCAGCCTGCCTGCCTTCAAATTCCAATTCTTTCCTTTATGCTTTCTAGCTGTGTGGTTTCAGGCAAGTTCAGAGCCACTCTGTGCTTTGGTTTCCTCATCAGTTAAATGGGTGTAATAACAATAATATCTATCTCATAAAGCTATGGTGGGATAACATGTATTAATACATGTGATGCATTTGGAAGTGTACTTGGCATAGGTGAATTTCAAGAAGTAGTATTTATGTTTTATTAAGTTCTTGACTGGCAGCCAACCAAATTCCAGGAACTGTGGACACCTGCTTGCTGTGTGCTCAAGCCTAGGCTAAGCACTGTTAGGGAGTTTTAAAATAAGGTGATTAACAGGTCACTCAGAAAAGTCCCAAAATCTATCAGGAACCAAAACAAAAACAGACTAAGCAAAAATCTGAGGCATATTAGTAAGAAAGAAGTTAAGAATGGGCAGTAGATAGGAAGCTAACAGTGTCTGCACCAGTCACGGTGTCACATGATCACCTCAAACTCCGGGGATCCTGGGAAATTGTTCTAAAAGGCCAATGCAATGAGAGCAGCATCAGCAGGGGTTTCTGCTTCTAGCTCTAAGTGTTACTCTTTCTTCCTTATCTCTTCACTCTCCCCCTCCCAGAAAACAAGAGTGTGTTTCCATCTTGCAATCATTTAGGAAAGGCCACAAGAATTTCAGATCATGGTTCTGACAGTCCTGAGCCTCTGAACCAGATCCCAGGCACATGAGGAAAAACAACAATATCCATCCTGTCATAGTAATATGTTTAGCTACTCCTGAGTGCATTGCATTATTTGTGTCAAAACAAAGACTCTAACTAATATGGTAATCATGGCTTCTGTGAAAACGGACAAATGTTTCAAAAGTGAAGGAAAAGGAAACAGAGGATACTGGGAACTATAAGGCAGTCCCAAACCTGCTAATACCTCTCTCCCTCCATCCATTCCAATACTACTTGCAGGGTGCAGAACTTGTGCACAATATGGGCAACTTTATATCAACTGATAGTGCTGATATGTCAACCTATTCTCTTGGAAGCCAAAATAATTAAAGGATTTATCTACATATGATGATAATAGATGACAGATAGATAGATAAAAATAAAGCTAATTAAGAAGCAGCAAATATATCTATATATTTATTTATTTAAAGCAAGAAGAAGGGACTATGAAAAGAGAACAATCTGAGAACAATAAAGACTTCTTAGAGATATAATTGCCAAGATAGCAATTTATTAGATATTATAGAAAATAAAGAGAATTCTCACACAATATGAAGCAAAAGAAAAACCAAAATATGCATCCAAAATTGAATGAATTGAAGTTTCAGAAAGGGGCAATGGAGAAGACGTAGGGGAGAAAATTGACAAATAAATAATAAACATAAAAAATGAAAAAAGAAACTCAAAAAGGAAAAAAAGGCAAGTGGCCAATGAACAGATCAGGTTATAAAAGAAATGTAAATTATACTGAACACGAGATATTAGTTTTATCCATCAGATTGGCAAAATTTAAAAAGAATAACATCTGATATAGTTTAAGTTGTGGGTAAACACAATTTCAAGGACTATTGGTAAGAGTGAGTACTGGTACAATATTTCTGAAGGATATTGTAAAAATCTGTAGTATAATATGTATTCATTTTAATGTGGCAATCCTACTTCTGGGCACTTCATTAGGAAATTATTGGGTGATCATACAAATGTGTACATATCTGAAGGTTTATGAAATGATATTTTTAATAGCAGAAACTAGAAATGCTGCATGTTCTTCAGTAAAGAGCCAGGTTTCTAGCGAGAGCTACATCCTACAATGCTCCCAAGTAGGTTTCAGCATGCTTCATGGTCATGATTCATTGCGTGCCAAATTCAAGTGATGAAATAGTGCATATTGTATGATCCCATTTGGATAAATATATGTCTAATTTGACATATTTAGTTTAAATGTTTGGAATGATATACAGTTTCATTGTGAAGTTGCTATCACAAACTTCTAGAGGTTTATAAAGAACATTTTCTTTTTAATTTTCAGAATTGTTAGTCATCTTCTTTACAGTTAGCATGCATTACCCATTCGATCAGAAAAAATAAACACAGCTATTTACAGTTTGGTGGGGGAAGGAGAATAAGGAATGCCTCTCAATTGCAGCTGTGATAGCACAGTTTGGAGCAGAAGTGCTCATGTTAAAGTTATGAGGCCAGATAGCTCACTGGATGTCTCCTTAGTTAGATCAAGACCAGCCCTTTCAAGCCCAAGTCATCACTTTGGAAAATTTCCTTTCATGTTAACTACAAGCATACCTCATTTTTGTGCTCTTCACTTTATTGCACTTTGCAGATGTTGCATGTTTTTACAAATTGAAGATCTGTGGCAACCCTGGGTCGAGCAAGTCTATCAGTGCCATTCTTCCAACAGTATGTGCTCGCTTCATGTCTCTGTGCCACATTTTGGTAATTCTCACAATATTTTGAACTTTTTCATAATTATTGCATCCGTTATGGTGATCTGTGATCAGTGATCTTTGATGTTACTATTGTAATTGTTTTGAGGCACCAGGAACCATGCCCATACAAGATAGCAAACTCTATTGATAAATGGGTGAGTTCTGACTGCTCCACCAACTGGCCATTCCCCTGTCTCTTTCTTTCTCCTCAGGCCTCCTTATTCCTTGAAACAGCAATATTAAAATTCGGCCAATTAATAAACCTACAATGAACTCTAAGTGTTCAGGTGAAAGGAAGAGTCACACGTCTCTCACTTTCAATCAAAAGCTAGAAATGATTAAGCTTACTGAGGAAGGCATGTTGAAAACCAAAATAGGCCAAACGTTAGGTCTCTTGTGCCAAATAGTTAGCCAAGCTGTGAATGCCAAGGAAAAGTTCTTGAAGGAACTTAAAAGTGCTACTCCAGTGAACACATGAGTGATAAGAAAGCAAAACAGCCTGATTTCTGATATGGAGAAAGTTTTAGTGGTCTGGATAGAGAATCAAAGCAGCCACAACATTCCCTTAAGACAAAGCGTAACCCAGAGAAAGGCCCAGGTTTTCCTTAATTCTACAAAGGCTGAGAGAGGTGAGGAAGCTGCAAAATAAATGTTTGAAGCTAGTAGAGGTTGGTTCATGACGTTTAAAAGAAGCCATCTTCATAACATAAAGTGCAAGGTAAAGCAGCAAGTGCTGATCCAGAAGCTGCAGCCAGTTATCCAGAAGATCTAACTAAGATCATTGATGAAGGTGGCTACACCAAACAACAGATTTTTTTTTTTTTTTGAGACGGAGTCTTGCTCAGTCGCCCAGTCTGGAGTGCAGTGGCGTGATCTCAGCTCCCTACAATCCCTGCCTCCCAGGTTCAAGTGATTCTCCTGCCTCAGCCTCCTGAGTAGCTGGGATTACAGGTGTAAGCCACCAAGCCCAGCTAATTTTTGTACTTTTAGCAGAGATGGGGTTTCACCATGTTAGTCAGGCTGGTCTCTGGTCTCGAACTCCTGACCTCGTGATCCACCCATTTCGGCCTCCCAAAGTGCTGGGATTACAGGCATGAGTCACTGTGCCCGGCCACAACAGATATCTAATGTACACAAAACAGCCTTCTACTGGAAGAAGACGTCATCTAAAACTTTCATAGGTAGAGAGAAGTCAATGCCTGGCTTCAAAGCTTCAAAGATCAGGCTGACTCTCTTGTTAAGGACTAATGCAGCTGGTGACATGAAATTTAAGACAGTGCTCATTGATCATTCCAAAAATACTAAAGCTCTTAAGAATTATGCTAAATCTCTACCTAAGTTCTATAAATGGAATAATAAAGTCTAGATGACAGCACATCTGTTTACAGCATGGTTTACTGAATATTTTATGTCCACTTTTGAGACCTACTGCTCAGAAAAAAAGGTTTCTTTCAAAATATTACTGCTTATTGGCAATGTACCCGGTCACCCAAGAGCTCTGATGGAGATGTACAAGGAGATGAATGTTGTTTCATGCCTGCCAACACAAGATCCTTTCTGCAGCCCAAGGATTGAGAAGTAATTTCAACTTTCAAGTCTTACTACTTAAGAAATACACTTTGCCAAGCCATTGCTTCCACAGATGATGATTACTCTGATAGGTCTGGGAAAAATACATTGAAAACCTTGTGAAAGGATTCATCATCATAGATGCCATTAAGAGAATTCATCATTCATGGGAGGAGGTCAAAATATCAACATTAATGGGAATTTGGAAGAAGTTGATCCCAAACCTTATGGATAACTTTGAGAGATTCAAGATTTCAGTAGAGAAAGTAATTGCAAATGTGGAGGAAATAGTAAGAGACCTAGAATTAGAAGCAAAGCCTGATATGTGGCTGATATTTAGTGATTAAACTAGAAAGAAAGAGGAGTTGCTTATGGATGAGCAAAAAATCCGATTTCTTGAAATGCAATCTACTCCTAGTGAAGAAACTGTGAACATCATTGAAATGATAACAAAGAATTTAGAATATTGCATAAACTTATTTGATAAATCATGGTTCGTGAGGATGCACTTCAAATCTGAAAGAAGTTCTGTGTGCAAAATGCTATCAAACAGCACTGCATGCTACAGATAAATCTTTCATTGAAAGACGGCTCAATTGGTGCTAAAAACTCCATTGATGTCTTATCTTAGGAAATTGACACAGCCACCTCAACCTTCAGCAACCACCACCCTGATCAATCAGCAGCCATCAACATCAAGGTAAGACCCTCCACCAGCAAAAAGATAATGGCTCACTGAAGACTCAAATGATTGTTAACATTTTTAGCAGCAAAGTATTTTTAAATTAAGGTATGGTTTTTAGACAGTGAACACTTAGTAGACTACAGTATACTCTACAATATAACTTTTATATGTATTGGGACACCAAAAAACCGTGTGACTTGTGATATAGTTTGGCTGTGTCTCCACCCAAATCTCATCTTGAATTGTAGCTCCCATAATCCCGGTGGGACCTGGTGGGACCCGGTGGGACCCGGTGGGAGGTAATTGAATCACGGGGTGGGAGATGGGGTTTTCCCCATGCTGTTCTCATGATAGTGAATAAGTCTCATGAGATCTGATGGTTTAAAAAGGACACACTGTCTTTCCTGTTGCCATGTAAGATGTGCCTTTGTTCCTCCTTCGCCTTCCGCCATGTTTGTGTGGCCTCCTCAGCCATGTGGAACTGTTGAGTCCATTAAACTTCTTTTTCTTTATAAATTACCCAGTCTTGGGTATTTCTTCACAGCAGCATGAGAACTGATGAATACAACTTGCTTTATTGAGATATTCACTCTAATGCAGTGGTGTGAAACCAAACCTATAGTATCTCCAAGGTGTGCCTGTATGTTTGGGTAATGACCCTATGTAGGTGCAAGTTCAACTCATTCGTTTGTTAAGAGGTACTTTTTATAATGGGTTTATCTTGGATTGTTCCTCAGGAAGTCACATAACTAAGTTAGACATCTTCTGCTAAACTTTGCTAAGTCTTTTATGACTAACATGAGCATTTAGTAACACCTATTTTAAATTTTCCAGCCCAGAATTATTGCTATAACATTAAATTCTTGGGCCTTAAACACACTCTGTCTATTGATAAAACAGATTCCAATTTATGTCTTCATACATTAATTCTCCAAAGTATTTTAGTGCCAGATACTGTGTTAGGAACTGGAGCTATGACGGTGTTAAGGTTGAATAGTGTTCACCAAAAATTCATATGTTGATATCCTAACACACAAAACCTCAGAATGTGACCTCATTTGGAGATAGAGATTTTACAGAGGTGTGGTGAGGTCATTAGAATGGGCCCTAATCTAATAAGAGGAGTGGTGTCCTTATAAGAAGGGGAAATTTGAAGACAGACAGCCATACAGTCGGGAGAAGGCCATGTGAACATGCCAATGGCTATCCACAGCCAAGGAGAGTGGCCTAGAACCAGCCCTGATGACACTGTGATTTCAAACTTCCAGCCTCCAGAATTTCAAGCCAATACATTTTGTTCTCTAAGCCACTCAGCTTGTAGCACTTTCTTACAGCAGCCCCTGCAGACCAATACAAACAGTGAGCAAGTCAGGAACGGGCTGGACCCTTGAGAAGCCTCTTGTGCAGTGGAGAGAGGTCAGCCCCGGATGCTGGGCAGGGGGTGGGACAGGCAGCATGACCTGCTCTCAGGCTGGTGTCCTGATTAAGAGCTGTCCAGCTCTCTGCAGAGCATGGAATCTGGGATTCACTCTGACCAAGCATTTTTCTGTCATTCTTCAGAAGAAAAGGCAAGGCCAGCTTCACTCCAAGTATCAGGGAGTCAAACCTTGAAAACATCATCACCTCACATTTAAAGTTGAGAAAAAATTATTCAATGAGAATTTGGTGAAGGATTAATCCAGAGCAGCACGGACCTCGTTCTCAGAGCCCCTCCCGTGGAGCTCTTTTCATGAAAGTGTGCTTCCTGCTTAAAGCGCAGGCACATGGAAAGCAAACTCAAAGGCAGCTGGGATACCCACCGTTGCTAACTCTGTGAGGATATTGGTAAAGGACGCTGTTCCTGGCCCTATACAGTGACAGGGCCGTGGGTCTCAAGTATCAGCAGCAAAAAGTGCAGTATGCAGTTGTTACAGTTTGTTTATATCAAGGACACTGTAATTCATGTCAGGATCCTGTACTCCTTTTCTGGTGGGTTGCTTGGAGTCCCAGAAACACTTTAAGTCCCTTTGTGTGTGGGATCTTAGAAAGCATATTTCATGCTTCATCTTACTATTTCTACTCTCTTAGCCCCACTGACTCTTTTTTAACCATACAATTTTCATAAGCCCCCTCCAATAATTATTTATATGAAGAGGGGCATGAATATTTAAAATTAAATAGGTAACTTAATTAACTCTAGCAGCCACCCAAAGATACTTTATTCAGTTATTTGTTTTAAAATGAATTAACACCTTGGAAAATATTTGTATTATATTTATTTATATTTAATATTTTATTTTTATTTATTTTATTTAGTGTTTATACTTAATGTCTATATTTAATATTCGGGAATAAAAAGCCCGGGATGGATTTCTCTTTCCAGAAATATCCCCACTAGCTTTCAATCCAGAGCAAAAACTAGAAGTGGCTCCAGGTGCCTCTGAGAGCAGAGCATGGAGCCACCCCAGAAAGTAGAACCAGGCTCTGGTCAAGGGCTTTCCTGAGCCCAAAGCAGGGTTGTCTGGAAAAGTGTTCTCACCCCTAGACCCAAAAGTTTCATCTCATTATAACATCAAGCTCTTTAAAGTTCAGGATCTTGTCATTTAAGTCAGGCACAGAGACCTGAAAACTGAAAAAAGAAATTATTTGCCCCTCATTCCTAATTCAGAATACAATCATGAGACAGAGACAGAATAACTAAATAGACACTTCCACCCAGAAGGAGATGAAAGGGAGGCACATTACAACTACTGAAATCTACCTGGGCTCTGGCAGAACTGCCTGCTCTGGGTTAAGAGAACGTCCCTGATTAGAAACTGGTTCTGTTCCCTGGAACTGACTCCATAATTCATTGTCCTTAGAAGCTTTGGGATCCACTATCTGATATCTTAATTTTTCTGTAAGAAATGGCCACGTTTGCAGTTGAGTAGCAAGTTTCATGATCTCAGGCCCTGCCACAGCAGTGAGGTCCCCTAGATCTGCTGAGACAAATGAAACAATGGATACAATACAAATTATATACGTTTTTTCTTTTTTCTCTTCTTTTTCTTTTCTTTCCTTTCCTTTTTTGTTTTGTTATATTTGTTTGTTTGAGATGAGGCCTCACTCTGTGGCCAAGGCTGGAGTGCAATGGCAAAATCTTGGTTCGCTGCAGCCTCCACCTTCTGGGTTCAAATGATTCTCCTGCCTCAGCCTCCTGAGTAGCTACGATTACAGGCATCTGCCACCATGCCTGGGTATTTTTTGTATTTTTAGTAGAGAAGAGTAGGCCATTTTGGCCAGGCTGGTCTAGAACTCCTAACCGCAGGTGATCCGACCACCTCAGCCTCCCAAAGTGCTGGGATTACAGGTGTGAGCCACAGCTTCCGGCCACAAATAATGTATTTTTAAATATAATGCTGAGGTGGCACAGAAGTTAGAAATCCACAGAATGATTTGAAAATATCAGGGGTCAATCCAGGTTCTGTGAGACTGTAAATGTACAACATGTGCCTTGTTAACAAAAAGAATGTTGACAAAAAGAATACCAAATTTTAAAAGGCAAAATTAGGCTCAGCGGTTTAGAAAGAGCTCATGTAAGTGCAGCATTCTGAAAAACTCATACATATTTTATTGGCTTCACAGTGCATCCATTTGTGGAAAGCAATAAAGCTAGAAATGAAGTATATCAAGTGTATCAGTTGAGATGACAATAGATATTGATAAGCTTTAGACATTCTTAAACATGCATACTGAAATAGCTAAGATAGTCACTAATAGAACAGATAGAATTATATTTTTAAAACAAGTAGAGGGATAACAGTAGAATCTGATTTTAAAGCACTCAATCCAAAATAAGGCACAAAAGGAAAGGACAACAAATAATGCTATGAACTAGTAACAGAGATGTTATGAACAATGTCTTAGCAATAAATGATGACAAAGATACGTATCTAAAAAAAACCTTACTAAAATTATTTCAAGAAGATGTAGGAGGCCTCATTACTTGTTAAAATTATTTCACAAAGGAAACCCTAGACCCAAGCAGCCTTACAGACTTCTATCAAACATCAAAGATCAAATAGTTTTATCTTACACACACTCTTCCAAAGAACAGAAAAAGTGAAAGCACATCCTAACTCGTTTTATGAGGCTATCATATGTCTGATACTAAGAACAGACAGGTAACTGCAAGAAAGTAAAGCTACAGATTAAGTTTCTTTATAAATAAAAATGAAAACATCTAAGCAAAACTGCTATAAAGAACACACAAAGGAAAATGTATAAAGGATCATTCATCATAATCACGTTGAGATTATCTGAGGAATAAAAAGTTGTTTAATTTTGAAAATCAATTAATGTAACGCATCACATCAACAGATCGAAGGCACAAAGTCCATGCTCAGGTTTACAGATGCAAAGATCTGCTTGATAAAATGCAACATCCACTCATGACTTAAAACAAAACAAAACTTGTAACAAAGCAAGAATGGGAGGAACTTCCTTAACTTAATAAAGAGCACCGAACAAAACCTATAGCAAATCACATGTAAAGATGTTTAAGACAGTCCCTTTAAGATCAGAAAAATGGCAAGAATGCCTGCTTTTCTCTTTCCCACCCAGTAATGTATTAAAGGGCTTAACCAGTGCAGCAACAAGAAAAAAGAAATAAAAGTTAGAGAGATTGGAAAGCAATAACCAACGTGTCATTATTTGTAGATGTTAAGATTTTCTATATAGAAAACCCCAAAGAACCCACAGATTTTTTAGAACTAATAGACAAATTTACTCGTTGAATTTTTTAAATTCAAAACACAAAAGTCACAATGCATTTCTGAACATCAGCAACTTGAATTTACAAAATACGATTTTTTTACAGTTTGATACTGTGTTGAAAATGACACAGAAAAGCAACAGGTGATGAAGACATTATTCCGGATGACAGTCACTCACAGGGAGCAGGTGCAGTATAATTGAGGAAGGGGGCATTATAGGTTTCTAGTACATTTGGAAAGGTCTGTTTCTTAAGCTGGATGGTAGATTCATGATGTCTATTGGATTTTTCTTGTTTCAGCTGTACGTATACTCTTTTTGGGCTCTTTTTATATTTATTTTGCCATTCTTATTATTTAAAACAGTTTAAATTCTTTTTATGTATGATTTCGAAATTACCTTATGCTATTTTTAAAAAGCAGAACACCGTCTCTCTGGTATTATTACCATGATGTTAAAATATGCATATACAGTGGGAAGTGGCAGGGGGTATGGATGACAAATTAAGAAGCTGGAAGGATTTAAGTTGGATGATGATATTAAAAAAGTCCTTAGGGCTTAAATTCCATGTTGAAGAATTTTTACTCTGTTCTAAAGCAATAACTATATATTCCATCAGGAAACAGTATGTGTTCACACAATCAAGGGATTGGGTGTATGGCACCTGTGTTTTAGGAAGGTAATTGGCATAATGCTGGGATGAACATTTTGGAATTTTAGAAATGGCTTTCTGCACAGCTTGACTTTCTCTGGGTGATTTTCCAGTAGCTAAAGCCTTCTCACCTTGGCTTCCCCAAGCTTTTCAAGTGTAAAGTGTCAGGGCCCCTCAGCAGTGAGATGTCTTGTCACATGGACTCAGCCAGAGCTCCCTCGTGTTCTATGGAAAAGGCTAATGAGATAAGGTGGACCTAAAAGAGCAACACTTGTTCTGTAGCGTACAGCACGCAGGGACTGAGCCTGTGCCACCACCATCCCCAACGTAGATGAGCTCTGACCTTTAGGATGCTTGCAGTCACGTGGCTTCAGCTCATCCCTCTGCCCCTACATCTGCCCCAAGTTTGGCCTTTTTGGCAGCTCCTTCTTTTCTCTGCCTTGCACTTGTTCTTCGAATGGTCCCCTGGTTTTGTCCCCTGGCATTGTGTCTCAGACACAGTTCTCACTCCCTGTCCATCCTGATCCTGCCTGGCCATCCTTCTTTCTGGGAAAAGCTCAAACCTCTGGTCCCCAGACCGGGGCTACTGATGTAACCACCATTCCCTGACCAGGCCTGCTCAAGCCTATCCATGGTCTCAGCTCCCCCATCATTAAGATAAAGACTTTGATTCTGATTAGTATTTGCTTAGCTCCTTGGATCAGAGTGGAAATAGGTATTCTCAGGGTTTGGCCTTGATCAGAGTTGGAAAAACTGTGGGTTGTAACCATTAGTGGATTGTGAAATCATTTTGGTTGGTCATAACCAGGGTTATTTTAATGAAATAGAATACAATAGCAAAGATCAAATGGTCTCCCACATCATAAAGGTAATATATTAGCCCGTTTTGATGCTGCTGACAAAGGCATATCTGAGACTGGGAAGAAAAAGAGGTTTAATTGGACTTATAGTTCCACATGGCCAGGGAGGCCTCAGAATCACGGTGGGAAGTGAAAGGCAATTCTTACATGTCAGCAGCAAGAAAAAATGATGAGGAAGCAAAGGTGGAAACCCCTGATAAACCCATCAGACCTCGTGACTTATTCACTATCACAGGAATAGCACGGGAAAGACCAGTCCCCATTATTCAATTACCTCCCCCTGGGTCCCTCCCACAACACATGGGAATTCTGGGAGATACAATTCAAATTGAGATTTGGGTGGGGGCACAGCCAAACCATAACAGGTAAGTACTGTTTTGTTCTGTTTTTTAACTCACATCTCAGTTATTATTATTATTATTATTATTATTATTATTATTATTATTATTGTTTTTGAGACAGGGTCTCCCTCTGTCACCCAGGCTTTATTCCAGTGGCATGATCTTGACTCACTGCAACCTCTGCCTCCCAGGTTCAGGTGATAGTCCTGCCTCAGCCTCCCAAGTAGCTGGGATTATAGGCACACACCACCAAACCTGGCTAATTTTTGTATTTTTAGTAGAGAGGGTTTCACCATGTTGGCCAGGCTGGTCTGGAACTCCTGACCTCAGGTGATCCACCTACCTCAACCTCCCAAAGTTCTGGGATTACAGGCATGAGCCACCACACCCGGCCTTTGTTAGTTATCTTTATGTACTGAGTGTTGAGATTGTTATGGGCTGGGTTGTACCCCCTCCAAATTCATCGTAGAAGCCCTGCCGCCCAGAACCTCAGAATGGGACTGTATTAGGAGGCAAGTTCTTTAAAGAGGTGATGAAGTTAAAATGAGGTCCTTAGAGTAGATGCTAACCAATATGACTGGTGTCCTTATAAGAAGAGGGGATTGGGACAGGACACAGACATGGACACACAGAGGAAAGACCATGTGAGGACAAGTGAGAAGATGGAATCTACAAGTCAAGCAGAGAGGCCTTGGGAAAAAACCAGCTCTGCTGGCACCTTGATCTTGGACTTCACATTTCCAGATCTGAGATAATTTTTTTTTGTCGTTTTCAGCAACCAAGTCTGTGGCAGTTTGTTATGGCAGCCCTAGCTAATACAGACATATAATATAATTCTTGTGGGGTGAATTCAGTCAAAAACATTAGATATTCACTGGCTGGCCTTTCAAATTTTAAACTTCATTAACGGTTGAAAAGAGCAAAGTCCTATTCTGCAGTTTGCAAGGGAAGCTCTCTTTGGGAATATCTGGAACTTAATAGCATTCCCTATGATGCAGTGCTTTCATGCAGTGGTCCCCAAGCAAAATCAAGCTTCAAAGATCTAAAGCTACAGTTCTCATCATGAAGATAGAAAAACACAAAGCATGTGGCAACCAGCCACAGGATCCACAGACCAAACAGCACATTGCAGCAAAGTGTTAAAAAAACAACTGGACATGTGAAATGTCCAGAGCCAGGCCCTGGGTCTCCCTAACACTGGATCCCTTGTACAATGAGATAACATGAGTGAGGTAGTGGATGTTTCTGGATCCTGCTCCACCTCTTTCCATCAATCCACCCTGAGCACCATCCCAACATAAATGAGGGCGAGCCCAGCTGCATTAGAGCAGGCCCTGCTCTTGGCTGGGGCGACAGCACGCTCACCACACAGTATTCCAAAGGTGAGTCCGTAAACTCTGTCCCCAGAGCGCCATTTGATGATGACCTCACCTTGGCAGGTCTATTTTGAGTATCCAAGAGTCTCGCTCACGCAGTCGTTGTATAACCTCCAGTGCTTGCTGCTAAAGAGTTTTCTGTCTCCAAAATAATCTCCAAATGATGGTTAACACGACCCTGGCATAATTCATCCTCTACAAATAAGTGAAAGGGAGCTAATACCCAATTCCTGGCACAGCCACAGAGCGGGTGTTGGAAGTGGAGGTGGCCATGACTTCAATCCTTGGCAGAGGGCTGCGGATTGGATGGGGAGCCAGGCGAGAGTCAGAAGACCATGCCCAAGATGCCTGGCATGGGCATTTCCTTCTGGCCGGGGCCAGGGAACAGTTTGAGGCTCCTCCGCTATTCCACATAGAGCTTTGAGTGTCTGTCACCTGAACTGGCCATACTACCATCCCTGAATGTCACCACGATTTTACTTTTTAAAGAGCTTCTTAATGGGTAGCTGAGCACCAGGCTGCAGTCACCACATTGTATTTCCTGACCCTTAATTCTGAGAATAGCATCTCTCACATCCAACTTAGTACTATCATTGACCCCAGAGAGATACCAAGTATCCTTGGGCATGGTTCTACCCTAGATATAGTTTTACTGAAGGATGATTTTTAGAGTAGTGCTGCATTACCTTGTACAAAGAGAGAGATGTTGTGGGCCCCTGGCTTTCTTCACATGTTCCTTCTCCTACTCATTCAGGGTCTGGTTTATGTGAAACATTTAAGCCTGCAAAGAGTTGGAGGATGGAAAAGGTTACTGAACATCTTCAGTGTCTCATAAACCTTTGCAACAGTCCTGGAAGTGATGGTTAGTGTACCCACTTTGCAGATGAGGAGACTGAGTCCTGGAGGTCAAATAACTTGCCCTAGGTCACCACATTGTAAAGAGGACAAATCTTCACAGTTTACTTGTTGGCCATGGTCTATGACCTTGGCGTTCTCCCTCATACTGAAGCTGGTAAAGAGAATCAGTCCAGAGGGAGATGGGAATGAGGGGGGCTAGCCCAATGATGACTGAAGGTGCCAAGAAAGCTTCTAGGGCAGCCCAAAAGCAGGACCTGGAGATGATTCAGAGCCAACCCCAGGTTCATAAACCTCTGAACTGCAGTACATTCTGACTTTGAAGGACTGATCCTTCCTTAGACTTTGGAGATGTTGGCCCATGAAGGAGGCAGAGCCATGTGCTGGAAAGCTCAGGGTCTGGGGTCAGGTCCAGCCTCATGACTTACTAGCTGGGAGACTGGGCACGTTGCTGTACCCCTCTGTGCATGGGAGGATCCATCTCCTCATGCAGAAAATGAACATGACGTTCTCTATCTCTTATCATTCTTGAGCAGACCCTGCCTTGCACTGGGCAACTCTTCTTCCTCATGCCACCCGTGTAGACGGTGGCATACGCACACTGAGCTGCTCACTCACCACTCGCTGCACTTGGAGGTGCTGAAGCCAAATGGAAAATGTGGGCTTTCGCCACAGAGCTTTCCTTGTTTGAGTGAACTGAATCTTTATTTTCTTTTACAAGCAAAGAGCTTTTCATTAATTTGTGCCAGACCATTTAATATATTCTACAGTGTTCTTGTTTCACTTAATTTTCTGGATTTCCAAGAAAGCTTTAGGATTTGGTTTGGTGAAAGGCCTTGAAGGGACTCAGAGAAATAAGAAAAATGAGAAACAATGTATTCACAACAAGACTTCAGTTTAAGGATTTCACCAAGAAATAAGTACAATGAGATGTATGTGGGGGGTTTCCTCAGAAGTCCCGATCTTGGTTTTTTTCTAGACAATATAAGATTGATAAGAGCTGAAGCCAGAAATTCAACCACAAAAAAAACACTTTTCTGTTTGTTATATTATAAATCATTAATCAGCAGTTAAAGCCCTGGGTAGCAGGGAAAGAGATGCTCTTGAAGAAACTTTCACTGTAACCCACTTAAAAGCCACCTGGGAATGCTGCAACCCGGTGGGAAGGGTGTCTGCACTGAGAGCCAAGCTCATGTCTCTGGATTATGTGAGAGTATCAATGCACTGGGAGCTCTGGTGATTTGCCTGAAGTCCAGAGATAGTGAGACAATCTAGCAGACCCAGCAGATTCCAAAAACCTTCACCGCAGAGAGGGAGGGAGAAAGATCAGAAGAAACCAATGGGATCCTTCTGGGGTGGGGGGAGGGGCAGAGGGGGCTTAGCTTTCCCATGGCAGGCATCTCCCAGGGCTGGCATCTCCCAGGGCTGCTTCCAAGATTACAGTGACAGAGCATAGCACAGAGAAGAGCTTTCCTGCACCAGGCTCAGTTGGGGCAAGGCAGTGAGCTCTGAGACCAGACCCTGCAGCTGTGTGGCCTCCAGCAAGCTTCTGTCCCCTCTGAGCATCAGTTTCCTCAGCCACAAAATGGGACTAAGAATACACTCTGTCTTAGAGGAGCTGTGTTAAGATCTGACACTTGCTGGGTAACCCATCAGAGATAAAAATCCACAAATGTGATTAGTAATATGACGCCCATTGAGAATGTTAGCATGCAACACAAACAAATATTGTCATTTACATGAAGTAGGTGTATATGCTGAAGCAGCTGTACTTAAGTCCAGAAATAAGAAGACAATTGATCTGAGGACTCAGGAGAGAGCATGGCTGCTGCATAGATGGTGCCCGGCTGCTGCATAGATGGTGCCCTCCATCGCTTGGCGTAGGGAAGCCAAGCCAAAGCCTGTGTCTTGGGCAGCCCGGGAGCTCTCAGGATGGCTTGAAATCCCCCACCTGGCCTGGGCCTGTTCACCTTCCTCTCTAGGTAGGGTTATCAGATAAATTAAAGAATTACATAATTAAATTAGAATTTCAGAGATGTAACAAATACTTTTTAAACATTAATATATCTTAGGCATCATTTGGGATATACTTATACTAAACATTTATTTGTCATTTGTCCAAAATTCAAAGGCAATGAACATTCTATCTTTTTATTTGCTAAATGTGGAAACTCTTCCTCCAGTTGGCCACTTGCCACTTAATTGACTTTCTTGTTATGACATTTTTGTTATAATTTTTTTCTGATGATAAAAATAATGCACTCATTATAGAAAATCTTTAAAAATACTAATAAATAAGAAAGAAATAATAACTCATATGTAATACCATTAACTGATACTTGAAAGGCTGCAGTATTTGAAAATACTTAAAAATTGTGGCCTAATTCTTGAATTTTACGTGGTTAAGATGATACTTCATGTGTAGGCTTGTATATTTCTTTGGTTTAACATTATGCCATGATCTCCCTGTCACTAAATTTTTTCTCCACTGGATTCTGTCATCTGGCACAGCAGCTTTCTCTTTTTGCTGAAAAAGTTGGTGATTTCCAATATGTGTATCTCTGTGCATAAAACTCTGTCCACACCTCTTCAGTTGATCTCTCAAGTGGCTTTTAAAATTATTCCTATATATATGTAATGAATAACTGAAAGTGATGACATTTAATATCTCATGGTGACTTTTTCTACAGCTCTCCTGGGTGCAATCAAAGCTTCACTCCCTATGCCTTACTGAACCATCAGTTGACTGATTCCCACTTGTCAGTGCCCCAGGACCCCACAGAAGCTCCGCATGCTTCCACAAGCTGATGCACCAGTTCCAAGAGGAGGAAGAAAAGCTGGCACTCAGCCTCTATTTCTCCCCAAACTCCACAGACATTCAATTCTGGAAAAAAAAAAAAAAAAAAAAGAAAGAAAGAAAAAGAAAAAACAACCATTGCTTTGAAAAACATAAAATGAGATCTATCAAACAGCATCTTGTATTTTAAAGTGGAAAGAATGGACTTTGGAATCATCTTTGGCAGCTAATAGGCTGGGACATGCAGAGAAAGAGCTTGCCTGCCTCTGCAGACATTCCTTGGATGAGTGGTTCTAAATCCCAGCTACACACTCAAGTCGTTGGAGGAGGTTTAAAAACTCTCAAATCTCCCAGCCCCTGCCCAGCCCAGTCAATATTTATCTCAGGAGGAGGAGCCCCAAAACCAGTGTCTTTTCACAGAGCTCTCTACATGACTTTGATGTGTGGCCAAGGTGATATCTCCTGAGTTAGCAGACACTAATGCTGTCACTCACACCTAGTCAAACGAGAGGAGTCAGGGATGACAGAAGAATGCAGGCAACCTACCTACCTGAATCTGGGGCCTCAAGGTCAGCATGCCCTTGAGTGAGCCCTATATGGGTCCACCCTGTGTCTGATGGTTCTCAGGAGGCACAGCTTCTCTTCAGGGCTTCTGCCGACATCTTCCCTGCTTGTGGAAAGTGGCCTCGTCCCCCGAGACTCAGCTCAAGTCCTCCCCTTTGCTCAGATTCCCTTTGAGTGCCGGTGCCCCCCATGCTGCAGACCTCCTCATGGCCCCTTCCTCCCTAAGACCTGACTGTCTGCATACCCCCATCCCATCCTGTCTGCTTGGTCTTTGTCTCTGCGGTGACCAGACATGAACCCCTCAAGGCTGCTCCCTCCACATCCCCAGCACTCAGTTTCAGGCCAGCCCAGAGCAGGATGCACCTCGTGCAGACAAAGGGAAAGAGCCAGCAGCTGCTTCACATGAGCCTGTCCTCCTCTGCACCTGAAGAGAAGCTTTGGAAGGCCAGGGTCCCCACTTGTCCTGAGGATGGAGGGGCTGTTCCCTCTATCCCACACCTGTCATTCCAGGACTAACTTTCGCTTTTTGGAAGCAAAAGCCACTCCTGATCATTCAGGGCCTTTCAGCATTCGGAAGGGACACGACTCCTCCTTAGATTCCACATGTAGGACAAGAGGGAACTTCAAGAGTGGTGTCAAGGGCCAGAAACAGGGAAGCTGGAGGATCTGAAAGAAGCTTCCAGGAGATGTCCTCATTGTGGCAGCAAAATACCATAGACCAAGGGGCCGGGGGCTAAAACAACATGTATTTCTCACAGTTCTGGAGGTTGGGTATTAGAGATCAAGGTGCCAGCCAGCATGGTTGGTCCCTGGTGGGGACTCTCTTCCTAACTCACAGACAGCCGACTTCTCATGGTGTCCTCATATGCGAGAAAGAAAGCTCTGGTCTCTTCATCTGCTCGTAAGGACTAATCCCATCATGGAGGGGCCACTTTCATGACCCCATCTAACCGTAATTACCTTCCAAAGACACCAACTCCCATAACATCACCCTGGGGCTTGGGGCTTCAACATACGGATTTGGGGGAACACAGACATTCAGTCCATAGCAAGGCACATGGGGAAGTTGGGGCACGAGAGCAGAGGAGACACCCACATATCTCAGGAGAGCAGTCATGTGTTCGGAGGACGTCAAGCCACGCTGAAGGCCCCTAGCCATGCTGGGGTGAGCATGCTCTAGCTATGGAGCTGGAGATGAGGTGGGGGTTGCCGTTGAGAGCTTTCATCTAGGACCTCCCAAGTTCCATGAAGAGACAAGAGAAAACAGTAAGGGCACTGTATTCAAGGGAATGAGGGGTGATGAGTCTCTATTGGGTTCCTCAGTAATGTCTTCTAGGACAGTCCATTGATTACACCTCTGCAACAGTCAGCAGATTTTTAGTGAGCACTGGTAACGTGCCAGATGCTGCACTGTAAGTGAGATGTGCACATTTCCTTCCTCGTGGAGCTCACACTCTCATGGGGCAGACACACAAACACACAATTGTGCATATGTGCAGTGTGCAGAGCCTCCTGCAGGCTGACCCGTGCTTTCCAGCTGCGTTCCCCTGATAGAAGAGCCAGCTGGAGACCAGAGGCTGGAGGGAGCAGGGGAGGAATGTGGGCACTGGTTTTCTGAGTCCCTGTCCGCTACATTTTCTGCAGCAGGCCCGGCTCCCACCCAGCCCCCATGCTGCACAGAGGTTCTGAGAATCACTCCTGCCCCCACTCCATCAGGCCCGGGGAGGCAGAGTTCCCCACTTAACGTAGCTCTACTGGCTTAGAGGACCACCCCACCCCATGGGCTTCCCCTAAACCAGTCACACTTTGTAGACAGTCCCCTCATTGAACTCTGATCAAATTACCCAATTTAAATATACCATCTGTTTCCCTCAGGGACTGTGACCGACCCAGTGACCTAGTCTGGGAGGTTAGGGAGGCTTCTGAGAAAAGGATGTTTGAGCTGAACTCTGAAGGAATAAATTCTCATTGTTTTTAATGGTAGGATCCAACATGTGTGTTTAGTCAGTAGTGGGGTTCCTGGTAAGCTCAAGGCTACAGTGAGGGGTGCTGCAGGGGACACAGGCAAACCCTTGAAGCCCCTCACCCCACTTCTTAGCCATGCCTGGCCAAGGTGGGCATCACTAGACTCAGGCTCAGCTGTAAGCAAGAGCAAGAACCAACAAACACTTCTTAAGCACCACTCCGGAGCCAGGTCATGTGCTGGGCCTGAACACTTCTAGTAGGTGACATGGAGACCTGGGAGTGGCTGCCATGTGGTGCTCTGGGTTTTGAGGGGTGCTCTCTGAAAGACCAAACTGAGCAACAGGAGGCCCAGAAATGGGGGCTCCCATTAGACATTCTGGCCAGTCTCACAGCACAGCAAGAAGGGCCAGCAGAGTGGGGAGGGAGGTGGAGGAGAGGATGCGCTCCTCAGGCAGGCGAAGGCCTGGTCCCCAGGACTGAGGTCTTAGAGAATCAGGGATGCAGGAGAATGATGAAGAGAGAGGTCCCAAGGCCAAAGACAATAAGATACACTGTCAGAAAGTCTGGGAGAAAGATGATTTGAGGGTCACCCAAGAGGCTTGCTGTCAAATATCCCAAGATCGGGCAGCCAAGGGAGGCAGCATGATGGAAGAAATCTAGCCCTGTCCATCAACCTAAGCCCGATTGCAAGAGCACTGTTGGAGTCATGAACAACGTAATGTCTAGTTCTTGGGTGAGCAGGGCCACTGTCTTCCAAAGATACTCCCATGGGAACAGAAAAAAGGATAGAAGCCCGAAGAGCCATACAAGGCAGCAAGGTCGGGAAGCCACCAGAATGTCAGGGGGATGTTTAATTTTGAAAATCAGTTAATGTAACGTGTCATATCAACAGATTGAAGGTAGAAAGTCCATGCTCAGGTTTATAGATGCAAATATCTGTTTAATTTAAAGATTCAACATCCCCTCATGACTAATAAAGAAACAAAACCTATGGCAAATCACATGTAAAGGTGTTTAAGATATTCCCTTTAAGGGCCGGGCATGGTGGCTCAAGCCTGTAATCCCAGCACTTTGGGAGGCCGAGACGGGTGGATCACGAGGTCAGGAGATCGAGACCATCCTGGTGAACACAGTGAAACCCCGTCTCTACTAAAAACTACAAAAAACTAGCCGGGCGAGGTGGCGGGTGCCTGTAGTCCCAGCTACTCGGGAGGCTGAGGCAGGAGAATGGCGTGAACCCGGGAGGCGGAGCTTGCAATGAGCTGAGATCCGGCCACTGCACTCCAGCCTGGGCGACAGAGCGAGACTCCGTCTCAAAAAAAAAAAAAAAAAAAAAAAAAAGATATTCCCTTTAAGATCAGAAAAATGGCAAGAATGGCTTCTTTTATCTTTTCAACTCTGTAATGCCTTAAAGGGCTTAGGCAGTGCAATAAGAAGAAAAAAGAAGTAAAAGAGAGATTGGAAAGCAATAATCAAAGCTGTCATTATTTGAGGCAGATAGATCATTGAAAGTACCTCTGATTGGTTGCAGCAGCCAATCAGATGTTTGCATAGAGTAACTTGGTAACTTCAGCCTCTCGTTGTTTTCCAAAACAATTAGACTGATTGCCAGCCACCACTTCATTTACATAGGGTGAACACAAGTGGCCAAAGGGAAACCTCTAGGGGATATTTGGACCCCGGAAGATACTGTAACCAGGGCTCTTGAGCTGCTGCTGTGGCCCACTCCCACCCTGTGGCATGTACTTTCATTTTCAATAAATTTCTACTTTTATTGCTTCAGCCTTTCCTTGCTTTGCTGTGTGTTTTGTTCAATTCTTCATTCAAAACACCAAGAACCTGGACAACTTGCAGTTGAGACCCTCTACAGGTAACAAGCTGGGGAGTGCTCCTTCCAGGGTCCCAAGGGGAGACTCTGGTCCTTGCCTGGCTGAGCTTCTGGTGGCTGCCAGCATTCCTCAGCTTGTGGCCACATCACTCCACTCTCCATCTCCATGGTCACATCACTTCTTTGCTGTCTGTTTTCAATCTCCCTCTGCCTCTCTTATAAAGACATTTGCGATGCATTTAGGGCATACCTGGATACTACAGGATAATCTCCCTTATCAAATTCCTTAACCTAATCACATCTGGAATACACTGTTTTTGCCTAGAAATTCACATTTGCAAGTTGCAGGGATTAGGACCTTCTCAGGCACCAGACGATAAAAAACCATCTTTCCAAGTAGCTCACATGGCATGGCCGCTGGGTCCTAGAGGCGCTGTTGGCCTGACAGCAGAACTCACGGACTCTTAACGCCCTTGCAAAATGAATGCACTTGCATATGGGAAGGTCTCTTGGAGTCCACCTTAGCTCCTCTCACACAAGGTAGCAGACCTGGCCGACCTTCCTCACTTGAATAGAGAGCCCTGGGGAGCTCTCAAAAAGTAGCCAGGCCCTAGATCAATTCAGTCAGGACCAGTGGGGGTGCGGTCCCTGCACCAATAGGTTGTTTAATCTTCCCAGGTGATTCTGTTGTTCAGGCAGGGCTGGGAACCATGAACCATGTGGACTTTAATGTCCCTTGCAGGTGAGACATTTGACAAATAAGCAGAAATGGAGCCAGGGTCTTCACTGTGGCTCCACATCAGCACCCCCGAGGGTACGGACATTGAAAAGACAGGTTTCTGCTCCATCCCCCAGGTAGGTGATCTCATTGGTCTGGGTGTGACCTGGGCATCAAGACCTTCAAATTTTCCCAGTGATTTCCACATGCAGCCCAGGTTGAGAACCCTGCAGCCTGTAAAAGGGAGCCTTACGCTGTCACTGCTATTGCAAAGGATGATTATCAGATCTGGGGAGACCTTCCTGATTCTGAGTTTCCAAACCACAGAACAGCTTGTTCAGGGAGACTGTGGAAGTCATTTCTCCGGAAATCTTGACTGATCCAGGAGGTTTCTAGCTGTCAGAGGATTCAGCTATGGTTCTGCTGCCTGAAGGTGGAGGCATGGATTAGGTGATTTTCAAAACACCCTGAAACTTTCTGAGTTTATAAAAACTGATATCATACCTCCCCTTGATAGATTCCTTCACCATTTAGACAAAGAATATAAAAAGAATTAAAATAACCCAATGAGTTCAGGATTGTGGAAAATGTCATTACTGGTAATGAAAATGACAGGAAGCCTTGCTGGCGCTTGCTCCTTCCCCAAAACTAACATGAGAAAATGTTTTTTCTTCTGATGCAATCATTAAGTTTGCCCAAGAAAACGTTTCTGTGCGTGCCTCAGGGCAGGGGCTCAATGAAGCCTGTAACTAACTGATAAATGTGATTGTCTCCATTGGCCGAACCCTGCCAGGGCAGACTGGCTTCCCAAGTGGATTAATGAACTCTTCGCTACCCTGTGCTGGGAGGCTCTACAGAAGGGATTTGAGATTCCTGAGGTCCAGAAAGACGACTGTGTTAAGAAATGGAAGACGTTTGGGGTGACTTCTGCAGCTGGCGGCAGCCACAGTTCTAGGATCAGAGCCTAGAAGTCAAGACCTCAAGATGGAAATAATAGTTCAAAGGCAGTCTCATCAGATGGCACTGGGAGGAAGACACAGATTGGCTCAGCACCGAGCACAGATGATGTGTCTACCCCGTGTGTCTCCCTGCTCTCGGGAGGTTGTGCTTTAGTGGAGGACAGATCTCAATGCAGGAGTCTTCCAGCTGGGTGGGGATGGGTGTGCTCAGAACACTGACCCAGACTGGGGCTGGGATGGGTGGCATCTGGTTGGAGAGCTGAAGACTGGGCAGCGGTAAAACAGCGCTGGGAGCCGGGCAGTGGATGCACAGGCCGCAGTAGGAGCAGATCGTTTACTCAGTTGCAGAACACACAATGAAGGTTTAACCTCACTAGCAATCAATGAAACAAAAAATTAAAAGCCCCTTGCAGAGTCATTTTTCTCCTCTGGAAGAATACTCAAGGGATGAGTGGGGTGTAAGGAAGCGGTTCTCCCCGCCCTGTGGGTGAAAGTGTGAACCATCATGACCCTTCCAAAAAACAATTTGGCATTCTGTGTCAGGCCCAGATCTATCTTGCAACTAATTATTTTCACTCATGAGAATTTATTCCAAGAAGCAATCCACCTTCCAAAGGCTTTATGCCCTGCGCTGCTATTTATAAGAGTTGTCAGCAGAAGCCAAACCCTTCTCCTGCAAGCACATAGACGTAACCTTTATGCCCCCAGCTAGGTATACATGTATTCCACATAAGGGATATTATTAGGCCATGAAAATAAAATGTATGACGACATAAAAAATGCCAATGATACAAAAACATTGAATGTGACATGCAAAATCAAAACTATATTTATTTGGGAACAACTATGTAAAAATAAAAGAGGCTGCACTGAAAAAAAAAGGAAAGAAATTATTCTTTGTTAAAGTTATACTACTAGCAACTATTATTTTCCTCTTTATTTTCTGTATTTTCTAAATTGTCTATATGAGTATTATTTTATAATAATAAGAGCTTGTTTTGTTTAAAGAAAAGGTAAATTCTGTTTTAGTTGCTAAACGGAAGCCATGACTCGTTACTGTGGTCCTTATTTTTGTCGTAGCTGGTCAAGTGATTTTTAACAACCGGCCCCAGCCACCACCCCTACACACACAAACACACATGCCTCCTATCGGGAGAACACGCATGTGGAATGTTGTAGAGTCACTCTGATTGAGGTGGTAGGATGACAGCAGAAACAGTATTTTATCCCCTTTCTCTCTGACACACACTTGCACATGCCAAGCACTTAAAAAGGGTCTGGCTTTCAGTAAAATTGATTATTACCATTATTATTATTTAATCCCTTTTTTTTTCTTTTGGAATGGAGTCTCACTCTTGTGCAGCCTGGAGTGCAGCAGTGAATCTCAGCTCACTGCAACCTTCACCCCTGGGCTCAAGTGATTCTCCCTCCTCAGCCTCCCAAGTAGCTGGGACCACAGACGCATGACATCACGCCTAGCTAAGTTTTTGTATTTTTGATAGATATGGGGTTTTACCACGTTGCCTCCAGGCTGGTCTTGAACTCCTAAGCTCAAGTGATCTACCTGCCTTTGCCTCCCAAAGTGCTGGAATTACAGGTATGAGACACCATATCCAGCCTATCATTTACTCGTAAAATGACAGCTTTACTTACTTAAACTTAAATAATGTTTTCTTCTCTGAAGATTAAGATTACCACATTGTCTTTCAACTTTGAATGATTTTGTTGTGAAAACTGCAGGCCACTATCATAAACTTTCTTCCCTTGCAATTGAGTTGATTGTTTTTAAGCCTAGATAGCCAATGAGTTGGGTTTTTTTTTTTACATTTTAACTAAAGTAGCTCCATCAGAATATCACTCATATTTTGTTGTGCTATGACCATTTTTCTGGGTCATGAAATTTCAGGTAAATTTGGATCTTTCTTTATATGAGGATAGTTTCTTCTACTGTATTTTTCAATTCTGTGTTTTCTTCTGCTGTCTTCAGAAAACATCAACTATTTGTACATGAGACAGCATTTGTCTGTCTTTCAAATCTCACTTTCTTCTCGTCTATTTTAGCTCTTCATTTTTTTCCACTTCATTGTGCTTCATTTTCTCAATTCTGTCCTTCTTGTCACTGCCTATTTACTCAACAGTATCTTGTCTCTTTTTCGATGACTCTCATGTAACTTTTCTTTCTACACAGTTTTTAATGTTATTGCTACAGATTCGTTTTTTAAATCTTCTTAGCTATCTTATCATCTCTTCTTCAAGTTCTCATACCTCTTCTTTGAGCTCTCATTTCAGAGTGATGACATTTCCTCTAATTTTATTGATTTCATGGCTTTGGGGTGTAATTTCATGTGTTGGATGACATCATGCTCCAGGTATGTGTTTCTCGTCTGCCCTTTGTCTTTACTCTTTTCCTTTTCGTTCTCAATACCTTCCATAGATATCATGCTGGATTCTTGTTGATCATTACTTATCTTGGAAGGGAGTCTTTAATTCTTGCTAAGTGTTAAAGAATAGCAGATAAATATCCAGCTTGGTTCTGCCCTGTTGTCTGTGAATGTATTTCCATCTGCATTCTACCCTGAAAATCTGATGTTGCCAAGTCGTGAGATCTTCCAAGCTTAGAGTGAAGTCCCTAACATCATGGATGTATGCAGAAAGTTGCTTTATTTCTATATCTCTATTATATCTTCAGGATTTCATGTTTCCTTTCCTTCTGGTGACCAAGATCAGAATGGTAAGTCTGCTGGTTTGCCTTCCCTGTTTTGGCCCCAGTGCTGGTATCCACATTTTTGCAAAGGTGCATGTCCACATGCTTCCCCATGTTCTATCACTTTGCCCTGCCTCCCTATCCTCTACACGTTGTGCTGCATGAAGAACCCTCCCATGTCCTCCAGTGTCGTTCTAAAGGGGGAGTCTGGCCTTAGACCCTCAGGTTGTGCAGCTTGCCTTTGGAAGGCCATGCATGCTTCCTCACCAATTGTACCTGTTTTCTAGTTTCTTCATATGTGATTTTTACTTTTCTACTTCTTTTCTTTTATGTTTTCACTCTGCAGAGTTTCAGTGGGGCAGCATGATGGAGCCAGGCCACCAATTTCCCCTAGCTGTTAAAGACTTGCTTTGTCCCTTGCCCAGGAGCTAGCAGCCCCATGGACAGCTTTTGTCAGGTCAGTCAGACACACATTTTGGTCTCGCTTCATCACTTGCAGGCTATATTTACTGCCTTTTGACTTATCAGCCTCTCCAAGAGATCTAAAGCACTTCTCTCTGCCAGTGGTTCTCAGTCTTCAGCATGCATCGGAATCACTTGGAGGATTTGTCAGAACATAGAATGCCAGGGTCCACCTAGAGTTTCTGATTCAGTAGGTCTGATCTAGGGGCTGAAAATCTGTGTTATTGACAAGTTCTCAGGAGAGGCTGAGAGCTTTCTAAATGCTGCTGATTTGCCGAACATGCTGCTCTATACAGGCCACAGAACCAGGTATACACCTTTCTGCAGGCAACTCTGCGTCCCTCCATCTGCAGAAGAATCCAGGGCAAGCATAGGGAAGGACTTTATGCTTTCTGAAGCTGAAGTTAGTAGGGTACACTATCCATGTTGCTTAACTTCAGATGGAGAAAGGTACAACTTAGTGCCAGGTACAATGCAGTGGCTGACTCTACAGCTTTTGCCATCAGGGCATAGAGAGAGGCACTAAGTAGAAGCTGGAAGGAGCAACAGAGGGCTGAGGGGAAGTGTGGTGGAGTGTGGGGGAATAGAAAAGAAGAGAGACATTCATGATGGACCAAGAAGCAGTGTAGAGAATATGGCAAAAGAGATCAAGCCATGGGCAGTTCTGTGGATTGAATTGTGTCCCCCTGAAAGATATGCTGAGGTCCTCACCCCTGGTACCTGTGAACGTGACCTTTTTTGGAAATAAGGCCTTTGCATATATAGTTAAGTTATAAATTAAAATGAGGTCATGCTGAAGTGAAGTGGGCCCTTAATCCAATATGTTGAATATTCTTATAAGAGGAGAAGCATACACAGATTCACACACAGAGGAGAAAGCCACGTGAAGACACAGACACACAGAGGGAAGACATCCTTGTGGTGATGGAGACAGAGACTGGAGTTACACAGCTGCACACCAAGGAAGGCCAAGGATCGCTGGAAACCACAAGAAATGAGGAAAGAAAGCACGGTCCTGCTAATGCCTTAATTTTGGACTTCTGGCCTCCTGAACTGTGAAAGCATCGGTTTCTGTCACTTAGCCATCGGTCTTTGGTACTTTGTTGTTTGCCCTAGGCAACCAGTAGAGGCAGGGGCCATTTATTTTCTTCTTTCAAAAGCAGTAGAGTAGAGCAGCAATCCCATCTGCTCACCTTTGAAATGGGTCAGCTGAGCCTGAGAGGGGCCTAAACACTTTCCTCAAGGTCAATGTTCTCATGCTGTTGGTCCTGTTCACACAATGTCCCGCCTTGGCCTGCTGGGTTCATGTGTGTGAGTGAGGTCCCACCTCTGCATCATGTCAAGTTGTTGGTGGACCAGGTCCTGTTCACGGTGATGACAGCAGCAGTCTGTTGGCTCTACTAAAAGGGATGGGACTCCCGCTTTCTTGAAGGAAGCCCATGTTATAAGAATTAGAAAGGAGTCTGACAGTCCTGATTCTGAACCCTCATGGAGGGTTCTGTCCCATCAAGGACTCTTTGGACTTTATGATGCAGAAGGGTCAGGAACCCTTCCCGTTAGGCATTTAGATTGCAACTCTGCCTTCATAATCTCAAAGTTGTTCACACTTGGACCACCTGATACTTGTATCTTTACATTAGCCTTTTTTATGCAATAAAGTCTACAATATGATACTGCTCACATCCACCAAGAGGGCTATAATTAAAAAGACAGATAATAGAAAGTGTTGGCGAGCACATGAGAAAACAGAACCCTCATACACTGTTGTGGGAATATGAAATGGTGCAGGCTTTTTGGAAAACAGTCCAGCAGTCCCTCAAATATTAAACATAGAGTTGCCCCATGACTTAGCAATGCTATTCCTAGGTATATAGTCAAGAGAAATGAAAACATGTGCACACAAAAATTTGCATATGGACAGACATAATAGCATTATTCAGAATAGCCAAAAAGTAGAAACAAACCAAGTGCACATCAATAGATGAATGGATAAAAAATGTGGTATATCCATACAGTGAAATATTCAACTATAAAAAGAATGAAGTACTGATACATATTACAACATGGGTGAACCTTGAAAATAGTACACCAAGTGAAGACATCCAGGCACAAAAGGCCTCATATTGTAGAATTCCACTTATAGAAAATGTGCAGAAAAAGCAATTCCATAGAGACAAAAATAGATTAGATTGTCAGTGGAATGGGGAGTGGGGAATGGAGAGTGTATGCTAATGGGTATGGGGTCTCATTCTGGGGTGATAAAAATATTCTGGAATTATATAGGAATGATAACTGTAGAACATTGTGAACATACTAAAAGAACACACTAAAAGAAAAAGAATGAACTTCATGAATGTGTGAATTGTATATATATGACACCAAAAAACTCAAAGAAGCAATCTATGCACTTCAGGATCGAACAAAGAGAAATGACTTTGACTTCATATGGACCTTTTCCTTTTCCCTGAACTTCTCATTTGAGAATTTTCATATCTACTCCAAGTTCCTCTATAGGAGAATATTAGGCTAAGAGCAACATCTGATGATAATTACCCTGGCAACCATGTGCTCCAGGGATTGGAGCAAAGAGAGGCTAGAGACAGTGAAAATAATAGAAAAAAAAATGGCTACAGGAAATAAAGAACCAAGAACTAGGATAGCTGTAATAAAAAAAAGACAAATAATAATACGACTTCCCAGGATTGGGTAGTTGCTTTGACAACAGGATAGCAGGACACGTGGAAACAAGGAACCAAGATGTCTGAGGAGCATTTCAGGATGTATTGATGGCAGGCAGACTACTGCAGAGACCACGGGGTCTGCCCGGACATGATTCCAGAACCCTCAGGGGCCTGGGATGCCCTGCTTAACAGTCTGAAGTAGTGAACCAGATGACCCCCATTGGCCATTTTGGCTCCACAGTGAGTTTAACAAGGAGAAATAAAGGTCTCCAAATCACCCCAATATTAGCCCCTCTCTTTCTACCTGTGGAAGCTGGTCTCTAACGATGGCTCCCTAATGAACCATATTTCCCAATATTCACATCCTCATTTAATCCACAATAGGCATGACATCAGGTAAAAAGTACAACTCTTCTGAAGCCACCATGATGTGAGGAAGCCCAAGCTACCCACACAAAGAGGTCATCTGTGGAGAGAGATTCCCAACCAGCCAACTTGTCCCAGCCATCTCAGTCTGGGCACTGGGCATGAGAGAGAAAATGCTGTCTTGAGTGTCCAGCCTAGGTGAAATTTCAGATGACTCTAGTCCTAGGTGACATCTGACTGCTGAGCCCTGTAAACCCTCAGAACTGTGAAAGAGCATGATAAATTACTCTGAGTGTCTAAGTTTGGGGATAGTTTATTACACAGAAAGAATTAACTGAAACATTAACTCAAGAAGCCACATGAGGCCACCCTCTCTGCAGACACTGGGACCACTTCACTGGATTGGAGTAAGAGGGGAGTGTCACCCCTGCCCCTAGCCCCCACTGGCTTTATTAGTTCTGCCAGATGTGGATACCAAGGGTACCAGCCTCTCCTCACTTTACTGTTGCCCATGGAAGTCAGAGAGGTTCCAAACAACTCTTCTGGGTATGGAGCCCTGGAGCCTCCTGGGGTTGTCTGCTGCTGACTGCTAGTTTCTCTGGCAGCACCCAGTGATATGGGGAATGCCCAGGGCTCTGCCATTTGTCTCCTGGCTAAATCTCCCTTTCTCCACACCGGAGCTCTGAAATTTCCTGCTGCTGTCCATTCCAGGCATGGTGAGGCTTCCCCAAGGGAACCTGGGAAGGATCTAGAAAGGGCAGGGGCTCAAGGAATCCATGCCAGCAGACCCCCAGGTCATACTGGAACCCGCCATGTGCGGTGGCTCTCCCTGGTGTTGATTTAGGGCTCTGTGTATTCTATATTTTATGACTCGTGACCCAGGGCAGAAGCTGCAAGTAGTGTTTATGCTGGCAACAGGGGGCAGCACTTCCTGGGCTTCCTTCCTGGGGAGGGAAATCATGTGTCAGGGGTTTAATTGTTCTGTATGGTGTCAGTTTTCTCCTCCTCCTCCTCCTCCTCCTCCTCTTATATCAGGGTTGAAACAGAGCTTGATCCTTGGGGTAAAATTCCATTCTTACCCCCATGCCCAGCCCTTTTGTAAGACACACAAGCTCACTCCATAGATGAAGCGCTTTAACCCCATCATGGGCACTATGTGGTTTTTCACGGAAGTGACCAGTGTGCTCCCTGAGTTTGAGGGCCAGGGCTCCATAACAGTACTAGGATGTGACAGTTAGACAGGGGTCAGCATGGACATTGCTGGTGTTTGGGCCCACAGTTTCCAGACTGGCTGGCACATTCAGGGCACTCCAGCCAGTGTTACTGATGGTCCGCACCTGTGTTGAGTGTAATACTAGCCAAGACCACCCCCAGATGGTTCAGAGTTGGAGGAGGTAGGGTAGGGGCTTGGGCAGGGAATGGTAAGTACAGTTTATTAATGAAACCTGTTTTAAAATATCCACTCACTCATTAAATACAACACACACACACACACACACACACACACACACACTCCTGAATGATTTTAGTACATTTAGTACATTTAGGCAAAACAGGATTACTTTTCATGTTTCAAAAGCTGAAGATTGGGGCAGTTGTGGTTCCACACATAACTGCAGTCTCCAGGCTTGCCTTGGGTTAGGGATCTGACCAGCAGCTCACCCTTGACCTGTGCTCCCCTTGGACCAGTGGCCTGAAAAGGAGCCACCCAGTGACAGCCAGCAAGGAGGCCATGGGGCCAGCTGGAATTGGCCTCCTTGTCTGCCCCCAGGCCATTCCCAGAGCCCACTCTGCACCTTCCAGAAACGTTTTGCTTTCTCCAACTCCTTTCCTTGCTCCCTAGTCCTGGCTCCAATTTCACACTAAGGATGGAAGAACGGAGTCACATGGGAGTGAGGCCATTTAACTGGACATTCAGCAAACAGCAAGAGATCCAGGTCAGAACCCAGGAGGAGATCTGTTGCCCAGAGGCATGAAGAGGGCTTGGGGATGCTGGCAAAGCCTGGGACAGGAGCACATTAATACATGGAGGGTGTCACCTGCGAGGATGGGTAGACTTGAGCTGGGACAAATGGCAGATGACTTGTGTCATGTGAGCAAAGTCACTTGACTGCTTCAAACCTGTCTCTTCACCTTTAATACAGGTAGGTAAAGAATACTCCGCTTCTCACTAACCTCTTGCTTACTTGCTGACAAATCATATAGATGTGAAAAATGTTTTATGAAGTGCATTTGGGAAATAGCCTCACAATTATCACTGCTGCCAACAGCAATACCTGATAGGGATTGAAGAAAACCCTCATCCCTGCCTTCCACACTCTACCTGGAAAGTCCAGCAAGAGACAGATGCCAGGTGCTGCCCTCTTGTCCTTGCCCCGCCCCCCCGGAAAGGTACAACTAACTCCTCATGTCAAATGGTGGCATCTAATCTTCGCCCCCTTAAAAATGGGCTGACCTCATTAACTTCCTGGCTACTACAGTGCGATGGAAGTAATATTCTAGGACGTCTGAGGCTGGGTTAAAGGAAGCCTTATAGCTTCCACCTGGGCCTCTTGCCAGCTCACTCTTGGGATGTTCTCTGAGCCTCTTGCTTCCATGCTGTGGGAACCCCAAGTCACACTGAGAGACCACAGATAGGTGTTAACATGCCAGCTGAGTGTCCAGCCAAAGGACAGCATCAGCAGCCAGCTGTATCCTGCCTAGAAGAGCCCTCACATGCTGTAGCCCAGGCACCCTATGACTGCAACTGTATGAGGACTCTCAACACGAACCACCCAGCTGAGCCCAGTCAACACAAAACATAACCAGGAAAAATAATCATAAGTTGTTTCTTCAAGCCACTAAGTTTTGAAGTGGAATGTTTAACTGAAACAGCTCTTCATAGACCTACAGGCACCTGAACCCCCTTGTTCTCCTGCCTGAGACCCTACACTCTGAACATCTTCGTCTTCTTCCTAGTGTGGCCTTCTGTCATCCTGTCCCTTGGTATCATCATTCCCTACTTTCTGCTGTTCCCACAAATAAGCCCAGGGTCACTCTCAACTTAAGGCTCTTCCTACAGGTTCCCTACAGGGACAAAGAAGAGACAACAGAGTGACGAACACAGGAAAGTGACTTTAGGTGGGGCCCTGCACATACCATTCTTAGACTGAGGTGGTGAATTCCTCTTTAGAGGACACCAGGAGAAGCACCTGAAGACTTGCAAACCAAACTCTGAGCTCTATCTCATCTTCACCCCCCAAATCCTTGCCCCAGAGGCATATACTTGGGCAGTGTGGGTGAGATCCCTGTGAAGCTCTGTCGGGAGGTCAGCAGCTTTCTAGCCTCCCACGTCCTTCCTCCAGCCAGGGGACCATAGTGCTTGTCCCCTCTGCCACATCTTCTCAGCTTTGACCTTCATTGCCCTGTCCCAGGCCAATGGACAAAGTGATGCCATTCAGAGGAAGGACTCTGTCAATGAGCTTTCCGGCTCCAAGAACCACAGGTCCCAGGGCTTATCAGCCCCTTTACAGTGGGAGCATGCCTGTCAAACATTCCAGGCACAGGCGGCGCTGGGCTGAAAGGTGAGCTGCTTGCTTAAGGGAGGTGGATGGTCTCCAGCAGGACTTTCAGATTAACCTAAGCCCTCACTCTGAAAATACCAAGGTGGGGAGCTTAGGGCACCAATCAAGATAAGAACAAGCCAGGCGTGAGGTCCCCTTTGATTCAGGATCCTCTAGGGCAAGGAGGAGGGAAGGGGAAGGAGGGTAGAATTCTTTCTGGCTCCATCCAGAGACCAGTGAGGCAGGATTTCTTGGGGCAAGAAAGAAACAGAGGTCTCCCACAGCCCCTGCATAACATTTCTCAGGAGAATGTTTTGGAAGTCCCTGCATTGTCCCACAGGCCCTCAAGCCTCCCATTTCTGGGAGCCACAGAAAAGTTTGGCCTTAATGCTGGACTCTCAGCTGGGAAAGCTCAGAACCTGCTTTCCTTGACTTCCCACAAGGCTCTAACTAGCCTCTGCACACAGGGCTCCTTTCTTCTGAGAAACAAAATTTTGGTCTTCCTTGGGTCCCCCAGAAAAAGCCACTTCTAGAAAAGCACTTTGCGGGTTTTGCTGGGGTGAAAGGTCTCGCTAGAAGTCTCTGACACATAGGAAAACTTACATATTGGGGCTTTAGGGGCTTCAAAATATAACATACCTCTTAGGCATCCATTAGGAGGGACAAGCAGGAGCCCTACTTATGGGTGGCAAGATGCCATCTTTGTTCTGGCAAAGCTGATTAGAGAATGCGGCATTAGATGTGCAGCTATACAGACCTGCCGGGTAAACATATCTCCTCCTCCAATCCCACATGGCCAAGAGTGTTCTCTGCAGGGTAAGGGATCCCGACATGGGACAGAAATCTGAGCACAGCCTGGTAATTTGGTTCTGAGCCACATGGAGCTCAGGATTCCTCAGCCACAGGATTCCAGTGAGATTTGGGGCACACAGAGGCCTCAGAGTTTACTGGGGGGATTCCTTTTCTATAGAGACATGGAGTCGGAGGAAGGAGGGTCTCCCCACCAGCAAGCAAATAACAAGTCCAGGAAAACCAGACCATTGCAGGGAACTCAGCTTGCTAGGTTTTCAATGTCTTCTCACACCTTCAGGAGTGACAAGATGCAGGAGTGGAAGGACCACGACCTTGGGGACCCCAGGTGCGGCAAATGGCTTCCTAAAACCCCAGCTTTTGCATCTGTAATGAGCAGTGACAGCTCCTACCTCATGAGAATGCCGTGCAGTAGTGAAGCTGAGTAACCAGCTATTCCAGTTTGAGTGTCCCAGAAAACTCCTCCATTGTGGACAAACTGAGAAGCTGACTCTCCCACTGGAGGCACCAGGTACAAGGTAGGTGCTCAGGAATTGTTTCCCTCCTTCTTGACTCACACTTCTCTTCTGAGAGTGAAAGTGGGAGTATTCTTCAAGCAAGAAGCTGAGACAGCCCTTCACTTTTCCTGGGGAGGGGAAGAGAGCAGGGCCTTTGGACTTAGAGGCCCCTCTGGAGCCTGGAATAGACAGACTTGCATTTCAGAGGAAACTTCCCATGGCATCGCCCCAGGATCAGTCAAAAGGAATCAGCCTCTGGCACACAGCTAAGCGTGTGTCTCTGAGAAAATGTCTGCGTTCCTTTGGAAGGTGCCAGGGACCAGCGAGGGAGCATGGGCATGGGACTCTGATTAACCACATCGCCCTCCCAGCCGCTGGCCCCACATGCCCCAAGCCCACCTCTCTGCCACTTGCAGCGAAGTGCAGCCCCAGAACCCACACCCACCCTCTGTGTGGCCACAGCCACGGGTGTCCATGAAGCCAGAATGTCTTCGGAAAATGGGAACCTTTGGGAAGTACATAGTCATTGCCTAGAAGTCCAATGGCTGTTCTGACAGTCATCTCCCCATTAGATAAATTCCCCCACTGAGCGACTGACTTTTAGTGGAGTTAACCACCTGTGTTCCATGAAAGGAGAGTAGGCCTGTCCCTTTCCAGAAATGCAGAAACCTCATGAGTTGAGATCTTGGCTTCCATGGAGGAGAAGCCTCATGGGTGGCTGAGGGAGGGCCATTACCATTTGCAGTTGAGAAGGTCTGGAAGCCCCGCCACACATGCTGAGCCCTGCCATGGAAATCTTGAGTGTCCCTGAACACCTACAACCTGTGGGGCTTCTTTGTGTCTGTGAGAATATTATAAGCTATCGAGGCTCTCTTTTGCTGCCAGAAGTTCAGGGTGAGCTCCAGGGCTCAACTGTAGCATCTATGTTGGTCTTTGCAGTGGATGGATATGTGTCTTATTTACCTAGCCTTGCTTCTCCACTTTACCTACTGTTTTCCTCAGTCTGGTTTGTTATTTTCGTGGCATCATAATGGACATGTCATTGTTAGAAGATAGTGGGGAGTAGAAGAAAGCCATACTTTCTCATCTCTGAAATGCTCAATTATGGTGGGTGTTGCTTGTGCCAAAATAAGCTTCTTGCTCTAAGTCCTGCGCTGGAGAAACCCAGTTCTACCAGCATCCAGGGTACTGAGAGCATCAAACCTCAACCCCAGGAGATAAAGCGAAAGTTAGTAAACAGCAGTCCAGACTTTGGGGCTAAAAACATCAGGATTCCAGTGAGATTTGCGGCAAATCAAAATCATCTATTGTCTTCTCTACCTTAGCTTTCCCCACCTGTAAAATGAGTATAATATTACCTCCCACACCATCACAGGGGCTGAGATGAGCCACATACACTGTGTGATGTGACACCAGTAATAACTCCCATGACTTCCCCAGCCCCTTGCACATGGTACTCAGACATTACACTAAAGGGCTTACCTATAATTGCTATACAGGGTGCTCATATACAGCCCTGGGAGACACAGGGGGCCAGTCAAAAGGAATCAGCCTCTGGCACACAGCTAAGCGTGTGTCTCTGAGAAAATGTCTGGGTTCCTTTGGAAGGTGCCAGGGACCAGCGAGGGAGCATGGGCATGGGACTCTGATTAACCACATCGCCCTCCCAGCTGCGGGCCCCACATGCCCCAAGCCCACCTCTCTGCCACTTGCAGCGAAGTGCAGCCCCAGAACCCACACCCACCCTCTGTGTGGCCACAGCCACGGGTGTCCATGAAGCCAGAATGTCTTCGGAAAATGGGAAGTGCAACTGGGAAGTCTGCGTCTGAATTTGAACCCAGGCCCTGCCTCCTTTCAAGCCCATTTTCTAGATTGTTACGTCCCACTTCTCCCTGCGGGCCATGTTCTACTAAGCCTGTGCTGCTTCTCCCACCTGAGGGTGGCCTGAGTTTCTGGTTCCACAGCAAGCAAGTGGGGCCTGCCCTGCCTCTCCCGCCTCAGTCCCACAGAGCTCAACAGGGTGGCAGGTGGGGTTGATTCTCTGATCAGGGTAAAAAGTGGAAGGGAATAGGGAGAGTGGCAAACTTAGCCCAGGCCAAAGCCAGGGACCCTGTGCAGGAGTTGAAAACGTGGGTTTCCTAGCCACTCTGCTCTAGCAACTCCTAGAAAGGAGGCCCTACTGGGCCCCAGAGAAGAAACTTAAAATCAGAAGGAGTCTCCTAGTGTGTCACAGCCAGCTTTCTGCCTCCAGGAAAGCCACAGCCAAGGGCAGGCAAGACACTTAGGCCTCTGTTGACTTACAGGCCCCCGGGGAGTGGGTTGCACCATCTTGTGCAAGCCAGTCTCAGCCTCTCGTCACTGGTAATGAAGCAAAGTGACAAAGTGGCCCTTCTTCCTAGCACAGCCATCCTCCTCCCTAGAGTCTCCAGGGAGCCAGGGAGCCAGGGAACCTGCAGGCCTTGGCCGGCCAAGCCCCGGTGTGCTCCAGACAGGGCACTGCTTGGCCACCCAGGAGGCTCTCGTATGTAGTGGACACTTCTGGTATGAGGCCCAGCATCTGCTTCACAGCTGGTTTATGGCTTCTGATCAGGCTCAATAAAAACCCAGACGGCATCTCACCAGTGTGGCACCTGAAGGAGGAATGTGCTTCTCGGGACCCTCAGAAGTTTGTTCTGACATTGGCCACAGGCAGAGACAGACAAGAGCAGAGGGGCTCACTCAGCCCTGGGCCTCACCCAGAGACCCCTGACCAGAAATTTGGAAATCCCTGCCCCACAGACTAACCCTTGCCTTTGACACTTGAATTCTGGTCCAGTTTTCTTCCTCGGCTTCTCATTATAGCAATAGTTTATGATTCTGCACTGCAGCTCTGTAATGCCTACAACATGCCTTCATGTCCTCCCCACCACTCTGTGAAAAATGCGTTAGCATTCCAGATTAACAGAGGAGAAAACCGAAGCAGGTCAGCGGGACTCCAGCCTGCCTTGTGCTTCAGGACAAGGGCAGGTCTGTAAGACCACCACGTGGAGACCACCATGGGCTTCTGGCCCAGGAAAAAAGGCGAGGCTCCCTCCTCACCCCACCCCATGCATGAAGATGAGGTGGGGAAGTTTCCAGAACAATGCGGTTGTGTCATGCAGGGGCCGGCTGACGTGCCTGAAGCTGGGGGGCTGGGCCTGCCCCTCCTACACGTGGGGTACTAGCTCTTCGGGGGGGCTTCAGCTGCCACTCATTTTCTCATCCAAATGGGAATGGTCTGGATTAATGTCTGGCCCAAGTGAATAACCGCTTAGACTCAGACCCGGGATGGATATGTTTCTCCATCTCTTTGAGTGTTGAGTCCAAACCCTGGCCTCCAACCCACTCACCTCTGGGTGGCCTTAGAACTCCCTGACTGCTGAGCCTGTTTTCTCCTGGAAAGTGGAGAACACAGAGGTGCCGTGGGATTCAGTGAGAGGCGGGTGTGAAAACACCCGAGGTGTTCTGGGCACAAGTTCACCTGGCAGGTGCCTGTCCCTGTGCCCTCCGGGCAGGGGTGGTTGGCAGTAGGGAGAGGCTCAGCAGCTGGAGCACAGGATGGGCCAGTACTGCAGTGGGCCTGGGCTGCCTCTGACCCAGAGCCCTGGCCTCCTCCACTCACAGTCATGTCCCAGGGTGCCCACCAGCCCCAGCCTCCTGGGGAAAAACATGCTGCTGAGGCTTCTGAGCACAGTGCAGACCTGCTGAGGCACAACCAACCAGCAGCACTGCAGAGCTGGTGCTTTGGCAGGAGGGAGGTCTGGCTGCAGCTTAGACAGTGTAGATGTCATTGGAAACAGATGCCCAGACCACAGTGTCTCTTCCCATTCCCACCAGGCTCCCTGGACCTTTTCAAGAATCTCCTAGGACAATGTAAGCCCAATGGGACATGAATGATTCTTGGAGATGGCCCTGCAGCTTGAGCGTCAGCCCCAGGACCCCCACACCCATTGCACCACAGCCTCACCCATTATGCGGGGTCTTCCTCCTATTGCCAGGCTGTGTGACACCAAAGCACATTTCTTAACTGCTCTGTGTCTCAGTGCTCCTCATAAATGGAGATAATAATAGCATCAACATCATGAGGATGAAGCTGTGTGGATGAAGCAAAGGGATTAACGTGGAGTGTTCAAAACAGCTCCTCCCGCACCAGGTAAACCAGTACCCAACCCTGAGCCATGAGTAATGGTATTGTCTCCCTTGCCATCGGCCTGACTTTCACCTCATCTTCATTAATGAGCCTGTGCTCTGTGCCAGGCAGTGCCAGGCGAGGGGATAACTGGGCTCAGACCCTCCTAGCTGTGAGAAGACCTGCAGTACAGGCCATGTTCTGCTGTGGGTGCCTCAACGTGGGGCCAAGGCACAAGTAAGGTACATGAGCTGGGAGTTGAAGGCTGAGGCAGCTTCTGCAAGGCTGAATTTGTCTTAAAGCTGCACCACCTCCTAGGATTTTGCCCCTCCAAAAAGTGAAGCTATACAGTTGCAAAGGCAGACCTCCCAAATGGTGGCATTTTAGGTTTTGGAGGACAGGGAGGAGAGGCCCTGGGGTCAAGACTTCCTCCTGGCCCAACTTACACTGCACTCTTCAGGGACTCAGACCCATGTGGAGATGACCCTGGGGCTGAGACCCTGGGACAGAGCCTCCTAGGTTTCCCCCAAACTCTCACATCCTGCCTGTGTTTGGCGGGGGAGCTGGGCTGAGGCCCAGAACTCATCCACCCTGACTCTCTTCCCAAGTCCAGTCCCCAGGCCTAGCAGGCCCACAGAGGGATGTCAAGTGTCCCCCACTACCTGCTGCCCACAACTGCCCCTCCATGCACATGCACACACCCATGCGCACACTATCCCATGCTTTTCTACCTCAAATGCACCTTTGAGCAGGCATCCCTGAGAATCCTGCAACTGTGGTGTCAACCAGAGCATGCCTCAGGCAGACTAGGTGGTAAAGGAGGCTCTAGATCACCCGGCCTCCTCACTCCCTCTCCAGAAGGCAGGCATATGGTCCCCATTGAGGATGCAGCTCTCTGTGTTCTGGCCTAGCCATCACCTTCCTACTTTGAAGACTAACCTGGCTGCTGGGCTTGGTGACAGCTGCATGCCAGGTGCTGAAGCCGCATTGGCCCCAGCCCTGCCAGGCTGCCCCAGCTGGGTTCTATGGGCAGCAGAGGGTGAGATAGAGTTAAGAGTGCAAATGGTGTCTTGGGAGTACCACGCAGGAAGGAAAGGCGGGGAGTGGAACTGGGCAGGGAGTGGCCAGGCTGGGATGCAGCTGAGATAAGGTCTCTGCCAGACCCAGAGAGCTCAGCAGCAGGGATTTGCCATTAGGAGAGGCCCTGCTGGACAGGAACAGCTATGCCCTTGTACCACCACTCTGCTCAGTCAATGACAGGGGGCTGCCCCAGGAGGAGTGGCGTTGGTTAGGAAGCACCCAGAGGTTAGCCCTCATCCAACCATACCTCGCATCTGGGCAGCAGAAAGTACTTTCTTACAGGGTCCTAGGCAGTGAGTCTCTGTGCCTGCCATGTGGGTCTTACAGGAAAGGCAAGATGCGGTTACAATGATAGTGCCTCGTACCCAGGGGCTGGTGCCCCAGGGCCCTATGGAGATGTGGGACACACCTGCCCTGGAAGATCAGGGATAGGGCTTAGCAGTGGATGAGAGGCACCCAGCAGTGGAGGAGGAGGGCACTTCCTGGCCAGGGATCTGCACAGGAAGGGTCAGGAGATGGTGGCCAGTCATGGCAACACCCTGGACTGTGGCTGCAGGACTGAAGCCCAGACCCTGGCCCTTTTAGACACTGCCAGGAGCTTTCTTGTTCTGTCATTTCTCTTCTGTCTGAAACCATAAGAGCCTGGTGCCGTCCCAAGTTCACTTCCTCTCTATCCGCATCATCTCTATTTGGAATGTGGAACCAGAACACACTAGCCCCACAGAGGGGCTCTTGTTTCTTGAAACATCCCTGGCCTTTTCTGCCCAGCCCGGGGTGCTCATTATGCAGGCGGGGATGGCGACGGGGCGAGTTACCAACTAAACCCAAACCACCCTGGTCATGCACAGCAGGAGGAGCTGTTGTTTTTGGACTCAGGAGCTAGCTCAAAAGCCAGGGGTGATTTTGGTCATATGCAGCTGTCGCAGGCCCACGTACTCCAGTTCTGCAGGCCCAGTTCAGCGAGCCAAGGGCTCGAGCTTCGGCCTGAGGGGCAGAGGAAGGCAGGGCTGGGAGGACCGGCCTCCCAGGGCCTATGCAGTGCCCTGGATGGCACTGCCCTTGGCTGCTTTAGGAAGGAGGGACCTGAGGGGGTGCACCCAGCCCCTCAGAGAAAATCCTCATCTCCTTCTCCCAGAGTGGTGTTGGGCCCAGGCCTGGCCCCAGACTGAGGGTGGGAACAGTTCAGTCCTGAGATCCACCCGTGACAGGCACGACCTGTTTGCTTTGCTGCTACTGCTTCTCTCCCCTCTACTCTAATTCGATTCCCTTGGTAGCCCACAAAGTTGGAGCAAGAGTTATTTTCAAATAAGAATCTCTTGTTTACCAAGTAGAAGCTTCCATTCCATTAGAAAAAAATATAGGGCTCCTTCCATCAAATTTCCACTGGAAACCTGGCCTCTATTTTGAAACAAAAGCATCTTAAGAAACTGGGTTCCCTGACTCTCTCCCGGCTCTGCCCCATCTCAGCAGGCTGGCACAGGTCCCCAGCAGCCCCTCACACGCTGCTGTATGGGCACTACTCCCGGGGGCTTGTCAATGTGTGCATTTGGTTCAGGAGCTTGGGGAGCTGAGACCCTGCAGATCTAACAAGCTCTCAGCTAACAAGCCAAGATCTACCAAGCTCTCGGTTAAATCAACAAGCTCTTGGGCAACTGCCTACGATGCTGCTTCACAGGCTGCACCGTCACAGGAACCTCCTCAGAACTGCTGTGCAAAGGGTCAACTGCCCAGACCCTCAGAGGCCAATGTCTTCATGGTGCTCCTGGTGGAGCCACCAGCTGCTCCCAGCCTGGCTGCCACACAGAGAGTACAGCAGGTAGCACATGCTGGAAAGGGCCACCCACCTCCAGGCTTCACCAGACCACAGAGGACTCCAGGTTGGCAAGGTGAGCCAGGGAGAAGAGAGGATGAGCAATGACAGGGCCAGAGAAAATCCAATATCTAAGCTACCAGCAGAGAAAAGGTGCCTGCAAAGGAAATGGAGAAGAAGCATGCTGGGAAATGTAGGGAGTACGTGCAAGGGACGTGTCGCTGTGGAAACCAAGGAGGAAGTGGTTCACACTCCAGTGTTGCAGAGAATCCATGAGAGCTTAATGCTGGGAGATGCTCCTTGGGTTGAGTTCAGCCACAAGGGACTCGATCACTGGGCTGCAGTGGCTCATTGGCAAAATGGGGCAGAAGCCAGTGAGCAAAGGAAGGGGCTGAGCATGAGAGAATGGGGGCAAACTTGGGCTCGTTTTTGTTTGTTTGTTTGTTTGTTTGTTTGTTTGTTTTTAAGAAGGAAGAGTAAGGCAGGAATCAGCAACAAAAAGGGGTAAAGAGGATGACAGGAGCAAAAATGTGCCACCAAAGCCCCAGCAAGCAGTCCTTAAGGGCAAGGGAACAGGGAGCTGTCTTGAGGTTGACAGATGGGTGGAAGAGAGAGCGTCCGCTGCTCCCACCATGGCTTCGGGCTGGAGGCAAGGCAATGCTGAGAGTGAAAGAGGAGCGTGAGTTCTGATAGTTCTGGTTCTAGGCACACACCAGTGGTCTGATGTTCTTCAGCAGCACCGACAGGCCAGATATCAGTGCTGAGAAAGGGGTGGATGGACTAATTCATGGCTGGGGTGTTGCTGGAGCCTAAAGCAAAGGAAAGTAAAGCAGGAGAGACCTGCGGGAGAGCGGCTGCAGTGGTGATCTATGGAGTCTAAGCAAGAGACAAGCAGGTGAAGGCAGTGGGGAGCCAAGAGGTGGGGAGAAAGCAGAGAGAGTGATGGTCTGGGAGATTCAAAGCTGTGTGCCCCAAGTAACAGATTGAGACGGTTAGAAGGGAGGAATTTCTTGAGTAAGAACTAATACTTTTTTCTGGATAATGGCAAAAGTGAGTAGCAGAGAAGGAAGCACAATCATTAGAAGTGATCAAGCAAGAGATCACTGAAGGGACTTAAGTCCCAGAGGTCAGAGCAATCACTCCCAAGGGTGGCCACCTAGGATAATGGCTATTTAAGAACTGAGTTCAGTGGAGCTCATGACCCTGTTCCTGGGATGTGAACCCATTTTAAAAAAAAACACATTCTAACTTCAGCACTCTCCTGTATTGATGGATAGCCAGACATGTGGTGGTGACATCTGAGACTAGTCCTCCACTAATAGGGAGAGACCCAGAGCTGGTCGCCATAGCCAGATGCAAGGCACTATGGCCTCTAGAAGATGCTCCAGAGTGGCAGCTTCACCTTCCCAGGGCAGAAGCTGTCTCTGAGGGCTGGCCTTGTCTGCCCCAATGACCCAGCAATGAGGCAGATGCCGCCAGCACACCCAGGGTGAATGTGAGCTGAGACGTCATGCAGGGCTTCAGAGCAAAACAGAAAATGCCACACAGGTGAGTACAGCCCCCACGAAGGGAGGGATTCCTGTACTTTTTTCTGCTGAAGATTCTAATAATTTATGTCTCCTAAATTCACCTTCGGTGGCACCATTAGGTCCTATTCAACTACACGAGTGTTACACACATTATTTTATAACTTTGTAACAATGCTGAACATGAAAAATGTGAACCAGTTTACATGTATCTCTATGTGGACACCTTTGTTTATCTAACTAGCAAAAGACATCGGTTTATTGATTTATCCTTTCTCTAAACATGCCCATTATAGTAGGACAACTCAATATCCACAAGCAAAGAGTTCATTTGTACTCCTATCTCATGCCGTATTCAAAAATCAACTCAAAATCTGTCAACACCTAAATATAAGAGCTAAAACTACTAAAATCTTAGAAGAAAATATAAGAATATATAACAATCATAGTTTTGGCAAAGGATTCTTAGATATGACACCAAATAAATGAGTGACAAAAGAAAAATTAGATAAATTGGACTTTATCAAAACTTAAAACATCTGTGCATCGAAGGACATTATCAAGGATAGGAAAAGGCAAGCTATGGAATGGGAGCAAATACTTGCAAATAATACATCTGATAGAGGCCTAGCATCCATAATGTATAAAGAATTCTTTTAACTTAATAATAAAAAATTAAAAATAGGCAAATTTCTGAATAGACATTCTCCAAGGAAGCTATATAAATGGCCAATAAGTAAATGAAAAGGTGACTGATATTGTTAGTCATTGGGGAAATGCAACTTAAAACTATGAGATACTGCTTCATACTCACCAGGATGGCTTAAGTTGAAGAGACCAATAATAACAAGTGTTGGTGAAAAAGTGAAGAAGTTGAAACCCACATATGCTGCTGGGGGAAATGTAAAACTGTGCAGCCATTTTGGAGAACAGTTTGTCAGTACCTCAAAAAGTTAAAAGTAGAGTTACCATATGATATCGCAATTCCACTCCTAGGCATATATCTAAGAGAAATAAGAATATCCATCCACACAAAACCTAGTATATAAATATTTATAGCAGTATTTTTCATGAATAACAACCTAAAAATCCATCAAAGGATGAAAGCATGCACAATTTGGCTAATCCATAAGATGGAATCGTATTCAGCTATAAAAAAGGAAAAATCTTGAAAAGGTTCATGGGTAGACCAAGAAAACTAAGTGCTAAGTGCTATTATGCTAAGTGCTGTAAGATGACAGACAAAAAAGTCACATGTTGTGTTTATTTTTATGTGATATATCTAGAATAAGTAGAACCACTGGGATGGGAAGCAGATTAGAGGTTACCAGGGCATGACAGGAAGTGGGATAGGGAATGATTACTTAGTTAACACAGGGGTTTTGTAGGGTGAGGAAGAAGTTTTGAAACTAGACAGCTGGGGGTAGCACAGTGTTGAGAACACATTAAATATTATCACTGAAATATGCTCTTCAAAACAGTTGATTATATGTCACGTGAATTTCATCTTAATTTTTAAAACAGAATTTTTAGATTATGCTTAAAAGAGGAAGCAGGAACTTTTAAGTTAATTACAGTATCATAGTTGTCTCCAACGCTCAGGTTCCGTCAAATTGGGTGGCTGCAAACTAATGCATGGTGTCTATGCCAACTGGAAAATTCCACATCCCTCAAAGGTATTTATTGAATATGATAACTAAATAAAGTGAGTGGTGGGGGGACCCACAGGGGAGAGAGTGGGCAATCATAGGAGGCAAATCTCCTCTAGCTTAAGTTTAGTGATTCTTTGGAGGGCATGTAACACGAGAGAGCAAAGACTCATGCCCTTTCCTATGAATTTGCGAAGGGACCCAGGTGTACCTGAGCTCTCAGAGACTTTGACTGCTGGGTAGAAGGACACTGGGTACTCAGGAATTTGTTATGGCTCCAGCTCAGGGAAGGGTGGTAGATGTCAGATGGCCAGCGCTCTTCTGCCACCCCACCTAAGAACATACATATCTGGGCACACCCCTGCCCTCTGTGGCATCTGGGACAGGGAAGATGTCACCGCTTATGCTTGTTCTGCATAGCTGCTGTTCAGCAGCTTTCATCCTGCTGGCCGAGGCCCATGCCCTCTCTCTCTTAGCAGCTCCTGGCCCAGGTCTGCAGAAGTCACTGCACAGTGGACAGGACTCGCCCTTTCCAGGTTCTCTCCATGCCTTCAGCATCAATGCCTCCAAGGAGGAAAGCATGATCACACAGCAGCCCAGAACAGCCAAGCAGAGGCTGTGAGCAGTGTGGAGAGGGGCTGCACGGGGATGGACAGCAGGAGAGGTGGAAAGGGACATCACAGCTTGTGCTACCACCTGGTCAATTCCCAGCTGAAGGCAGGAGACTCTGGCTGCAAGCAAAGAAGTTCAAGGCAAGCTCTGGTCATTTCTCCAGGGCAAACGGGTGAGTGAAGCCTCAAATCTGTGCCCCAGCAGGCTCTACCCAGCCTAGAGTTGACCTCATTCAGCTCTGACGGGGCCGTAGCCCCAGGGTTTAGAGGAGAGCACCAAGGACAAGATAGCAAGGGGACTCAGAGAGTGGAAGGGGCTGGGACTGACATCTTATGTTTCCTTAAATTGAGCCCTTTTTGTCTCCTTGCCTGAATAAAACATATTCTCCTCATTAATGTTCAGTTCACTAAAGATGAAGCCCCTTAGAAACTCCAGCTCAGGGAGGGGTGGCATGTGGCTCCCCAAATTGTAAAGCCCTCAGCCTTTAGAACCAAAAGTCTCTGTAAGATCTCGTCTCATTCTTCATATGGGGAAAATGAGGCACAGAAGGAAGAAATGAGCTGACAACAAAAATAAGATCAGAACTTTGTGTTTTGTCAACCAGGCCACTTCATATTTATTGATACACGTGTCATGGCCTCAAAGTCAGGAGAAACAAAGGACGCTGGTTGGAAGGAGCGAGGTCTCGGGATGGTGGATGAGAGAGAAGCAATGTCAGGAGAATGCCTAAACTCCTACAAAAGGACATGATCCCCATGTGCGTGCCCCCATGCCCCTCCCCACCACGTGTAATGACAGGGCTTGGGGTAGGAACTGGAGCAGTGCATGAAGAGGGACTCAGCACACCGAGTGCAGGCTCTTGGTCTGTGCATTGCCATAGGCATTGGTGCGATGAGCTGCTGGACTCACGTAGGCCCCTGACTCCAACTCCTCGTCACCTGGGAAGAGGCAGGCCAGCAGTGTAGGGCCACAGGGAAGCATAAAAAGGGTGACATCAAAGGCTGTGCTGAGCCACCGTCGCCAACCAGCCTCACACTGCTGGTTATCCCAGAGGCTTGGAGCAGGGCTAGAGGGATGAAGCGGGCCTGGACTGCATCCTTAGGGAGACAGAAGCTGTCGTCGATATGGCCGTTCCCTTGTCCCCTCCCTCCTGCTCCTACAGCAAGCATACCAGAGCTGACTCCTCTCCACATCGCAGCATGGAGGTGTGGAACCACCCCACAGACACCCTGCACCTCCCAGGTCTGGGCAGAGAGCAGCCAGCTGGCCACCGAGGTGTTTTTCCATGCGGCTGGGGGCCCGCTGCGGCTGCTCTGGCCGGGTGGTGACTCACAGCTGGCAGGACTCTGGCCCAGCGATATTTTGAGATCCGGCTCCATGATGGACTGATGTGACAGCTTTGTTCTCTCGGGCCCTTTTGATTTGTGAATCCCCCTTTGTGGTTTGCTAGGGATGCTCAGACCCTGCTGTTTCTGGGCTCCAGCGACCGCTCGCTCAGCTGGGCAGGCGGGACCGGCTACAGCGGAGGTGGCAGACAGCAAGTGGGAGCAACAGGGCTCAGTGAGGACTGAGCCGCCACCGGCCTGGGCAGCTAGAGCTGCACTTCCAGGCTGTGTTGGACTGACTGGGTGGTCGTGGAAGAATGATAAGTGCCTGCTCAGAGCCAGCTATGCATGGCCAGATCGCAAACCACAGGGCTACACAAGAGCTGCCCTGCTGGGCCTGGGCCTCAGCCCAGAGCTCTCTAGATCATCTGGGGAGGTGTGGGGGTGGACCCGGAGGCTTCTGGAGACTTGCAAGGCAACCAGCCCTTGGGAAAGAGCACTTTGGGGCCTGGGACGGCCGGGCCAGCTGGAAGACTCAGAGCCGGTCAGACGGGGTCTGTGGGACCTCATTTGTGGCACCTGCATTGAAGGCAGGCAGGGATACAGAGGAGAAAGGGCTTCAGAGCTAGAGACAACTAACTGGGTTCAAATCCCAGCTCTGCTCTAGCCAGGGCTGGGGCTGTGGGCAGCTTATTTGACTTCTAATTCCTCACTGGGAAAATAGAATCATAACACCCATCTCTCCAAGCTTTGAAAGGTTTCATGTGAGCATTAATACACACAGATGTGCTCAGAATTCCATCTGTGCAGAAAATGTAGTCCTCTACCCCTCTCTCTTACTCACACACACACACACACCAATCCTCCAGCTGTCTGCCTCCTCTGTGGTCCCTGGGGTAGGAATGACTTGTTCTCAGTTTCTTTCTCGCCAGGTATCCCTCCATACTCAGTTCCATGGATTCTTCCCAAGATTGATGTGTTCTCAGATAAAGGTGAGCCAGTTTCCAGCCACCTGCCTGAGGGCAGCTGAATTCACACAGACACACACACAGACATACAGACCCACACATACGCACACACACTGCTGACTCCCAACACTAGCTCAGCAAATATAACAGGGCCTTTTTTGGTTGCTGAAAATTTCGTGGTCACAGATGTTCCTTCCAGTTAAACAGTGAGCTGCTACTGAACAAAGCTTCGTACAAAAGAGGGAAAATGCAGACCTCAAACCGAGTTTTGCTAAATGAAAGAAGGAGGACATGGAAACTAAGGAGCTTTGCAGATCCAGCAAGATATGATGTGCCCCAGGGTTCCACGGTCTCAGCCTCAAGGCCTCCACCACCCAGAGGAGACAGCACTAGAGTCTGTCCTTATGATGCAAGATCTGGGTTGGAAGAGGCCTTATGTGTCACCCTTCCCTAGCATCATGTGATGTAGGACATCCCCAGCAGCAGCTAGAGACACTTGCCTCAGGACCCAACCAGGGATGCAAACGCACTCCCCTTTGGGCAGCTCTCGGTGCCAGCAAGGCCTCTGACTGGTGAAAATCTGTAGCAACTGAACCCTATTCCGCTGCCTGGGCCATGCAATACAGATCTGCTTCCTGTTCCTCAAGACAAGATGAGGGCCCTTTACAGATTGCATGAGTCTTCTCATTCCCAGAATAAACCACGAACCATCAGCCCACTTTTCCTGGCAGGGAAGAGTCCCAAGAGTCCCATTCTCTTCTGCAGTAAAGGACAATGCATCACTTTACAACAGGATAAGATGGCCATGGGGAGCCTCTGGGGAGCCCATGCTGAAAACCCTCCCCTGGGCTACCCCACCTCAGCAACCGGGGTGCTCTCTCTGGTCCTGCCAAGGGCTGGGGGCTGGCCTGGTATCTGGGAGCCTTGTCTTCACTGCCCAATCATGGCAGCTTTGATCCCATGACTCTCAGCTTTTCCATCAGAATTCAGACAGCAGTAATAGTAACTGCTTGCTTGTAAAGTGCTTGGAGCTCAGAGGAGAAAAGGTGTCAGACAAGTATAAAATGTTACTACTGGCACAAGCCAGAGGATGGAATGGAAAATCCCAGCAGAAAGTGGGAACTCAGAGGAAGCCATTTGTCAGCTCCTCTGAACATATGGATACAGGAAAAGGGGCCTTCCTCTGGCAGCCAGGCACAGCCCGAGTCAGCCGGAGAGGCTGGGAGGAGATGCAGGTGAACATGAAGTGTCCTGCCTTCTGACATCAACTACTGATTTAGCAGCCATGCCTTCCGCCTCAAGACCGGCTGTCCATTGCACACCTTAGGTGGTGCTGCCAGCAGATGGGCTCGGGTACCCAGAGCTCCAAGCATCCAGCTCAGCCCGCAGAAGCCTCCTGGAGAAGAGGACTGCAGGAACTAAACCACTGCAGCAGCCATCTGGAAGAACCAGCCCAGTTCTCAAACAGGGGTGCACCAGGCAGAAGAGTCAGTCAGCATGTGGCCATGAAGACTGGGAAGGGTAGATGGAAGAGGCACTGAGCACTTAGATGATGCAATGAACTAAGGAAAACTTTTAAAACACTCTAATTGCTGTTCTCAGAAATTCAGGAAATGTGTACATTCATAAAGGAATCTCTGGCAATATATCTTCTTAGACATTATAAGTGTGACCCACAATTTCCTGTCCTCAAAGTGATCATCAGTAAATGAACTGAAAGATAAAGTCAAGGAAATCTGTCAGAACATAGGGTAGGAAGACAAGGAGAAAGAACTTCAGATTAAAGTGACTCATATATCTTGTTAGGATTAATGAAAAAATAAAACCGTATAACATTTTAAAACATGAAGAATAATGAGAAAATCAGAAACACTGAGACAGAAAACATCATCACCTACTAATAAGTAAGACTGGCATCTCATTAATGAAACTTACTGTGACTACGTTGTTGAAATTCCAAAACCTAGAATTTGATAGTCTCACAATCACAGTGGGAGGTTTTAGCACCTACTTGTAACTGCATCAGATCTATCTGGCTCAACTTTTATGAAACTAAGTTGTGAGCTGTTTTCAGGTTACCATGGGCCCGCAGATTGAAGGTGATGTAATCTCAGCATGCTCAGGTGAACCAAGTGGACAGCCATAGGAGGAACCTCAGGGCTAGGACTGAGGAACTGGGACTGAACTGAGAAGCAGACACCGCCTGGCAGAACCCAGGATCCAATCAGAGGAAGCTCTGGTATCACCCTGTGGGAAGATCCAGTCAGATCATGCCTCCTGGCATCACCTCATTGCAAGATCCAATCAGATCACACCACATTACGCTATGCTTATGAAGCCTGACCCAAACCTCTGCTCGAGGAGATAGGTTTGAGTGTTTACTCTTGCTTTCTTGTCCATTAACTAGCAATAAAGTTTTTCTTTTCCCAAAGTTGGTGCCATGGCATTGGCCTCTATGTGAATTGGGCACCAAGCACATTGATTGCTTGGTAACAATACCATGTTCCTAGATGGGAGGACTTAATGTTATTAGGATACCAATTACCCCAAAGTGAACATAAATATTAGATTTTTCTCCTTGACTCTTGACAGTGAAAACTTTTGTATGAAAAATTAAAGACTCCCACTGAGGATGTTGAATATGAAACTCGTACTGCAAAGAATCAGGGGATAGTTTAGAATTCACTCTAGTTATGGTGATGGTGGTGATAGTGGAGGAGCAAGTGGTGGAGGTGATGGTGGGATGGCAGCACCCAGCACCCAGAGTCTGGTGGAGACAATAATAGCAGAATCAGAACAGCCTCTTGGCAGCAAGAGTCCAGGGCAATGTCTCCAGTGGCACCATTTGGCTTGTTTTTGGCTCTCTGGCATCCCTCTATCCTGGCCTTTTGTCCAAGGGTTGTTTCTAAACACTGCAATCTCTTACTATGACATCCGTTATCATTCTAATAAGTCTCTTTGCTGCCTATGTTTAATAAAGTGGGTTTCTATTGCTTACAACCAAGAACCCTGGCACAATGAGTTTTCCAATCTTGAGTAAAGGAAGTATTTTTTAAGCAAGGCAGGAAACCAGAAATATTGTTTTAAAAGTAAAAGACTGACTAATTTAACCACAAAACTTGAAACAACTCAATAGGAAAAGTGAAAGGGCCAAGTTCTTAAGGGTCTCGGCACAGGAGAAAGAGGAAGGCTGGTAAACATAGAATAAGATGCTCATTCTCACAAATCTTCAGATGGAAAAAATGAAATACCATTTTTCCCTTTAGGTTAGCACAAAAATACATAAATGATACATAATATCCAAGGTGTGACTGGGTGGGAAAATGGGGTCTCTTACAAAGCATTGGACAATGCAAAGAAGTGACATTTTCAGCTGAATTGAAGGTTATCTCCCAGCATTCGAGGTGAGAGTTTTCTCTACTCAAAAATGTTATTTCTTAGCATTTATCCTAATAGAAATACTTGCACAAAAGCATGAAGATATTAGTAGCTGACTTATTTATAGCGGTCCCAAAGTGTAGGCAATCTAAATAGTGTCAACAGGAGATAATATTTACTTCTAAAATAACCAAAACATGGAACAAAACAGAATATGGAAAACTGAGTAAGAAGTAAAAACTGTTTAATGGAACTATATTAACTGATCTAAAAGGCTCCTTGGTTTATCTTTGGTTTGGTTTATTCTTTTTTTTTTTTTTTTTTTGAGTTAGGATCTCACTCTGTCACCCAGGCTGGAGTGCAGTGCCATGATCTCGACTCACTATAAACTCTGCCTCCTGGGCTCAAGTGATCCTCTCACATCAGCCTCCCCAGTAGCTGGGACCACAGGCATGTCCACCCAGCCAAGCTAATTTTTGTAGAGATGGGCTCTTGCTATGTTGCCCAGGCTGGTCTCAAACTCCTGGGCTCAAACAATCCTTCCACCTTCGCCTCCCAAAATTCTGGGATGACAGGTATGCACCATCTTGCCCAGCCGGTTTATTCTTTAGTGAAAAGGTGATTGCAAAGCACTGTATATGGTATGATTCAGTTTCTCTTTTACATTTGTTTTAATTGCAAGGAGGGTACGTTCAAGGTGGACTTTATACACCTCTGTAACAAGCAATATTGTAAAGCCAGCATGTTTTGCTTTTCCAATTTCTAAGCAAAACTAAAAGTAAAAAGGAATTGGAGTCCCCAGGATATACCTTTCGTGGTAAATTAGTAGTGGTGTTTCTTGTTTGTCCTGAATCCTTGTGAACCTGTTGGGAGTCCTAGCTAGTCTGGGTGCAGGCTGGACCTTGGACTGTGCCCTATGCCTTCCTGCTAGGGGAGTTGAAGGAGGACAGGAGGAGGCATGAAACATGCCTTGTTTCATCCCATGGCTTCAGGAAAGTCCCTCCAGAGCCTAGATCAAGTTAATAGGAGAAACACTGCAAAGAGTAATATAGCTACCTATATTATGGACAGATGAAAAGGTATTTATTTGACCCAGTAAGTACAATCTACCATGCCTGTGGCACATCCTGAAGGAATATTACTGGGGGACTGCCTGCCTGACAGCTCTTTGATTTATGGAGCCAAAGTCAATGAAAGGCAGAGCTAATACAACTGCTTTTCAGCTCCACTTTCCATTCCATTTCATAGAGAAGGTGAAAAGATATGCTTGTTTATAATTGGGTGAAACTCAGAAACCTCCAATGGGACATTTGCATGTCTGTGTCAGTGGGCATTTCTGTCATCCAAAAGGGGACTTCCATCTGAGGTGGCTCTTGAGGCAGGAGCGTAGCTCTGTCAGGAGGAGGCCTGAGCTAAATACACGTTGTCCATGCTGGGAGCTTTCTGGGCAGGGCTCGGGGGACGGGTGGAGCTGTCTTGTTCAGGAGCCGGATTTCTGAAATGTGATACACAGCTCCTCTTCCCAGTGGGTCGGCCTGCCTTTCAGAATCTACAGGAGACTGTACTTCCAAGAAACAAGTGGTTTCCTGAGGGACTAATCTGCCTGCCCCCCACTTGAGTGCTGACACCAAGGCTGAAGGCAAATCCTTGCTGGAAGACTGGGATGTAGTGAACTTGGGTGTGAGATAGATTTGGGTTCAAACCATAATTTTGAGTAACTTTGAGAAAGTCACTTCCCTGAGCCTCGTTTTCTTCCTCTGTAAAATGGGCACATTTATCCTCGTCATGGAGCTGTTCTACAGATTCAGTGAAATAATGGATTTGTCTGCCATGGCTGTTGTAAGAGAGCACCACAAACCGTGTGGCTTAGACAGCAGATGTTTATTGTCTCACAGTTGTGGGGGCTGGAAGTCTGAGATTAAGGTGCTGGTAAGTTTTGTTCCTCCTGAGGGCTGTGAGAAAGAAATGCCAAGATTTTCTCTGAGTTTCTCATGGTTGATTTCCATGTTTATTATTCCTAGGCTTGTAGAAGCTTCACCTGGATTTCTGCCTTTATTGTCATATGTTATTTACCTTCTATGTTTGTCTGTGTCCAAATTTCCACTTTTTATAAGGACTCTAGTCATATTGGATTAGCAGCCTACCCTAATGACCTGTAATGACCCTATTTCCAAATAAGGTCCTGTTGTGAGGTAGTAAGGGTTAGGATTTCAACATATGAGTGAGGGGAGGCACAATTTAACCCAGAGCAAGTGGCACGTGTAATGTCACTGACATAACATAGCTCCTGAGTGAATAGTAGCTCTCTTTGTCCACAAAGTCCCCTCTTTCCAGCATCTAGGTGGAAGGAGGCAATGAAAGTGGAAGAGGGAAGCCACATATGTCTCAGTGGGTTCTTTAGGTTGAGAGTCACCCACCCCACACAGCTTCTGCCCAGTCTCTCCCACTCCATGAGCCTATCCATCAATTCCTTTGGCCAGTAGGCATCTCATTTCCCCGGAGCCCCAGGAGCTCCTGTCTACTGTCGTTTGCTGATAAGCCAATGCTTGCTGATGCATGTCCTGATTTCAGAGTGTGTCTGCCTCTCTCTTCATTCTGTGGCCATGCTGTGGTTGCTGAGAGCAGGGATCTGCCACTCCAATGCTGTGCACCCTGACCCAGCGGGGGTCTCGCAGAGATAGTCTCTAGTGAGGGTTTGAAGGATGTAGGAATGAAGGAACAGCAGCTTCAATAACAAGATTGTCATAAATTTGTTTAATATAGTCGCTGCCTCAGCATCCATTTTTGTGCCTGACATAAGCTGTTTGGAACTCAGTTGTACCCAGTTGCCTTTGGTCTCAAAATTTCCTCTCCACCATGTGGCTGTCCCTCATCCCACTGACCCAAAATCCAGTACCTGACCATAATAACACCAAGTCATGCCAGAGTCGGGAAAATAAGTCCCCTCTTCATGAGTGTTTTCTTTAAACCAGTCAGTCCACAACCCCAAAGGAAAGCCTAAGGACAATGCCCATGGGCCTTAATAAAAGCAGGTGTTCTCTCTTCCCCACCCAACGGGTAAGCTGCCTGCCACCTCCTGACTTCCTGTAGGCCTCCAGTGTGTAACCACTGGCTGTGAGGCCTGTGAGTGAAATGTTTCCCCTGTTTCATGCATTCTGGTTTCACTTCTTCACTGTGTCTAACCTGACACACACACCTGAACCTAATTTCCTCCGTCAGGGCTCCCTTAGAGAGTGGTTATCTGGGCTCATGGCCACTCTCAAGAGACACCACAAGACCCAGTGGAAAGAAACTGTAGCAATACAAATCACAACAAAGGTGAAATCTGTTCAATGCCTGCTCCACCCACCCCCACCCCTACCTCGCACTGCCTCCCAGCCATCTCTCCCTAGAAATCCCCCATCCATGTGCAAAGAGATCCTGTCTCTCTGGGCATCAGCATAGAGGACTGCTGGCCAAGCCACCAAGCCCTTGGCTCATATAATAAAACAAAACCTGTTAAAGCTCCGTGCTACTCGAAAAGGACAAAAAGAAAAATGTATATAGAACAGGGCCCAGGCTGACCTCAGTTCCCACGGGAGATAGCAACATGTTCCCAAGCAAAGCAGCAGGCATTGGCCACAGGAGACAGCCTGAGCTTGGAAGGCTATAGGGGAGGCCGTGGCTCCTGCTCTATCTACCTGTGTGTCTTGGATTCCAAATATCTGCTATAGAAATTCCAAATATCACTCAATCTCAGAACCTCCATGTCTCCATGTCTGAATCTTAAAAACTGGGTTAAAGACACCTTCCTTGGTATAAGAATTGAGGAAAAAATGACTGTAGATTTGTAAAGAGTAGGGTTTTCATGGAAATCGTTACTTTGCAGGGGCATTTCTGCAACATGCCGGCCTCACAATACACACTAACAGAAGTTTCTACATTATCCTCAGAGGTTACCCCTGGACATTTTGCATCACTGAGCACTGTGAGAAATTTTCTCACCCTGTGTTTTATTCAGTGATGTTGAGAACTGAGTTTTTGTGTCTCCCCCAAATTCCTATGTTTAAGCCCTAAAGCCCTAGCCTGCAGTGGTGATTGTATTTGGAGGAGACTTGGGGAGGTAATTAGGGTGAGACGAGGTCTGAGTGCAGGCCCTCACAATGGGATTAGAGCTTTTATAAAAAGAGATACCACACCTTTCTCTCTCCACCACGTGAGGACCCAGTGAGAAGGTGGCTGTCTGCAAGCCAGGAAGAGAGCCCTCATCAAACCCAACCGTGCTGGAACCTGGTCTCACACTCCCACCTTCCAGAACTATGAGAAAATAAATTTCTGTCACCCAGTTTGTGGGATTTTGTTATGGCAGCCTGAGAAGAATAATCTGAGTAAAAACCTATTTGTTATTCTTACTCATTAAGAATTCATTGACTTTCTTATAACGTTCAAATGCGATGAAAAACATTAAGAAAAAAATAATTCTCTTTAAAGAATATCTAGGAGAGAAAAACAAAGCAGTTATTTTATATTTTATAGCTGAGCTGTCTAATATGGTAGCCAACTACCACATGTGGCTACTGAGCACTTGAAATGTGGCCAGTCCTAATTGAGATGTGCTGCACATGCAAATTACACAATGGGTTCCAGACTTACAACAAAAACATAATATAAAACTCATAATTTTTATATTGATTACATGTTAAAATACTGATGTTTTGGATCCATTAAGTTAAATAGCACATACGATTGAACTTAATGTTATCTGGTTTTCTCTTTTTCAATGTGGCTATGAGAAAATACATGACACATTTGGCTCATATTTGTGGCTTGCCTTCTATTTCTATTGGACAGCACTGGTCTAGAGTCTGAAGCAGTAGACAAAGCATGGGCTTTTGAGTCAAGAAGCTCTGCATTCCCATCCAAACTCTGTCATGACCAGCTTTGTCAACACGGGCAAATGACTTCACCTCTGTGACCCTCAGCTTTCCTGTAAATGAAATGGGGAAAATAACGTATTTCACAGTGTCACAATGAAGACTACCAGTGGTGGTGGAATCAAGTATGTAGAAAGCCTCGCAGGAGTTTGCTATCTAGTAAAAACTCAATAAATGTTTGTTTCCAACCCCCTAGTTAGTAGGAAGAGAAAACCATGCTGTCAATGCTCTCCTAATCAGCACCAGCTGCAAGGCTAGTGGCTTTGTAAAGATGGAGCTCTGAGCAGCACAGACAGTGAGAAGAAGTCAAGGAACACCGAGAAAGTTGTCAATATTATTCTGTTTGAAAAGTTACTTTTGGGGGAACATCTTTTCAATGTACCTGCTTGTATTTCTTTAAGGCTTCCTCTGCAATATGGTTTATGTCCTTAATCAGTAGGGAATTGTGATGGGTCAATATTGATGCAATGCTGTGTGTTTTGTAAACAAGTCCCAGCTGCACAGAGCTTATTCCACTCCCATCCTCCCCATCGCTCACATATACCTTGGAAGCTCCTTGTGGATCTTCACACCTCCCAGTTCACAAGCATCATTATGCCTGGCAACAACTCCAGGAACTGCATGTGATGTCATGATCATAGAGATTTGTTGGAGTTGGTCTATTCAGTGCCAGTCTTCTAAGTAAAATTGAGATAGAATACAATCGGAAGAAGTTGAATATGAAGAGAAGACTAGTGTCCTGACTTAGTAGCCCAGATATTCATATTAAAGACCTGGGGGTAGTCACTGAGTGCAAACTGGGTCTGAGAGCATGGTGGGCTGTGGCTGTCCACACCGCTCAAGGCTAGAGCGTGATGGAGGCACAGGGTATCCACAGCATGGGTACCAGTAGCTCCCATGGGGTGCTGGGGATTGGACTGAAGACTTGCGTAGTTTTCCACCCACATTCTATGGGGGAAAGGGACTCCTCCTAGGAAGAGTAAGCAGGTAGGATCCAGGTCACATGGAAACAAGTGAAGGAAGAGAAGTGTTTAATCTGGAAAGAAGACAGACAGTTGGGACATCTAAACATTGGACTCATTGCATGCAAAGAAAGTTCTCACCTCACTCCTTTGGGTGGAAGAATGGACAGTGGGTGGGCTCTCTGGGAGACAGATAATTTGTTCCCATAAGAAAGAGGATAATTATTTACCTAGGTCATTCTTTATTCCTAAAAAGATTCAAAGTAAGTGAAAAGAACAAAGTGATCCACAAATGCAACAGATTGTTTTGCTAGGCTGGGATCTGTGACTCTAGTGGTGGCCAAGTAGTTGTCACCTGTGCTCCAGCACGGAAGTCTTTGTTGAGGGTGGACCTCCAAACCTGGGCATGGAAGTGCAGCCACAATTCTTGTATGACAACACTGGGACCTTCCCATGAAGCTTAGCTACACAGGCAAGTCTGTGAGGTTGCAAAGTTGGTTTGGAACTTTCCTTTCTCCTGAAAAATGTGTCCACCTCTAGTAAAGTTCACTTTCCAGCCCTTGACTAAACCTTGGTGACCACAGGCTCCTGGCCTCACCATCAGGCATGGGGACTCCTAGACCAGCCGTCTCTCCAGTGCTCACATACAAAGGAAAATTAAAGCCAACAGCAGAATATGCAGCAACTAAAGTGGAGGGATGAAGCAGGAGGCAGGTTGGAAGAAGAGTCTGATGCCCCCAGGGGGCTCCCAGTCTGGGGAGCAGGCATCCTTCCCAAAGCAGCTTGTGCCTATCCCTGGCAGAGATGCTGTTGCTTTTGCCAGGTCTGCCTAAGCCCTGGACTAAGTAATCCCCCCAGGATAGGGTCTGTTTGGGCAGGGCAGGAGGTGTTTTTAGTGTTGTTCAGTTGCAGTTGCCTTTGGGGAATGGGAAAAAGTGAGTCAGACACCATCCTTTGAATCTGGGAGCCCCTGCTGAACTTTGAAGAGACAAACTTTGAAGAGACAGGAAGGAACCCTCATTAGTCACTGTTTCTGTGGGGCCACACTGGGGAACAAAGTCTGCTCACGTGTGTTGGCGTGACAGGCTTTCCATGGGCCGTGACCAGCATGCTCAGGGGCAACAGCTTCCAGTGGAATTGTTTAAGCCTAAGGAAGCACCCCCAGCCCAGAATGCTCTTCAAGGCCCTTGCAGACCACTGCTGCCCACAGCCCTCACTGAGAGAGGAGCACAGAGGGGAAGTGGAGAGGGGAAGAGGAGGCTAGTAATAGAGCTCATAGTCAAACTCAGACCAATCCGCTGGTCTTGGACAAGGAGTTTTGTGAGCAGAGAACTCATGCTGCTCTCCCTGGGCACATGGAAATTGGAATCCTAAGGTTGGCCTCTCCCTTAGGAAACCAAAAACTTAAACGTGTACGTACTCCACTCTGGGAATGACCCTAAAGAATTGATCCTGGGTTTTCAAAAAATACAGGAAAATGATGACTTCAGTATTATTCATAACAGCCAAAGCTTACAATAGACTAGTTAACCAAAAATAGAGGACTGGCCAATTAACCTACTGCATGTCCTCAGCCACAATCTGTAGGAAAAATGTGTAAGCACATGGGAATATGTTTATGCATCCAGTAAAAAATATAAAATCAATATATGAAAGAGTACAATTCCATTCACAATAACAAAGACATGAAATCAACCTAAATGCTCATCAACAGTGGACTAAATAAAGAAAATGTGGTACACGTGCACCATAAAATACTATGCAGCCATAAAAAAAGCACAAGATCATGTCCTCTACAGCAACATGGATGCAGCTGGAGGCCATTATCCTAAGTGAATTAACACAGGAACAGAAAACAAAATACCACACATTCTCACTTATAAGTAGAAGCTAAACATTGAGTACATGTGGACACAAAGTTGGAAACAACAGACATGGAGGCCTACTTGAGGGTGGAGGTTGGGAGAGGGGTGAGGGTCAAAAAACTACTTATCAGGTACTATGCTCACTAGCTGGGTAATGAAATTATTTGTACAGCAAACCCCAGCAACATGTAATTTACCCATTTAACAAACCTGCACATGTACCCCCTCAACCTAAAATAAAAGTTGAAAAAGAGAAAAAAGTGTGTAATTGTATAGTCACAGCTATGTAAAAGGACAAAAACATCCACAGGAAAAGTCAAGAATGGAACAGCATCAAAATTGGAGTTAACTTTGTGTGATGGAAATGAGAATTATATTTTCTTTTCTATTTGGCATTTCCCAAACTGTCACCGATGAATGGATGTGTTTGATCATTACTTTTTTGCTTTACAAAATAACTTCGGGCGGAAACCAAGTCAACAGCTCTTCCATGAGTCTGTATGTGGCTCATGGGAGGTCACAGAAGAAGCCTCTCCCTGCAAAGGCTCCCATGTTGATGGGACTCAATGGAATTTAAAGACTTATAATCCACAGAAAGTTGCCTGGAGGTGGAGGTGCTGGCTCCATGACGCAGCTGTTGGTCAGAGCTTCATCTTGTCCTGCCCACAGGAGTCCTCACAAAGCCCCAGAGAAATCTGGCCATTCTCCAGGGGACAGAGCATCCTCCATGATGCTGCATAGGAGGTGATGTCTATCCTTGGGGTGTCCCATGACAAAGCTCATGGATTGAGGACCCAGAGAGTTGACTGTGTGTTCTCAGCCCCAAGTGGTCAGCATTGAAGGAGCATCACTGACCAGAAGAGGAGGCAGATGGTCACCTGGTCAGGTGTCAGGTCTCCTTGTGTCCTCTCCCTCTCACCTCCATCTCTTCTCTCATTGACCGTCACAAGATAAATGATTTTCTCACTCTTCCCAAGAGTCCAGCCCCATGACAGAGAAACACAATTGCCACATGTGTCCCATTTTCTGATCACAGAGACACTGGCAATCCTGTGTCAGGATGATGAGATGATTTGCACCTGGCAGGACTTGGCACACATCTCTGTGTTTCTCCATCACCATTACTATTTTTCTGCTATTCCCACCAAAGGAGGGTGTTTTTGACCATGGGTATGCTTCCAGACCCCACCGACTTGTGCCAAAACAGTGTCATGGTCCCAGAAAGAATGTCTGTCTCTTAAGGGATTAAAAGCCATCAGCAAAGTAATTAGCTGCAGAATCTTCCACTGGGCCAACCTGAAGACAGATATATGAGCTCAGTGTTCCAAACACATCTGAAGACTTGGAAAGCATGCCAGAGATCACAGGAGCTGTGCACATGAGGAGTGTGCTTGCTGTTTATTTGCCCTTCTTACAGATGAGAAAACTAAGCTCAAAGAGGGAGGAAGTGGCTGGCCCAAATTCCTGGCAGAACCAGGACAATATCTAAGATGCATCATACTATTGGAACACTTGTGACATAAAGCTCACGTCTCACATTCATGCAGCTAAGCAGAAAAATGACCCAGGGAACATGCTTGGAACCTCATGTATCACTTCTTCTGGATGGCAAGGTCTTTCTGGAATCTCTTGACTCTCAAGATTTCAAGGAACTCCTATTTTCTACCTGAAAGCTCTGTTATCAGTTGCCACCCAGTGGGCAACCCACCCACCCCCACACCATGATACATGAAGGAAAGGGCTCCTTGCTCCCTCTCTCCCGCCCCCATGGTGCTCAGACCCATGGGCTCCTGCTTGTGCATGGAAAAAAGCCCAGCTTTGCCGGAAATCTCTTGATGGCCCCCAGCGTTCAGATAGTAGGTCTGAAATCTGCTTCCACCCCTGAGCAACAGGACAGAGCAGTGGGAGAGACTTTGCTTAGGAAAAATTCTCACTGGACTCTCCCTACTTCAGACACTCACTTGGATCCTATTGCCATAATTGCCACGTATAAGAAATCTCTCCATGATAGTGTTGAGACTGCCAGTTTGTGCATTTCCTTAGGGAAAGAAAAATAGTATAGAGTGAACACCTACTATATGCCTTGTGGAACTGGGTAGAAGCAGTATGAACACCTCCATTTTACTACCGAGGAAACTGAGGCTCACAAAGGGTGAGCGACTTGCTCAAACTCACCTAGGAAGTATGCAGTGGAGCCGGGATCCAAGCTAGGTGTGTTTGCCTTCTCATCTTGTCCTGTCTCCTCCACACCTGGCTGTGGTCCTGAGTTCATTTCACCATAGTGCCATTAACCCCCACATTAAGGAGGAGAAAATGGAGGCCCAGCAAGATAGCATGGTGTCGTCTTCAAGCAAATATAGCACATAAAAGTGGCATTGTGTCCACTTATTCCTCAAAATTCCAGTAAAATGGCTAAATGGAATTAAAATCCATAAATCTATAAAGGAGAAAAGAAAAAGAGAGATGGCAGTGGATAAGAGGTATCAAAATTTGGAGAAGTTAGAAAGGCGAAAGCTGAGCCTACAGCAAGGAAGACAGTAAGAAGCCTGTGATCTGGCTCAGTAACACCTTGTACTCCAGTAACACCTCTGGAATGGGAGGTTCCAGGAACGATAAAGGTGGGAATGAGATGTGGAGCTAAAAAGAGAGGTTTTGTGGAACTCTGAACAAGAAAGAATGCATTCTCCCATCCTCTCCATATCCAGCAGAGCCAGGCGAGTTTCTTCCCAGAGCCCTCAGAACACTCGCAGTATCCATCCCTGGGAACCTGGAGAGAAGATGCTCTGGATTCAGGAATGTGAGTAACTGCTAAGGACTTGTGTAAGTGCCTTACTCCAAAAGGGATGAAGCGAACTTCCAGATGAGCCTTCACATCCTCCGCCCTTTCCCTCCTCCACTCCCTCAAGCCTGGCAACTACATTGCCCCTCCCCTGAGAGGAGATGGAAGCTCCAGAACTGTCCAGGAGAAAATGAACTGACATTTGGGGTCCCTCAATGGATGACCAGGTCCCTCATAATCACACTTCTGGGAAGGTTCTCAATAGACCAGCTCTAGTCCTCACTCACACACATGCCTGGGACTCAAAGTGTCCAATCAGCTTTTTGTGCCTTGGTCCGAATTTTAGTTTTATATTTTGTTTTGTTTGAATTTCAAATAGACATGTTTGAATTCATTAAACTTCTCAGCTCAGCGCACACTCTCACCATTGGCCCATGCAAGGTTCTCTATTGTTTTAGTCTGTTTCCCCTTTATCCTCAAGCCACAATACTGTCTCCCCATAAGCAGTCATTATGATGTACTTAATATAATTTCTTAAAATATATATTGTTGTACATGTGTGAATTTCTAATTTACATATATGGTATTGAGATATTTCATTCTGTTTCTTACCTTCTTCGCTCAATGCTAAGTGCACTCTTTGTGGTGTATGGTTCTATGGACTTTGACAAAGGCATAGAGTCAAGTGTTTACGACTGAGTAGCATGCAGAACGTTCCATCCCCCTAAACACTCTCTGTTGAGGCCCTCTTGTGGTCAAACCTTCTTCCCTCCCCCAGCTCCTGGCAACTATTGATGTTTCCCATTCTATAATTTTGCTTTTTTTAAAATGTCACATCGGCGGCATCTTTTGGGTCTAACTTCTTTTACTTAGATACATGTATTTGAAATGTATCCTTATTGTTATTAAGTCAGTAGTTTATTCCTTTCTATTTCTGAGTTTTATTCCACCGTATGGCTGTACCACAGTTCGTTGATCCATTTACCTGTTAAAGGGTATCTTCATTATTCCCAGCTTTTGTTGATTATGAGTAACACCATGACAAGCAATTGCAAGTTTTTGTGTGGAAGGAAGTTTTCAGTTCTCCTGAGTAAATACCTAGGTGTGGGAATGCTGTGTCATCAGGCAAGTGGAGTTTTATAAGAAACTACCAAAGTGTTTTCCAAAGTGTCTATACCGTCTTGCATTCCTATCAATTACTAATGAGAATTCCTATTGCTCCACATCTTAACCAACATGTGATATTGTCAGTAATTTTTTTTCAATTTTAGACATTCTGATAGAGGAAGAGTGCTGTCTCATTGTGATTTTAACTTGCATTTCCTTAATGACTAATTCTGTTGAGCATTTTATCATATGCTATTGGCCATCTCTGTAACTTCATCGGTAAATCATCTGATCAGATCTTTTGCTAGTTTTTAATTGGATTGATTTTTTTTATTGTTGACTTTTAAGAGTTTTTAATATTTTCTCAACACAAATTATGAGACACTCAATTGACAAATATTTTCTCCCAATCTCTTATTTTCTATCTCCTATTTTTCTTCTAGAAGTTTTTTTCTAGAAAGTTTATATTTTTGGTTTTACCTGTAAGTCAATGATGCCTTTTAAGTTTATTTTTGTTATATACATGATGAGAATGAGGTGTGGATCAAAGATTTGTTGTGCATATGGATGTACAATTGCTCCATCATCCTTTGCTCAAAATACTATCATTTCTTCACTGAATTGTCTTAGTACCATTTTCAAAATCAGTTGGCTATGTATATGTGAGTCCATTTCTGGGCTCTTTACTTTGTTCCATAGTCTATTTGTCTGTCTTGACACAAATACTGCATTGTTTTGATTACTGCAGTTCTGTAAGTTTTGAAATTGGTAAATGTTAGTTTTCCAAACTTGTTCTTTTTCAGGGTTTTGGTTATTCCAGGTCCTTTCGATTTCCATATGAATTTTAGAATTGTTTATCAGTCTTACAAAAAATCCTTTTAGATTTTTATTAGCATAGCATTGAATCTGTAAATCAATTTGAGGAAAATTAACATCTTAATATTAAGTTTTCTGATCTGTGAATAAAGTGTTCCTCACCATTTGTTTAGATCTTTAATTTCTCTCAACAATGACCTAGAATCATCAGTCTCCTAGTCTTTCTTTATCAGGTGTGTCCCTAGATGTTTCACATTTTTTGATCCTATTATAAATGGGGCTGTTTTCCAATTTTAATTTCTGATTTTTTGATTTGGTAGACATACAATTTTTTATGTTAAGCTTGTTTTGCACAACTTTGTTACACTCATATGTCAGTTCTAAGGATTTTATATTTATTTTTAGTTGACAAATATTATATATATTTATGATGTGCAACATGTTGCTTTGAAATATGTATACATTGTGGAATGGCTAAGTGAGCTAATTAACATACGCATTATTTCACATACTTATCTTTTTGTGATGAGACACTTAAAATCTACTCTGTGCAATTTTCAAGATTTTCAAAATTTTCAAAATTTACTCTGTGCAAATTTCATTGATTATGTACTATTAACTATAATCATCATGTTGTACAATAAGATCTCTTGATCTTATTCCTCCTATCTAACCCTACTAGCTTTTTAATAGATGCTCTTCTTTTTCAAAGTGTGCTAGTTATTCGTACACTTTAATTCTTCCATATAATTTTATAACCAGTTTGTTAAGTTCACTTAAAAAAACCTTCCAGAATTTTAATTGGAGTTGCATTGGATTCATAGATTAAATTTGAGAGGACTAAAATGAATACAATGTTAATTCTTTCCATATATGAATCAGTTTTTATCTTAGACATTTTAATGAGGCATTCATGTTGTCACCAAGAAGGCTGTGATGGTTAACTTGATATGTTAACTTGACTTGGCTAAGGGGTGTCCAGACAGCTGGTAAAGTATCATTGCTGAGTGTTTCTGTGAGGGTAATTCCAGAAAAGATCCACATTTGAATGGAGGAACTGAGTAAAGCAGATGGCCCTTCCCAGTGTGGGTGGGCATCATCCAATCCCTCAAGGTCCTGATTAGAATAAACAGGCAGAGGAAGGGAGAGCCATTCTCTCTGTTTGAGTTGGTACATCCATACTCTCCTGCCTTCAGACTTTGGTGGTCCTGGTTCTCGGCTTTTGGGCTCAATCTGGGACTTAGATCAACAGCACCCTGAACCTCAAGCCTGATTTACACCAGTGTCTTTCCTGGGTCTCTAGCTTGCAGATGGCAGATCATGGGACTTTTTGGCCTCTATAAATGTGTGAGCCAATTCTCATAGTAAATCTATTCTGTTATGTATATCTATATATAGCCTATTGGTTCAGTTCCTCTGGAGAACCCTGACTAATACAAAAGAATTTCTATTATTTGTTAGCATAATTCCTGGGTCCTTCACTGTGAATGACATCTGATCTTCTACTATTTTTCTAGTTAGATATCATTTCTATAAGCTTTCTGGCTTTTGGGAACTGTATCTAGCCACATTACTGAACTTTCTTGTGACTTCTCATAGATTTTGTCTTGTTTGTTTTGTTTCATTCTTGGGTTCCTAGTGACTGTCTCTTCAATGTGAATGAATGGCAAAGGATCCTTGGGCATTTGAGGAAAGTCTGCAGCATGACAGACAGATGCCAAATAAAACAGAGGTGATGGAGGAGGCAACAGAAGCAAAAGAAGACCTCCAATAGGCTTGCATTAAGATTCTCAGAGAGGCCAGAGAAAAAAATTGCATAAAAGAAGAACAAGAAGGTATAAGAATTAAACTGGCAATAAAAAAGAATTATTAGAAATAAAAATATATAATAACTAAAATATTTTAAACAACAAAGACATTTGGAGATAAAAGTTTTAAAAATTTGCCAGAAACTAGAACTGCAACAAAAAAAGATTGGCATTTTTTTGTATATTTGCTGACCACATGTATGTCTTCTTTTGAGAAGTGTCTCTTCATATCCTTTGCCCATTTTTAAACGAGATTCTTTGTTTTTTGCTTATTGAATTGTTGAAGTTCCTTATAGATTCTGGATATTTGACCTTTGTTGGATGTGTTGTTTGTGAGTATTTTCTCCCCTTCTATAGGTTGTCTGCTTACTCTGTTGATAGTTTATTTTTCTGTGCAGAAGCTGTTTAATTTAATTAGGTCCCACTTGTTAATTTTTGTTTTTGTTGCAATTTCTATTTTTTCCTTTTTCTTTTCTTTTTTCTTTTTTTTTTCTTTTTTCTTTTTTTTTTTTTTTTTTTGATGGAATTTTGCTCTTGTCACCTAGACTGGAGTGCACTGGTACCATCTCAGCTCATTGCAACCTCTACCTCCCGGGTTCAAGTGATTCTTCTGCTTCAGCCTCCCAAGTTGCTGGGATTACAGCACCTGCCATCATGCCTAGCTAATTTTTTGTATTTTTAGTAGAGATAGGGTTTTGCCATGTTGGACTGGCTGGTCTCTAACTCCTGACCTCAGGTCATCCACCTGCCTCGGCCTCCCAAAGTGCTGGGATTACAGAAGTGAGCCACTGTGCCAGGCCTTTTTGCAATTTCTTCTGGAGACTTAGTAATAAATTATTTGCCAAGGGCAGTATCGAGAATGGTATTTCCTAGATTTTCTTCTAAGATTCTTATAGTTTGGGATCTTACATTTACATCTTTAACCCATTTTGAGCTAATTTTTGTATACAGTGAAAGGCAGGGGTTCAGTTTTATTCTTCTGCATGTGACATAGGGAGTCCTTTCCCCATTGCTTGTTATTATAGACTTTGTCGAAGATCAGACGGTTGTAGGTGTGTAGCTTTATTTCTCGGCTCTCTATTCTATTCCATTGGTTTTTGTGTCTGCTTTTGTAGTAATGCCATGCTGTTTTGGTTACTATAGCCTTGTGATATAGTTTGAAGTTGGATAGTTTGATGCCTCTGGCTTTGTTCTTTTTGCTTAGGATTGCTTTGGCTATTTGGGCTCTTTTTTGGTTCTGTATGAATTTTATAATAGTTTTTTTCTAATTATTTGAAGCAACATTGGTACTTTGATAGGAATAACAATGAATCTGTAGATTGGCTTCAGGCAGTATAGCCATTTTAACAATATTGATTCTTCTGATCCATGAGCATGGGATATTTTTCCATTTGTTTGTATCATCTATGATTTCTTCCAGCTGTGTTTTGTAGTTCGCCTTATAGAGATCTTTCACCTCCTTGGTTAAATGTATTCCTAGGGTGTGTGTGTGTGTGTGTGTGTGTGTGTGTGTATTGTAAATAGGATTGCTTTCTTCATTTGGCTCTCAACTTGAACATTATTGGTGTATAGAAATACTACTGATGTTTGCACATTGATTTTGCTTCCTGAGACTTTACTGAAGTGGTTTATCAGACTAGGAGCCTTATGGCAGAGTCATTAGGGTTTTCTAGGTCTAGAATCACATCATCAGCAAAGAGAGATAATTCGATGTCTTATTTTCCTATTTGAATACCTTCTATTTCTTTCTCTTCCCTGATTGCTCTGGCTAGGAGTCCCATTACTATGATAAATAGGAGAGGTGAGAATGAGCATGCTTGTCTTGTTCTAGGTTTTAAGTGCAAAGCTTCCAGCTTTTGCCCATTCAGTGTGATGTTGGCTGTGGGTTTGTCATAGGTGGCTCTTAATGTTTTGAGAAATAAAAACCACAATAAAATACCATCTCACCACAGTCAGAATGGCTATTACTAAAAAGTCAATAAATAACAGATGTTGGATAGATTGTAGAGAAAGGGAATGCTTATACACTGTGGGTGGGGATTCAAATTAGTTCAGCTACTATGGAAATTAGTTTGGAGATTTCTCAAAGTACTTAAAACAGAAATACCATTTGACCCAGTAATCACATTACCAAGTGCATATCAAAAGGAAAATAAATTGTTCTACCAAAAAGCACATGCACTTGTATATTCATCACAGCACTATTTACAATAGCAAAGACATGGAATCAATCTATACACTGTGGAATACTATGCAACCATTAAAAATGATTTCCTCTGCAGCAACACAGATTCAGCTGGTGGCCAATATCTTAAGCAAGTTAACACCGAAACAGGAAATCAAGCACCATACGTTCTCATTTATAAATGGGAGATAAACATTGGATACACATGGACAAAAAGATTAGAACAATAGCCTCTGGGAACTACAAGAAGTGGAAGAGTAAAAGTGAAGGTAGGGTGGGAAAACTACCTATCAGGTACGACGCTCACTACCTTGATAATGGGATCATTCATACCCCAAACCTCAGCAACACACAATTTACCCATATAACAAACCTTCACATGTACCCCCTGGAAGTAAAATAAATGTTGAACAAATAAATAAATATTTAAAGAGAGAGAGAGATTAGAAACAGAGGAAGTAATTAGAAAATTTCTTAGATTGGAAGGACATGTGTTTCTACACAGAAAGAGTCTACACAGTGTCCAGCACAATGTATAGCAGAAACACCCATGAAGGTGCATCAGCATGAAGATTGAGAATACAGGGAATCAAAAGAAGATCCTAAAACTTCCAGAGGGAAAAACTGGAGAAGAAAGGTTACACAGAAAGAAACAGAAATAAAGGACATTGAACTTCTCAGTAGGCATTCTGGAAGCTAGGCTAGTTCCAGAGTGTAACAGTGATCCATGCCTTGAGGGAAAAGCCCAAGAAGAAATGTATCAAACTCGGATGTTAAGGACGGTCAGAGAGGAGACAAGATTCCCAAAGCATAGCTAGGTGGGACAGCAACGGATGGAGTCCAGGCCTGCCTAAATGTTGCTAAGATGGAAATTACCTTTTGCAGGGGAAGATTTGACTTGGGAGAATGGCACTGGAAAAGATAAATGTGGACAATGGATGCACCCCAGAAGACTGGAACTTACTAAACTCCACATCTTTATTTAAGTGGGATTTCCCAGGACAAAAGTCTACAGAAAGATACTAAGAAAGGAAAAACAACAACAAAAGAATAGGAAAGAAGTTTTGCCGAACGGACCCAATAAACAGCATTTACTTTCTTTCCTTCAGCTATCACCGGATCTCTGCTTTAGATTTTGACAACAGTAACCTCAACGTGGCTTTCACTAAATACAAAAGGCTGAAAACATTGCTTTGCCTGCATTAACTGCCCTAATAGCTGAGGATTTGCCTCTGTTTTCTAAATTCAATGGGTCCCTGAATGGTGCTATAATTAGAAGTTCAGAGTTTGGTAGACCCTTGGGATTAGGTTGTACTGTTCCCTTCTGACTCACTTTGGAGTCTTCCATGGGGAGAAGCTAAACTGCTCACCAGGGATGCCAGGTGCATGAATAAAGGGGCAGTGGTTGATCCTGGGGAGCAGTGGCCTCATGGCAGCAGCTGAACAGTCCTCTGGCTGCTGACTCCTCCTTCAGGACAGACTTGCCTCAGTTGAGCACAGGCTAAACCAAGAGGAGTTCAGAGATGAAATGAAGAACCAAGAGCTCTCATCCTTGCAAATGCATTGGAAAGAGCAGCTATAGCCTCGTGTCTCCTCAGTCTCCCCAGGGCGCAGGAGGGCTTCCTAACTGGTGATTCTGGGATGGGCACTGAGGACAGCAACAAGCTTCTTCTCTCTGGATGAGCTTGCCCTTGTGCCTTGTCACCTCCTCCTGCCCCACTGCCCTTCATGTGAGCAATCAGGACACAGGACCCTCATGGACAGTGGTGGTAAGTCCCCAAGCCTCAGCAGCTTCACTGTCATTGCAGGCTCACTATGTAATCTTCCTCAAATGGGAGATTAGGGATCCAGTAGCTCCCACTTTGTTCTTCTGCCATCTTAGAGAGCTCAGGAGGTGGGAAATGTGGAGGACCTCACACCCTACACACTGCCTTGGACAGGAAGTGATAATTGACTTCTGCTCATATTTTCATTGGCAAGAGCTAGCCACACAGCCTCCACCAATTGCAATGAAGGCTGGGAAATACAGAAGAAGAGTACAGACACTCAGCAGGAGAGCGTCAGCCATCCCTACCACCCTCTGACTGCACAAGACAAGCTCCGCTGTCCTTGCCTTGGGTTCTCCAGCTTTCCATGGCTTCCACCCAGAGCCCTTGACCTACCTGGGCCCCACCCGATGCCCCTCCCGCATCTACTCCCCCTTTCGGAGCCCTCCTCATTAGTTGCCCATATCCATCCTTCTCTGAAGCCCCAAGATCCTGCTATAGGTCAGGTCCCTGACACTTCCTGCCTGGGACACTATGACAGCCTCCTTCCTCAACCCCTGCCTCGGCTCCTCGCTTCCCTGGTTCCCCTGCCTGAGTCCCCACTGAGTTCTCTCTAAACATAAGCCTGACTGTGTTCCTCTCAGACTTTTAACTCTTGTGACTCTCAACAACCCAAGGCTACAAGGTTGAGTCCAAACTCCACAGAGTCTTCTCAAGCCCCATTCCTGCCTCTTCGGCATCCCTCCCATGACAGTCCAGGAGTTATCCCTACAGAGCTTCCAGCAATTCCCAACACATTTATGCATTTCCTAATTCCAGGACTTGGAATCCTCTTCCCTGCTGCCTGCCTGGTGAACATCCTCTGCTTGCAGGAAGCAGGACTATCTCTCCCTCTGTGAGGGTGCCCATCATGAAGCTGACCACAGAATTAATCATCCAGATCAGGGCACTTCTGAGAATGACAGAGGTCACTAGGTGTGAGTGGGGATGGTCCCAAGCAAACCCTGTCCGTGAGCACCCAGGCAGAGCTGATCTGTCTAGGCTGTGTGCAGCCGACTATGTCCCCACCTCCCCTAATGATTACCTGGCTCACACGACTGTGAGCCCTGCAAGTGCTGCAGTGCCAATTAAAGAGAAATGCAGACTCCTCACCAAAGACAAGAGGACCCAGGCCTGGCCCTGCCACCTCCTGCGTCTCCCTGGCTCTGGTCTGCAGCCTGCACCATGAACATCCCAAACTCACTGCTAAGTGGTCCCCTCGCCTGCCCTTTGATGGTTGGCAACTAAGCTTCATCGGGTCTCTGCAGGCCTTTCCTCCCCAGGTGAACCCAACCACCTGCCACTGTCACATCCTCCCAGCTGGCCCTGCCTCCTGTCTTTCCTGGAGCCACCCTGCCAGAAACCATCTTGTGACTGACTACATTGTCTACTTAAGGGTTTATTGTCACCTTGCCCACTGGAATACAAACTGCACAGAGAGAGGGGTAGGGGGGTGGCTGGTCCTGCAGCTTGTCCTCTGAGTTTCCAGGATCTGGAGCTGGCCCTGGCAGAGTTGGAGGAGCACTCCCAGAACTCCCCCAGGCTGGGAGGCCTCCCTGCCCCACTTCCTCCATCTCTTGGGCCTGGCTCAGCCCTGCCCTTTCATGAACAAATGGAAATGAATACCTCAGGAGGGGCAAGGCTTAGCCAGAATGACCTGGACCCCTGTTCTGTGACTGGGCCTCGGAGCACGGTCTCCAGGGTGACCCCGCCAGTCTCTGCTCTCAGGCAGGCCCGGCCAGGAACACAGACGCCACAGCCACATGCACGCCTTGTCAGACGCAGATCCTCCCGGCTGCACCATAAAACCCTAACTAGGCACATAAAAGCTGCCTTCCAGCCTGCCAGGTGCCTCTGTAGGCTCCAGAGAGGCGCTGACGGGCCCCCAAGGTGGCGAGGGTCCAGGAAACAATGGCACCACAGCTGCATAGGGACCCGGACACCTGGCTCCTGGACATAAGAGGTGTCTCAGCGAGGCTGTGGGTGGTCCGCTTAAAAAACACCAGCCAGCTGCCCCGTCACTCTGAGGGGTAGGAGCCCTAGCATCATGGAGGGTGATTTAAAGAATGATGTTTAAACCTCAAGATGCACTGTCAAGGCACATGTTACACAGGCACTATGCTTGTGGAGTCAAAGGTCATTCAAGGTCATGCAGCCACAGCCAGCTTCTCCTCCACCCCTTGCTGTCTGGTCAGGACAGCCACTCTCCCTGTCTGCTGCCTTCCATAGACCTCCTCCAGGTCTGGAGAGAACCTCCTTCAGGTCTGTCTGAAGCCAGGTACCACCCCCGTGAGAACAAAGGGCTGTCGCCTCCTGAATCCAGCTCCAGCTAGGGTGGCAGCTTGAGGAGGCGGATGATGACCGGACTCCAAGCTTTGTCTCATGCACCACCTTGTTCAGTGCCCAGCCTCAGCAAGGACCGAGCCCTGTGCCTCTGCCCATGACAGTCCCTGGGCCTCTGAGCTGCCTGCAAGGCCACTCTGCTCCAGCAGCTAGCAGACGCCGCTGCCTCCTCCTCTCCAGGGTCCTGACGCCGTCGTCCTGCTGTCTGTGATTGCCTGAATGCCTCCGAAGTCCAGGGGTATCCTGACCCCCCACTTTAGCCAGACACTCGCAGTTCCTGGGAAGCTCATGGCTGCTCCCCTCTCTGCCTGCATTTCTTTGAGCCCTGCCTACAAAGCCTGTCCTTCTTTGCCTGTGCTGCTTCCTTCCCAGCTCAGTCACCACCTCCAGGAAGCCTTTTGGGCCTCTCCACTCAGGCCCCGTTAGGGTCCCCCAGTGAGAGCCCTGCCGTTGCTGCCACCTCCCGCCCGCCCCTCTGTCCTCACCTTGTGCCCTGACCTTACTCTCAGTCCCCAGAAGCTGCCACCCCCTGACCAGCTTTGGACACCCCTGCTCTTAGTTTCTGCAAACCCAGAACTACCTGCCCCAGTGCTCAGCTCATGGAAGTTCCTCAGGAAGCATCTCCACATGGATGTTGAAGAGAAAAAAAAAAATCTCCAAGTCCCACAGGGTGCAGTGGGAGTCCAAAATCGGGACTCCAAAAGGCCTGTGAGCCTGGCTTGGGGAGGCAGGGCTAGCGTCTCCCTAGTTGCACCCAAGGGGCATTCCAGCACCTGCTCCAGCCTTCTGTCATCAGCAGGTGACACAAAGCTCATCCTTCCCGCCAGACATAACCTGACAGGGTGGTTACTCAAGATGGGGGAATAGCCTTGCTGCTCAGCAGACCTTATGGAGTCCTGGGGTTAGGCCAGGGTTCTGGGGTGCAGAGATGACAGCAGAGCCACCTGAGGGGAGGCTTCCTCTGCCACACCATGTAGGGGTCACCCGCCCACCCATTCCGTGGAGCCCCACAGCATCTCACACTTCCTAACACCCCAAATAGAAGCCCTTCCAGCCATCAGAAAGAATGCATAGAAGCTGACGGGTTCAGAGAAGGAGCATGGCTGAGGGGCCCAGGTTATTCTTAATTATTTTCATGCCCCAGGTGAGTCATAAGCCAGCCATTCAAGCTCTTGTACCTCACAGGGTGGGCCAAAAGAAATCCCACCCAAACCAAATAGTTAGCTGTAACAACATACAATAATAACAATTAAATGCAATAACGTAAGCTATGCAGGAAGAAACTATAACTGAATATTTAATCTAAGGAGAGAGATGTCACAAGGCTTAAAAGTATCAATGACATGAAGAAGAATTATACTTGCCTTTATAAAAGTGTAAAACTTGATACATAAAAAATAAGCTTAGTAATATCACTATTTTGGGGATAGCAGTTTTAAATACGTACAAAAGCTCTGCAAATATTTGTACTCTTTGAGCAAATAATTTCACTTCTGCAAATCTGTTCTTTGGTACTATTTAGCAAATTATTTGCAAAAGCCAAAATAATTATAAATATGAAAAAAGGTATTTAGGCACAAAGATGTTCTTTTTGATATTGTTTATAATATGAGAAAACTGGAATAAACAGCAAGGGAAGATTGGTTAACTGAACCATGGCAAAGCTAACGAATGAAATACACAGTCAATTGGCTGAACGTAGTGGCTCATACTTGCAGTCCCAGCACTTTGGGAGGCTGAGACTGGCAGATCACTTGAGGCTAGGAGTTCAAGTCCAGGTTGGTCAACATGGTGAAACCCTGTCTCTACTAAAACTACAAAACAAAACAAAAAAAAAAGTTAACCAGGCGTGGTGGTGCACACCTCTGTATTCCCAACAAATCGGGAGGCTGAAGCATGAGCATTGCTTGAACCCAGAAGGTGAAGATTTGCAGTGAACTAAGATTGCGCCACTGCACTCCAGCCTGGGCAACAGAGTGAGACTGTGTCTCAAAAAAAAAAAAAAAGAAAAAAGAAAGAAAGAAATATACAGTCAGTTAAAATATGTTTTAATATACATTTAGAGGATACAAATCCAGTTTTCTTACATGGATAAATTACATAGTCTGGGCTTTTACTATAACCATCACCCAAATAGTATATACTATACCCTTTATGTAATCTCTCCCCCCTCCCACCTTCCCACCCTTCCAAGTCTCTAATGCCTATTATTCCACACTCTGTGGTGTATGTTTTTGAAAGTTTATTTGTAATATTAAACAAATGCTTATGTTCTAACACTTAGTGACAAAAAGAAAATCCACATCTATTGACTACAGACAGATCAACTGTATGAAAAATAAGACATTCACAGAGAAAGGATGGAAGAGACTTGAACCACCTGGTAATGGTAAGTCTGGGTGGTACAAAAATAGAGAATTCTTTCTATCTCTGCTTTGGAGATGTTCCATGTATTGTCCAATGAGTTGTATGCACATTTATAATAAGAAAGCATCTATTCGGCCCCCTGCAAGTTGGTATTTTTGCCTGACAGCTCTGATGTGGGGGTGCAGGTGCTAATATAGCATCATGGGTGAGGCTTTCTTGGGGTCCCTGGTCACAGAGGGCACCCCTGAAAGTGGGGACAGACACCAAAAGCTGTACTGTGTACCAAAATGGGCAGAAGGAAACAGCAAGCCCCGCAGAGGAATGCATATTGAGAAGCACTCTGTCTGATGAGTTTTACCTAAAGTAGAAATATGTAATAAACACTAGAGTGCTAGACTGGGTAACAACAAATGCTCACAAGGAGGAAAATCAGGGGAAATCTAATAGAATTCCAACTGCTTCATTTAGGGCTGAAATCATCTCATGCAATATGTTCATTTGGTTAATTTGAACCTGAAGCAAGGACATCACTGGGCAAAGTGGCACTAGAAGAATCCATCCCAAGTCTAGTTGGCTTTGGAGGGCATTGGCTTTCACTGTCAGGCTGGCCCTGACAGCAGGAATAGTGCAGAGGCTCAGGAGCTCCCGTTCCGTGGAGCCAGCGGCAGCTGCAGCGTGACACGGGCACTGTGGACACAGGAGGAGAGGAGGTCTCCCCGACAAGTCCTTCCCAGGAAGCAGAAGACCCTGGTGGCAGCCCCTCACTACCTCCCTCCTGGGAATCTCCCCAGCCCATCTTCCAAGACCCTCTCGATGCAGCCCCCTCCCTGCTGACTGCCCTCCCAATGGCCCCCATGTCCATAGAAGGTGCCGACCTAACCATCTAGTTTCCTTTGCAGTCTGTTTCACCCTGTGTTCACCATGTCCAGCCCACCATGCAGTTTACTCCTCCCTGAAAACAGCTAAATGTCAGAGAAGGGCATCAATGCATATTACCATGAACAGAGGGAGTCCCAGGAGGCAGCACCTGGCATCGGAGGAGGATGGAGGGGTGTGGACAGAGCTTGGCCAGGCAGGGGGTCATCGTATGCATGTGTATGGGGCCCGGTCAGCACAGCAGGATGTGGAAGGGAGCAGAGGGGTGGCTGGGGGCTGGCGATCCCACAACCCTGAGTGAGCAGCAGCATGAGCTTGGAGGAGTCAGGAGCCAGGTTTCATGGGCAGCAGGGCACTGCCACAACTCCCCGCCCCGCCACCAGAGGACCTGGCTTCTCCTAGGATGGCCTGAGAGGGAAGGAACCAAGGCTGAGGCCGGCACACACAGGTGGAGGCCAGAGTGTGGATTGATCTCTGGGTTCTTCACCCAGCAGGCCGAGGAGCTGTTCACACGATGGCCTTGGATCGTCTCCACGCTGGAAATGGAGGTATAGGAGGACATTGTCCCTGTGCAGGCCACGGTGGGACAGGAAGAAACCAGCAATGCCAGCCCCAGTGGCACTTACTGTAGCTTTTCTCGGCCCAGGACTGAGGGTTTCCTGAAATGCGGGATGTTCAGTGCTAAAACCAGGAGGATTCAGGGTAGATGAAGATGATCACCCTAGCCCGGCGATGAGCCGAGAGCTGCATGTGCTTTCCACAAACCTTTTGCTCTTCACAGCACCCCGAGGAACGTTCATCATTATCTGCATTTTTCAGCAGAGGCTGCCAAAGCCTTGTACTGGTAGCAAGAAGCTGGCCCCAGAGAGGCTGATCCCAGAGGTGAGCCGTGCACAGCAGCCCTAGCAGCCAGGAAGGAGGCAGTGCTGAGGCAATGTGCAGGAGCCCCAGGGTCTCCAAGGTGCGAGGAGCTCAGCCACCAGCCTGAATCCACAGCTCTGCTTGCTAGGTCCACCTACACGGGGCAGGTTAGGTCCACGGGAGGGGATCAGGGCTCTACACACAGAGGTAGAGGCACACAGATCACAGCATTGCTTTAGCTGTGATAGTATCCAGCTGGATGTAAGCCCGCCAATGCCTCCCAGAGTCTGACCTACTGGAGATAGGAGGTGGCGCGTGGAGAAGGGCCATGGCGACAGGGGAAATGTTAGCAAGAAACCGAGAAGGTCCCGGGAGGCCAATATTGTGAGTCCTCTGGACTGAAGAACACCGGTTGGGAGATACTCTGTAGCCTGGAGCACATTCACAACGGTGGGAAGGAGTCAGGAAACACACTGAACTTCTGTGTAAACAATAAATGATGGGACAGAGTAAGTGAAAACAATCTACCTGTTAAAAAATCATGCCACCATAATAAGTAAGTCTGGTTTCATAAAAGCTGGGCTCTGCTCAAGGGATATAGAACGTACTGGACATTCATCATTTTGCATGTCCCAAACAGCTCACCCTTCATCAAATAGCAAATCCCTCCACCACCAAGAGCCACATACCTCCTTCCACAATTGATCCAGACTTGGGCACCTGCCTCATGCCAGGCCAATCAGTCCACCTCTGGCATCCCCAACCTGGGCTGTCAGGGGGAGTCATGCCTTTCCTCCTTGGTCATAAACCATGGCAGAGAGGGCTCAGAGATGCTGGACTCATGACCTCCATACATTCACCCCCTCCACTAATCTGTCATAGGAGAGAATGATGCTGATACCTGAGACCAGAAGAAAATGTTTATGGCAGTAGTTGGCAAACTACAGCCCACAGGCCAAATCCAGGCCACCATCATTTTTTTATTTTTATTTTTTATTTTTACTTTCATTTTTGAGACAGAGTCTCGGTCTGTTGCCAAGGCTGGAGGGCAGTGGCGCTATCTTGGCTCAGTGCAACCTCCTCCTCCCTGGTTCAAGCAACTCTCTGCCCCAGCCTCCCGAGTAGCTGGGATTACAGGCACCTGCCACCATGCCCGGCTAATTTTTTGTGGTTTTGGTAAAGATGGGGTTTCACCATCTTGGCCAGGCAGGTCTTGAACTCTTGACCTTGTGATCCACCTGCCTTGGCCTCCCAAAGTGCTGGGATTACAGGCCTGAGCCACCGCACCCCGCCCATCATTTTTGTATATAAAGTTTTATTGGCACACAGCCATGCCCATGCATTGACATATTGTATATAGTTGCATTCACAGGCACAGTTAAAACCATATGGCCCGCAAAGTCTGTAATATTGACTGCCCGGCCCCGAGAGCAAACATTTGCTGCCTGTGGGTCCACATGGCAGTCGGAATGTTGATAGGGCTACCTTACACATCACTCTCACTTTACGGTAGCCAAGCAGTAATTACGTCGTCAATTAACACCAAAGCTGTTTTCATTCTGAAGAGGGAGAGAGGGGAGAAGAAAAGAAGGAAGGGAGGGAGAGAGGGAAGAGGAGGAAGGGAGGGAAGAAGAAGGAGGAGGAGGGAGGGAGCAAGGAGGAGGAGGGAAGGGGACAGGGAGCAAGAAAGGAGGAGGGAAGGGGCAGGAGGGAGGAAGGAAGAGGAAAGAAGGGGACAGGAGGAAGGAAGGGAAGGGAGGGAAGGGGAGGGAGGGCAGGGAGGGAGGCTGACAATGTGGAAGTCCTTACTTTGAGTTTTCCAGAAGGCTAGCTCACCCCTTCCTCTAGGCAGTTTTGTTATCTCAGCCAATTAATCCTTCATTCTCAGTTGTTCCGGTTTAGCTTTGGCTTCTATCGTCAATGATGTCTGAGTAAATCATGGAGGAGTAGCAAATCCTGCTAGAATCATAGGAAACTGACAATTGTTCAGAGCTGAGCATTTCCCGCTGTGAACTTTTCCACCCTCCTGCCTCATGATTGGTGCTCAGAAGGGAGGCCAGAGGAAAGAAGGGGGTGGAGGGGCTTCACGTCATCGAGGGCATCAGCCCCCTGTGTCATGGTTCCCTTCCTCCCCTCCCATGGTCCTGCAGCAAATTCCCTAACTCCCCAGGCACCTTCCATGGGAGAGACTCTCATCAGCCACTGTCCCCCCATGAGCCTGAGGCAGAGGACAGCCACCTGCAGGACAGCTTTACAAAGGGCTGCCTGGAGCAAGTCCCATTCCAAGGGGGAAGGAAAGGGCTGTGGAGGCAGTGGGGGATTCTGAGAGGGCTCCTGGGGGAGACAAACTTGACCCTGGGACTTGCAGGTGGAGAAGATTCAAGGGTAGGTCTGGGGGATGACATGTCAGGCTGAGAGAATGGCTGAGGAGGCCTGTGTTTGGGAGGAAGGAGTATGTGGGCAGGAAATGAGAAGACACGCAGGTGCCTAGAAGAGAAGTGTGGAGAGGGATAGGGACCATGTGTGGGCATCTGACACAAGCGTCATGCCACGGAAAGAGACAGGTGGGGTCCCACAAGCAGGAATGTGGCAGGGGCACCTCTGTCATGAGGAAGATTGCCCTGTGGTCTTGAGGAAGGAGCCTGAAGAAGTGGGTCTGGCATAGGGACCAGCAGCAAGAGAGCATCAAGACCTGGATAAGAAAGTGTGCATGTGCAGAGCAGGCAGAGAGGAGTCCAGGAGACGAGCTTCACAGGACCGGCAGCTGGCTGGGGATGAGGGGAAAAGAGGGAGGAGCCAGCCATGAACCTTCAGCTCCACAGCACCATCACAATATGGGAGCAGGCACAGAAGGAGCAGCAGAAGATCCCTGGAAGCAAACTTGGTATCCCAGAGCCACTGGGAAATGCCAGCCTGAGGTCTGGGTGGAGATGCCGGATTGGGAAGTGGATGGAGATGTTCTGAAAGAAAAGGCACAGAATAAACAGAGAATCCTGAGTTCAGAACTTAGCAAGAAATGGAGCTGTCAGCCCAAGAGACCAGAACTGAACCATGTCCATAGCCTCGAGGGCTTTTAAGCAGGTGCAAGATGAGGGAGATTTCAGCCTGCACCTTGACTACAGCCTTGAGAAAGACCCTGAGCTCAATCACAGCTGAACCGCTAACCTACAGAAGCTGTGAGATAGAACTCGTGTGTTGTTTTGAGCCATAATAAGTTAGCGGATAATTTGTAACTAAAACACATTCCCTCTTCTCTCATCTTCATCTCTTCTCCTCCTCTTCCTTCTCCTTTTTTTCTCTTCCTCCTCCTCTTCCTCCTTTTCTTTCCCCTCCCTCCTCCTCCTCCTTCGCTTCTTCCTGCTCCTCTGCCTCCTCCTCCTCTCCTCTGCTGCCTCAGTTCCCTTCAGTTAGAGACAGGTGTCTCTGTATTACAGGGACCTTGGCAGCACCAGCCAGGTCTGGCCACCTGACATTACTCCACCTCAGCAAACTGAAGAGCAGGGCTCTCACCACCAAGTCTGCTTAGGAGAATCCTATAGAACAATGATAAACCCAACTTAGGATTTATCCTGGGATTCACTGTGGCTGGGGGAAGGTGTTAGGACCGGCAAGGTCATAAACCAACCCCCTGGCATGGCAGTTAGGCAGCCTCTCAGACAGGCAGCTCCAACGAGCCTCATGTGCGGTTTGGGGAAAGTCTTCTTCCACAGAAAGGAGAGAGCTGTTTCAAAAAGAAAGAAGGCAGGAAGCCATGCAGGCAGACAAAACAGCGAGTGAGGGGTGGAGTGGAAAGGTGGAGGGTGGGGTAGGGGAGACTGGGGCGAGGGGCCAGGCCATCAGAGTGCCCAAGGCAGAACTCCAGGGTGAAGGGCTGCCCGGGGCAGAGGGGTGAGCCGCTGTGTCCCAGAGACAGAAGGTGGGTGAGAAGAGGAAGGGTACATTCCACCTGCTGCTCAGACCCCATGGGGAGGCGGCAGTGTGGGGAGATCCATTGACAGCTGAAGTCACCAAAGAAAAAGGAGATTGTGATGCCTTCCAGGTCACGGAGTGGGCACTGCGCTGGCCAGCACCGAAAGCATGGTTGAGGAGGCCAGGCTCAGAGGGGTTCCCAGACATGCTCCACCTTAAGTGACCCTGAGCAGTGCCCGGCCTGTTCGTTGTCTGCACCATGTGAGGTAAGGGGCAATTCAATGGCAGCAGCAGCTGCCAACCCTTCCCTGCACTGGCAGCCTCATCTCCCCAGGTGGAAAGTGCCCGTGAATCTCAGGAGCCGGTGGGCGGGATGCCCTGCAGGCTTGCACACTCGCTCTGCCAGGCTGCCGTGCCAGTTTCCTAACACTGCATAACACACGTCCACAAGTTTAGCAGCTTAAAACAGCACACTTGTGTTATCTCACAACTTCCATGGACCCGGAGTCTGGGCACAGCTTGGCTGGGGCCTCCAGTCAGGTTCCCACATGGCTGCCATCCAGGTGTTCTCCAGGCTGCAGACCTTTCCAGAGCCCAAGTCCTCCCTCTCCCAAGCCCCTAGCAGCTATAGTACAAGGGCCCCGCTTTCCTGTGGGCTGTCATCAGCGACGGCTCCAGCTCCTAGAGACCCATGACAGGACCCTTTCTCAGGACACGGCCAGCATGGGAGCCCTCTCTTCATAAAGGGCCTAGGCCTCCATTCAAGGGCTGTCACCGGATTAAGGCAGGCCCACCCAGGATAATCTTCCTTTTCATTCCATCAGAATCAGCTGGTTTGGGGCCTTAAATTACATACATACAAAATCTCATCACCTCTGCCATATAACACAAGCGAATCCCAGGAGTGACATGCGTCATATTCAAAGGCCCCACCCCAACTCAGGATGGAATTGCCATGGGCAAATGCACCAGGGGCAGAATTCTGGGGGCCACTTTAAAATCCTGCCCTGTGTCTCGGCCCACATGGGGTCCTGAGCAACAACAGGGAGTAAGAAAGATTCAGCGCTCGAGGCCCTTGCTGGCCTGATGCAGATGAGACGTGGAGAAAGATTATTCCACACAGTGGGACATATCTTACGAGAAGACACGACTATCTCTGAAACGCAGGGGCCAGTGCCTTGGCAAAGAATGGAGTCTTGGGGCTGGTTTTTGCAGGGCGCTTATTCACCTGACTCAGAGGGGCTCCCAGGCGGAGAAATTGCTGGTGTAGGCATTGCCCAGGTCACCATCCTTCAGTGAACCACCTTCACCGTGCCTGCCATCGCTATCATTTACTTAGCTGTTTTTTTAAAAACCCACTCACTCTGTTTTACTTAAATTTATTTTAAACAGAATCTTTAAATCTCAAGTATAAATGGAAAACCAGCATTCCTTGTTATAAATAGAAGTTAACCATAAAAATAAATAAAAGAAGCATGGGCTCATGAATTTCTTATGAACCTGCCAGCTGCTCTTCCTGTGAACAAGGGGAATCAGGAAGTGTGAGAGAGATGTTAGAGAAATACCAGAAGAAGGCCGGGCGCGGTGGCTCAAGCCTGTAATCCCAGCACTTTGGGAGGCCGAGACAGGCGGATCATAAGGTCAGGAGATGGAGACCATCCTGGCTAACACGGCGAAACCCCGTCTCTACTAAAAACACAAAAAATTAGCCGGGCGAGGTGGCGGCGCCTGTGGTCCCAGCTACTTGGGAGACTGAGGCAGGAGAATGGCGGGAACCCGGGAGGCGGAGCTTGCAGTGAGCTGAGATCTGGCCACTGCACTCCAGCCTGGGCGACAGAGCGAGACTCCGTCTCAAAAAAAAAGAAAAAAGAAAAAAAAAAAAAAGAGAAATACCAGAAGAAGAATGATATTTTTCAGAAAGGTGGAAAGGGAATGAGGAAGTAAGCAGTTGTCATGTTGAGACACACGGCCACTCTAGGTGCCCGAGTCCTGCCATCTCACGTGCGGCGCCCCGGAACCAGACTCGGGGTAGAAAAATGAACATGGTGGGTTGATGAGGGCAGAACCTGGGAACATCGCCACCCAGAAGGGGTGAGAGAAGCTGCTGGACAGAGGGGGAAGTTGACTAGGATGCAACTACAATGGGGGCTGTGGCTGTTCCCACAGGCAGCTCTGGGGCTGGGATGGCCCCTCAGTGTTGTCCCAAATTGAGACTAGGGAGCCCAGGCTTTTGTACTGCCATGTGGTCCCAACTGGGAGATGCAGCTGCCCCGGGGAAAAGCAGGCATGGCCGCGGGCAGGGCAGCTCCTTTAGGCTGCAGAGGACAATTCCTGGGGAGGGTTTCAGCCAGGAGCCATCAGCAGGCACCACCCCTGAAAGCTGGGAAATGGGGGCCTCAACCTTGAAGGGCAGAGCTTGGCAGCTCTATAGCATCCTCTTCAGGCGTCCCTCTCCACAGCTGCATCCATTTGTTTTGTAGCGTCCCGTTCTACCTGGGAACAGCTCCCCCAGGACGCTGCCTTGTCTCTTTTTTCCCAGGAATACTTACAAGAGGAAGAAGGCAAAAGGGGTGATCACAGTGCCTGTGCTGCAGCTGGGCTCAGGACCACGGGTACTCACCACCTTCCTCCTCTGCCACCCATTCTAGGTTCTCCAGGTTCTCCTCCACCTTGGCTAGTGCCTCTGCTGCTCTAGGGGCTCACATGGTGGGTGGCACCGACTCTCGCCCCAGAGAGTTGTCATGCCCTTCTCAAGCTGTGGCTCCTGGCCTTGTCCATTTGCCATCATAATTGGGCAGGGAGGTACCAGGAAATGACCCAGTAGATCACCCGGATGCTAAACACATCCTCTCTGCCCCAGTGTGTGACAGCACAGGTTTGATGACCTGTGCAGGATGGAGACTCCCCTACTCCCCACCAGTCTCTAGACCTAGGAGCTGGGAGGCTTGACAGCACCTGTCACTGAACATGAAAAGGGAATTTGCCATGTCCCCTGGAGGAAGCATTCCTCCTCCGGGCACCAGGACCTTTAGACCCCCTATGCTGAGCACTCAGGGAGCACAGAGTGCCCGGGTGGGCCGCTAAGTGTTACGATGAGCAATGCCACTCCTGTTTCTGTGCCTTGGTTCCTGGACCCATGATTTCTACTGACTGAGACACAGCAACACACATTGGCTGTTGGTCTGGGGTAAGTATTGTGTTGTGGAGGATGGCCTCCCACCCTCTCAGAGCATCCTCTCCAGATGATGCTTCAGCCGCACTTTCCAATGCTCTATCACAGGGATGTGCCAGAACTGGTCAATCCCATCGGCCTGTGTTCACTGTGGTGCCTCCTTTGCTGCGAGGTGAGTCCCTTGGTCCCATGCTCTGTCACACAGGATCCTGAAGGAGGATATCAAATGCTTTCTGAGTTTTGTGATGCTGACTGAGGCTCTGACGGCAATGTCCATTTGATCCCTCATGACAGAAGTGGTATAGTTAACATGGCCCTAGGACAAGAAATACACATACTAGTAAATGTATACTGGGACCTGCCCCATGGGGATGAAAACCGCTTCTGTGTTCTTGAATGGGATGAAGAATACATTCACCAGGTCAGAGGTGACATACCAGATTCCTGAAGCCATGTCAATCTGCTCTAGCCAAGATCCCACATCTGGCACAGATGCTGTGGTAAGGGCTATTCACACATCGCTTGGTGAATTTGCAGTCATCACTGTCGTTCTCTAGCATACGTCTGGTTTCCTGTAGGGGCTAGACTGGAGAATTAAATGAGGAGAGCATGTAACCATAACAGCTGCATCCTTTAGGTTTTTAAGGATGGCACTAATCACTACCATTTCCTTTGGGACATGACACTGATTTTGATTTATTAATCTGGCCAGGACAGGGATGAGGCAATGGTTTCAGACACTTCTCCTTGGACTCCTCTACTATGGTAACTCTTATCCCACAAGTTTCAACATGCCTTCCCCACTCTTCTAACTCTTGCCCTGTAAGCCAAGGAACCCATGTAAAGTTCTGCCAGCTACCAAGGATGTTTGTTGCAATTCTGTATTTGAGGAGTAGGGAAACCGCTGTGGATGAGTCCACAAGCCCAGTGAGCTGGGCTGCACCAGGATTCATTGAACATCTGGTTTCCACAAAATCCACTCTAGCAGGGGAGTTATAATGAGGCCTTGGGTCCTTGGTATCAATGTCAACCTGGACCATGTGTCCATTTATTCTTGACGTGTCTGGATGTTTCCCTTCCCTCAGGTTCAGTGGTTGCCTGAGTAAATGGTGATAGGTCCCTTTGGAGAAGGATAGGAAATCACCACCATCTATCCTTGCTGTGGTGTTTGCAGGCGCCTTCCTCCTGAGGTCCCAGCCTCTCCCTCACTCAGAGTGTTCAGATATAGAAACTGACTCAAGCCCATCAAGGGATTGTGACTGTTTTTGGAGTGGCTGCCCTCGGCCTCATTTATCCATCCTTGATTTGTCTCAGTTTGTACAAATTGAATGGTGCTCTTGTGGGCTGCCCATCAATATGACTCCCAGCGACTGCAGGTTTGATTAAGCATCTTCATAGCTCCCCAGGAGTTGGGAACCCTGGCTGAAATCTGACCACACCTCTCATTTTGATAAGTGCATCTACTTTGATTTGGACAGCAAAGTACTCCATTATTTTGGGATCCTTTCATCCTCATTTCTGCTAGGGAGCCCAGATCACTAACAATACCCTCTACCCTCAGCCCCAGCCTACAGATAGAAGCCATCCCTGAGCTTTGCATGTTGCTGTTGCCCCTTTCACCATTGGATTTCTTATCACTTTGGTAAATGGAGAGTCCTCTGAGTCCTTCCATGGAACATATAGGCTGGTGGCTTTCCAGCCTGTGTACCATTTCTAATCCAGCATGTCTGCTCTCTGAGCCTTCAGTCCATTCTTCTATCACTTACCACAGCTATTTCAGCATTGACATGTCACTTAGGGCAGGCCATTGTTTTTTCCAAGTGTCCAAGGGCCAACCCATAAACATATCAGCCCCATACCCTAGGGCCCTTGCCACGGTGGAAAACCGGTATCATGGAATCGTGCTCCCGGATTGACGAACTCTCCCTTATTCACTTCCATATTCAGTCCCCCTTGATTCAGCACCCTTAGGGCCCATCCCAATCATACTCCCTCAGGTCCTGCTTATACCCGGTGACTCCGCAGATCCTCCAGTCTACAGTATTCTTCCCCGTGGTGGGCCCGGTGTGTCCGGAGTTGGTTCCGCCCCTGGGTTCCCGGTCTGGCTGACTTCAAGAATGAAGTTACTGACCTTGGCAGTGAGTGTTACAGCTCTTAAAGATGGGACGAACCCAGAGAGTGAGCAGTGGCAAGGTTTATTGTGAAGAGCAAAAGGACAAAGCTTCCACAGCATGGAAGAGGACCCGAGTGCCACTGCTGGCTGGGGTGGCCAACTTTTATTCCCTAATTGGTCCCCTACCATGTTCCGTTTCTGTCCTATCACAATGCCCTTTTTTAATCCTCCCTGTGATTGGCTACTCTTAGGATCCTCCTGATTGGTGTGTTTTACAGAGCGCTAATTAGCGTTTTACAGTGCACTGATTGGTGCATTTTGCAGAGCGCTGATTGGTGCATTTTACAAACCTCTTGTAAGACAGGAAAGTTCCTGATGGGTGCGTTTTACAATCCTTTGGTAAGACAGGAAAGTTTCCCAAGTGCCCCCTTGACCCAGGAAATCCAGCTGGCCTCACCTCTCACCAGGACTTCCCTGGCTGAGCGAGGTGGTGACATAAGCCCAGGTTTCATCTGGCAGCCAGGGGACAGGTAAGGGTAGATTATGAGAGGAGTGCATGCTACATCTTTATCATCTTCAAGCAAAGTGGGCACTCCCCAGGCCCAGAGTGTTCAAGGAAGTATAGGGTTTTAAGACTCTTGAGTACATCCACCAAGATGCCGCCTCTCCAAGTCTCAGGGCCCGACTCCTGACTTTAGCATAACAGAAGTGCTGAGGTTAAGAAGGGCCTGAATTTGGCATAACAGAAGTGTTGGGGTTAAGAATCAAACCATTCCTGGAGCTCTGCTATCTTCATATGTAAGTCCTGAGCCCGGTCCTCAGCAGGACTGCCTGTAAGAATTGAGGGTTTCTTTATATGGTGCCACAATCCTCCAGTTCTCACTCTGCCTTAAATTAGTGTTTCATTGCTCTCAACCTTTTATTGTCTATCTCCAATGCATCCATGGCACTTGACAATCCCACTGTCTTCAGAATTATTCCTTCCCCTGAACCTCTCTAACCCCTAAGAAAGTGACCCCTCCAGCCCACCACCACAGCATCAGGCTATGGGTACTTCAGTTACAGCAGCCACAGAGCCCTCATTGCCACTAAATGTCAGATGATGAGGGCCTCAGATACCACCTTACAGTCCACTTCCTTAGATCACTTCTGGCATGAACTATCTCAGGTTGGGTAACTCAGGGTAGGGACTCTGAGATAGAAATTTGAGTGCAGAAGTGTATGGGAGAGTGCTAGGGGGACCACACCAATAAGGGAGTGGAGGGACCAGGATAACCAGAGGGAGAAGCTAAATGACACAGTGGTATAGACAGCCTTGGAGCCAGGTGGCCCTACAGTGCTTTCCAGGCCCCTGCACCTAGTCACTGGGTTTGGCTGTCCCTGGAGTGTGAGATAACTTGAGTGAGGCTGCTCCTGTCGACCTTCCTGAGGAAGGGCTCCACTGTGAGCCCTCAGCAGACAGAAGTCTTGGCAGCTGAGGCCACGAATGCCTGGGTGCTGGCGACAGGGGAATTAGCTACAGCCACCTTAAAGCCATGGGGAGGGGCCTGGGATGAGAACTCAAGGAATGAAGCTGCTGTAAATTCTGGGACAGGAGAGGACGCATAGGAACAGAGGCTGGGGAAAGACTCCACCAGGACAGAGAGGCCAGATGGTTAGGGCTTAAATGCCGGGACAAGGACAGAAGGCTTTATCCATCCCGTGAAAGACAGTAGTCAAAGGTTTTGAGCAAGATTATTTTGGAGTGATTAGGAGACTGTGAAGCTACAAAGGGGTCCTAATTTTCAAAGTATCCCCTTGGCTGCCTCTCCCATAGACTCCTCTTAACTGGCTGGCTCTCTCTCTCTCTCTCTCACACACACACACACACACACACACACCACTGCCCTCCTCCCCCAAATCGGTTCCCTTCAAATTGTCACTCCCCACAGTGCTGCATTCATGCGTCAGTTCTAAATAGCCCCACTGTTCAGCTTTAACGAGAAGTAATACCAATTCCCATGTTTGCTCAGAGAGCACCATATTTCATCAAACCAGAGCCCATGCCGGCTCAGATTACTGACCGAGACAATGTTCTGTAATCCTAGTTTATTCACATGTCACGGGTATTTTAGCAAAACAGAAATGAATGGCCCCCACCACCCTAGGAAGTAACGGGAGAGTTGGGTCCCCGCCCAGGGAAAGTCATGCTTTCTCTTGCCACGGTTCTCAGAGGAGCTGACTTTGATTCTCTGAGCTTTTCCCAACTTTAAGAAAGAGAATACGGGCTGAGGAGGAGTCACAAAATGGGTAGTTATTTCCCTATAAAATGTTAACTCCACGGATGGATTTTGCCAGAGCAAAAATAAAATCTGTCATTGATTATAAAGTCCTTTGTGCTTGTTATTTCACAGATTTATTACGCTCTGGCCCGGCGGCCTGGGGAGGCCCTGGGGTTCCTGTCTCTAGCGCCCCACAGCTCATACCCCAACGGGAACAGGGACTCACTTGCATTTCTTTTGTCCTTAAGAGCCAGGAGCTTTGAAAATCTAGATGAAGAGCTGTGAATCATCCTCCCAATCTTTGGACAAGAATCCGTAGACACAGACAATAACAGCATAACAGTTCCTTAGTAGAGGTCTATGACTTCCTCATCAAGGAAACATTCCCTTTCCTTTTTTTTTTTTTTTCTTTTTTTTTAGTTGTTGGCACTGTGCACTAAGAAACAAATTTCCTCTGCAGAGCAAATTCTCTGCAGAGAACAGCCAGGCTTGAACCTCTCACCAAATCTGCCAGTCTGGGTCCACTTTAAATGTGCTACAACTTCTTTCAAACACACAGCAAATGAAAAGAACAATCCCAATGATCAATGCAATTTAGTTAGTATCATCTCACTTTAAAATCTGGCCAAGAATCCTCATACTAGCCTGCTCTTGTCCCCATCTTAGAGTCGAAAAAACTGACGTCCAGAGAAGGCAAATAACTTGCTTAACATCACACAGCTAAGTAGCAGCGAAAACAGGGACGTGAATCTAGTCCCAATTGACTCCACAGGGTCATGGGAACCCCCTCACTTCCAAGAACGTGTTAACATGGGGCCACAGAACCAGGAGGAGAGTACAGGAGCTGCAGCAGAGCCTGGAGGCCAGACTTCTCACTTAAAGAAGAGGCTCCCAGGATTCCAGAGAGGCAATGGGGCTGCCCCAGGGTTACAGAGCTAGTTAGAATCACACACTAGCTCTGCTACAAATTAACTGGACAATATCATTAAACAATCACTTGGGAACATTTATTTCGGGACAGATTCTTGATGAAACCAAACAAGCTTGCTTTTCAAAACTACCCAGGGTTTGTTTTACTTCTTTACTTGGGTGCAGAGCTTCATAACTACGGAGTCTCTTCACTCCTTGCTCACGACTTTCTGAGCTGAAGAAAACCCTGCTATCCCAGAGTGCACAGCAAGGAGACCTAGAGAACTAAGGGCCCCCTCTTACCTGTCTGGAGAGAACACTGTTCACTCCAATCAGCAAGTTCAAGACTTCAGCAACCCTGGTAATTGCAGTGTACGGAACTCCCAGAACCACGATAATTTTGCAGGAAGCTGTCAGAAATCACAGATCTCAGGACTTGTCTCCACAATCTGCCATCTCAACTCTTATTTTGAGCTGTGGCCTGAGCTATTAAAAACAAAACATTCTCGTGGGCAAGCTCCACAATTAGCCTCATTTCCACACTAGAAAAACTGTTCTGCATGAGCTGAAATTGCACAGAGATTGTTTCTTGTCACAGTGATGCTCTTTCAAGGGCCGTGCTGAGAGCCAGCGAGGATGTGACCCAGTGGTAATCTGAATTGCTTCACCAAACACATTTTTATCCCATCATCTCGGCTACATGAAAGGGGGCCACAGTGCTCGTGTTCAAGACTTTACAGTCCCGCTGTTCAGCAATAAAATGAGGCAAGAAATATTAGCCGTCCCTGGCTGATGCCTTAATTCTTTCCCAACAATGTCAGAGAATCTGTACCCTACAGGTTTTAGTGCTGGCTAAAGCCTGACCCTCAGCCTGGCTTGAATGGAGCGGGAATGAGTTAAGGAGAGCCAGAAGGCTTTAATGGACACGGATTCCGAATAGCCCAGCTTGTGCGGGCCTCCTGCGGACTCACCCTCCTTTTCACAGGCCTCGATTGTGTATGGCCCCAGCAGAGACAAAACTACCCATGAGGAGAGGTTACCCCCAGCCGGTGCAGGTCAGAGGCATTCTGGGGGGGAAGGGGAGAGGGGGACAGAGGGGAAGTGAGGGGCACATGGAGAAGGAGGGAAGTAGGGGTGGGAGTGGGGGAAGGGACTACTGAAAGATGGTCTGATCATTTATAAGGAGAGATTCACTAAGTCCCAGGCTGAGACCCGATCATCTCACCTCCAGGCAAACCATTTTTGAAAACTGGTTCAGAACAAATGGGAGCTATCCTAATGGGAAGGTGAACACACTGTGATGTAGTTTTCAAAATAAATAAAATGCTTTTCTCTGGTTTTTTAAAAGCTACAAGTCTGAGGTTCAGAAGCTCTTAATAGGATGGCCTCTCATTTGACACTGCAAGATTTTAAAAAATCACAAATGGGTCGTGTTTTACACACCAACAGCAGCTTTTTCCAGCAATTTTTCAATTATTGCATTGTGAGCCCTCCAAGAAAAGTAACTATTTTGGCTCACAGAGCCCAAAGTTACCAAGTAGAGGGAACAGCCTGTTCACAAGTTTGCAAATAGTCCTTTGAAATGTAGCATAGACTGTATCTGGGAGCTTTCTGGAAGAACATGGGCTTGACGTGGTCCTTTCCTTCCCTCTCAAGGGTCCTTAAACTTTTTAGGTGGGTCTTGGGCCCCTTTCTAAGTCTAGGGAAGCCAGTGAACCCCTTCTTAAAAGAATATTTTTAAATACATAAAATATGCGGAGTTACAAAGGAAGAAATTACATTAGAATATAGTTATCAAAAATATTTAAAAGCAATTTTGCAACATAGTAACTATATTCCTTTTTGTTGACTAACTAGCAGTAGGCCTAACTGAAATCGTAATGAGCAAACATGATACTTTGATAAATCTGCAACCACTTACAAGTGATATGAAAATATCTGTGGATGGTGCCTATTGGTGAAAAAGTCACTAATACCACTGTGGTTGGTTGCTTGCATTTATAACATTAGTTAATGCTAAGTTTCAGTTAGAGTTAATGAAAATAAACATGTATTTTTTTTCACCATCAAGTTCATAGGAGCCCTTGAATTCTATCAATGGAGAAGAAATCCTGCTAGAGGCAAGACAAAGATCAGGACCTTCTGCCCCAGGGTTAAGCTGAGGGGCAATGGGCCAGGGACTCACTACACCCTCACTTCACTGGGAACCCTTCTTAAGAAAGCCACTGCTTCCTCTCCTCCTGCTCTGATGCTTTGGAAATGATTTTAAAGGCAAATTGAAAGCACGTCTTACCCCTGCAATCCTGAAGGCTACATGTCCAAAGATTAATAAAGATCTTTGATGTGTTTCTTCAACAACTGGAATTACTGTTGCCAAATAAAAGGCTGGTTAATCAGCCAATTCTGAATTTTAATCAGGATCTTGTTCCATTTCCCTTGGGTGGCATGAGCTTTGGGGTGAGGGCTTTTCTTTACGGAGTCAGTCCAGAGAGGATATCTGTTCCCCACACTCTACATTTTGGACATACGCTGACTCCGAGGCAACTGGGCGCACATGTATCCCCTCTCTGGTCCTCACAGGGGAGCTGTCATCTTGCAATCACATAGCCATCGCATGCCATTGCAGGGGCAACCCAGCAGGCAGGCCCCCCTCCAACTGCCGCCCAGCCCCCCTCGCAGCCAGGCCAGGCTGCGGCGCCGACACACAGGAGCCGGCTGCGGGGCTGGGTCTCCGGCTCTCGGCAGGGGAGCGGGGAGCGCGCTCGCCCACGCCCACGCCCCCCACACTCGCGGGCGCACACCCCGGCGCGCGCACGCTGCCACACACGGGCGCACGCACACCGCAGCCGGGCAGGGGACGGCAGTGTCTGCGGCAGCCCCAGAGGTCCGGGGCGCGCAGCCGGGTCCCCTCGAGGGCGCCGCCGGCCGCCCCGCCCCGTCCCGCCCCCTCGAACCCGCCGGGCCGGGTGCGCAGTGGGCTGCAAACTTTCGCGGCGCGAGTCCGCCGAGGCAGCGCGCTGACTCGGGCTCGGTTTGTCTCTGCGCTGCTCCGGACGGCCGTGACCGCTGTCCGGGGGCTCGGGCCGCCGGTACCCACGGACCACGCGCCCGGCTAAGCCCCTCGCCCCGCGCGGAACCCGGTATCCAGCGCCCTGCTGCCAGGGCTCTCCCCGCGCGCCCTACTGCCGCGAGGTCAGTCCGCAACCTCCAGTGCGCCCGCGCTCGCCTTCCTCCTCCTGGACTTTGGCCCTTTGGTGCCCTCACCACGCCATGGCTCGTGTCCCCACTCGGACCAGCCAGGGCCCCGGACCCCAACTGCTGCCGCTGCTGCCGCTGTTTCTGCTGCTGCTCCGGGACGCGGCCGGCAGCCACAGGGCTCCCGCCTGGTCCGCATTGCCCGCGGCCGCCGACGGCCTGCGGGGGGACAGGGATCCCCAGCGGGCTCCTGGGGACGCGGCCGCCACGCTGGGCCCCGGCGCCCAGGACATGGTCGCTGTCCACATGCACAGGCTCTATGAGAAGTACAGCCGGCGGGGCGCGCGGCTGGGAGGGGGCAACACGGTCCGCAGCTTCAGGGCCAGGCTGGGTAAGTAGAGGGTGCCCCAGGACCCCTTCTCCTAATTCTCCACCTTCCTCACTTTTCTGTCTCCTCACCCGTGCACCTCTACTTTTCCTCTTCTAGCCAACGGGTGGGTGGTTCATTCATTCTTTCACTAATAATTCACTGATCTCTCCATGCCAGGCCCTGAACCTCCAGTGGGGCACCAAGAGTGGCACAGGGTGGCACAGAGGTCCTGCCCCTGGGGTGCTCCCATATTGCTGGACACCGACTACCCCATATACAAGGCTCTAAGCACAGAGTGGAAGAGAAGACATGGGCCAGGGGAGTATCCCTGTGATAGGGTCAATTATGTGGGCACTTTACAAATGAGGAGGGCACAGCCAGTGAACATAGGCAGCCCTGACAGAAGTTCCAGGCACTGGGCCCTGTTAGGAAGCAGGAGCCACTAGCTGGTGGCGGCCATGCTTCCTGTGTCCAGGGAAGCAGAGTGGACCGAGAAGGGCCTTGGCTGCCCGGGATTGAGGACTCCCACGCACTGGCATGAAGCGTTCAGACCACAGGGGTTTAAGGAAGAGCCCAGGGGCTTAGGCAGTGGGAACACTCTGCCTGTCTCCGGCCTTTGTCCCACCTTTCCACTTCCTCAGCCCCTTGGCTGGAGCTGGGCAGAGGGCACTTGCAGAGGCCCATACTGCCCTGCTCTGAGAGCGCTTCCAGGCTCCTGCCTCAGCAACCTGCCAACCTTTGCAGGCCCTGGGTAGAGAGGGGCCGCAGAGGTGGTGAGAAGACCCTGGTTGTCATGGTGATTACTCCTGGTTGCAGAATAATGTTCCAGAAAATGTGGATGGGGGTCTCCTGCAGCTCTGTAGAGGATGAGGCCATTCAACAGGAGAAAAATCTGCAGTCTACAGGCTCCCCTCCTGAGAGAGAGGGAAACAAGCCCAGCTGTGGGGCTAGACAACCTGAGGTCAGATCTGTCACTGGCTGTGTGACTCAAGGTAACATCCATGATCTCTCATAACCATGGACTGGGGAGCACCTGCCACAAAGAGGCCCAATGCCCTCCTCCTCTACTTAGCAGACTCACCAGGTCAGTGGCCCCGGGCTTCGGGCCAATTGGATCTAACTCCATCCTCACTCATAACTTTCTTGCACTATGTGGGGTCCATTTCTGGAGGAACATTATTAAATTTAGCCACTTAAGAATCATCTGGCATGAATATGACCTTGGGTAAATCACTAAAGCTATATGGACTTGAGTGTATTCACCGATAAAATGGACAAGGCTTGACAGTATCTCTCCTGTGGGGTTGAAGGAAAGATGAAATGAGGTCATATGTATAAGCTCAGAGCCCAGCACTGGTCAGATTAACTGTTGATGTACAGGATTCCCCTGGGAGCACAAAGACTCGTGCTAAGTATTATGTGTATTCCTGTGGGTTTAAACTTGACCTTGCTTCTCTATTAACTCAATCCTTGAAGCCTTGTAGTTGAGGAAGCAAGGCCAGCAGGGTCACTGCTGCAACACGAGTGAACCTGCCCACTCAACCCACCCACTTGCTGCAGCCAGGCATGGAGATGCCCGCTGTGTCATTCTGTTTTCACAGAAAGGGGGTAGTACAAGTAGCAGTGGAGTTCAGGATATTAATCTCAAAAAGGACCTGAAGACAGTGTCTCAAATCCAGCATTCCCACGTTACAGATAAGGAAACTGAGACTCAGGGGTTGTTCACAGTGGCAGAGGTTGGCACCTCCCACCTGCCAAGCCATTGCTATTCTCACCATCACTCCCCACACCCTGTCATCTCCATCAGAGCTATGACCAGGGTCTGGGAGGGGTAGGGTGAAGCAGACAAGCCTGGGAAATCAGGATTCTGGTAGTCTGGAGTGTCTGACAAATCCCTCTTCTTTGGAAGCCTGAGGCACATTTGGGTGTGAATCCCAGCTGTACCAGCTACCAGCTGTGTGCTGTGGCACAGGTTAGTTTACCTCTCTGAGCATCAGTTTCCTGTAAAGTGAAGTGAAGAAGTGAGGATTAACTTAACCCATGTTAAGTAGGTTTTGTGCCTTGCATACAGTGGAGGCCCAGGCAGGTTGCTTGATCCTCCCCTCCCTTGATTCATCTAAGTGTTTCACGCCGAGCCCCTTGCCTGCCCTCAGATGCACCTGCTTCCTGATCCAGTGACCTGTCTGAGGAGGTATGAGTTTGGGCAGGGACCCTTCTCTCATGGATGATGCCACCCATGTGGGAGGCTTCAGCTCTGGTCTGAGAACATGCCAGTCTCAGCCTGCTCCCCAGTGGTGGGTCTCTGCTGCCTCAGTGGGGCATCACCTCTTCCTGAACAACAAATGCCTCCATCCCCACAGCCTGTGGTACGTAACTATACCTCCCCTGCCACCAGATAGCGCAGCTCAGCTGCCAAGTGCTGGCTGTGAGCTGGCCTGCTGGGGTCCAAATCCCAATTCTGCGATGTGGGCAAGGGACTGAACTTGTCCATGACTCAGTTTTTTCACTTCTAAAATGGAGCTAATAATGCTCCCCTCCTTATATAATTTTTTTAATGGAAACTGAGATATATCAAGTGCTTACACCATTCCTGACACATGTGTCAATGGTGTATTAACTCTTGCTGTTATTACACCAGCCACCCCTTCATTCCCTCCCTCATTGCTCCCTGAAGTGCATTTTGTTCCTTATTAAATCTGCATCGGTGGAGAAAGCCTATGAGCCTGACCCTAAGGGTTAAGGTTAGACCACCCCTAATTCCCACTGAATGCCCTGTGTTTAAATGTAAGCTTTGTCACCTAACACTGTGATACTGAGTTGGTTTTCTTCAACTCTAAAATGAGAATAATACTACATACTCACCTGTCAAAAATGCCAAAATTCAAGTTTATTTCAGTTACCTAAGTATTTCCTAAACACTTGGTTTGGTGGCAGATGCTATAAGCTCAGGGAACACCAAAGATGCCCAGAAAAGCTCGTAAACTAGCAGGGCAGATCAAAGTAAGCAGCAGAATAGGGCAGCGGGTCTGGGGAGTGCCATATAGGAAGGAGGGCAGGGGTGCTGCAGGAGCCCAAGAGCGCACTGACCTGGCAGGGACAGGGCCTCTGGGTGGGGCCAGGAAAGCCTTCCCAGAGCAAGCCAGGCCCCAGCCACTTTGAAGGGCAGGTGGGGCTTAGCCAGGTACAGAAGTGAAGCTGTCCACTGTGTTCAGAGACTGCCAGGAGTTTGGTTTTAATGATAACGCAAGGAGAGAAAGGCAGGAGATGGAGGCAGACAAATAGGTTGCAAGCAGGCTGTGGAGAGCCATGAGTATTATGAATTTGTTCCTCCATAGGCAATGGGGCAATATACAATGTGCATGCATGAGGGACAGAAGGAAGGAGCCAGGGAGAGAGAGAAGAAGAGAGGGGAGAGAGAAAGGAGAGAGGGAGAGAGAGGGAGGAAGAGGAGGGACTGCAGGGGAAAAGAGGGATAAAGGAGAAAAAGTGAGAGATTATAAATAAATGCATGCTTATTGGGGAAAACCTGGAAATTATAGAAGATCACAGTAAAGAACATAAATCATTCCTAATCACAGCCAGATATAACCAGAATTGTTAGTATGATATTTTGGTAGAATCATTCCAGCCATGTCTGTCTATCTATCTATCTATTTCTCCACTATCTATCTATATCTCCATTGTTTTGCCCTTGTATGTAAGATACATATGGATATACGAATATATTTGAGATATATATGTGAGATATATATATGTGAGATATATGTGGATGTATCTTTTATGGATTATATTGTCAGCATGCAGGTAAAACTTGCAGGTATTTCCATTTGAAATTACTTTTTTTCATTACTGGTCATCTTGAGCTTTTCCCCATGCCTGCTGGCCATTTGCAATTTTTCCTGTGGAAACTGCCTCCTTGTATGGGAGTCCTTCCTTTCTCCTACTGATATGCAAAGGTTCTTTACATAGTAAGGATCTTAACCTTTCACCTTTAATAGACAATTTGCTTTTGAGGCATGAGTGTGATGCAAGAGGCAACAAAGTTCTGGGACCACTGTTGTGGTTGAGCTGGAGCCCTGAACGCAGGGTGGAAAGATGCTGTGTTCAGGATGGTTGTGTAGAAACAGGAAGCAGAGCAAACAGGGCCTGGAGATTGGTTAAAAGCAGGAGGGGGAGAGGCGAAAGAGTTCTCAGGTTCCTGCTGGAGGGGCTGGAAGGGAAGTGAGGCCTCCCACTGGGCAGGAGGTCAGGGAGCAAGGGTGTGGTGCCCTGAGGGTGGCAGTAGCTCCTGAGGCCACAACTGTTCTGAGCCCCTGCTGGGTGCCAGGCACAGTGCTGTTAGTGCGCGCTGCAGAGATGATCTCACAATAACTTTTGGAGGTGCAAATACTCTCTCCAGTGTATGGGTGAAGAAACTGAGGCACAAAGTGCTTCCATGACTTGCCTGAGGCCTCACAGCTAGTAAGGAATGCAAGCAGGAGTTGAACCTCAACCCTAGAGCCTGCATGGAAACGGGCACTAAATACTAAATCCGTGTTAGTTCCCTGCTTTTCTCTGCAGCACCGTCTGGCCCACCGCCCCTTCCTCCAGCTTCTGTTGGTGCGGGCATCGAAGCCCAGCGTTCTCACTGATTGCCCTGGTGGCTGTTTGAGGGGCAATGGGTGAAGGGACAGATGTCCAAAGTGTCTTGGAATCATTTTATATAGGGCAGAGCATCTGAGGGGCTGCTCTTGGCCTGAGAGTTGACCAGCAGTGGGGCTGGACAGACCTTTGGGTGAGAAGGTCCCTTCCCCCAGTACCATCCCCACTGCCCTCAGGAAGGAGGCTGAGTGCCCAGCAAAGTGGACCTGATCACACTTCTGAGAATTCCCAAGAGCCACTGAGAGATCAGCTTGTCTAAATAAAGTCGATCTTTCCCTTCTTAAGGAGCCAGAACTCAAAACTACCAAAATAATGACCTCTGTTTGCAAAACATGCTGCAGTTCACAGCACGTGATCTTTGTCCGTTAGCGCTTAGGCAGATCATGAACATATCCAGAACACATGGAGGAGCAAAAGGCATGAGCTTGGGGTCACACAGAGCTGGGTACAAGCCCTGACTCCACCCCTTGCCAGCTGTGTGTCTTTAGGCAAATTACATACCCTCTCTGAAGCTTCAGCTTTTTGTCCACAGAATGAATGACCCCTCCCTACTCTCCTCATGGTGAAAATGATGAATCAAGCATGCAGAACACTCCACATAGGGCCAAGCACATACACTTGGAGCTCAGAATGTCATAATTAATAAACAATTTTGTTCCAATTTAAAGATGAGAACAATGAGGCTCAAGGGGAAGTCTGGCTAAAGACCTGGCTACCCGCTGTCTCCATTTGGATTTGCATCATCAGCTGCATCTTTGTAAAGAATGAGGATTTCTTGATTTCTTAAGACTGTGGTTACTGCACTGTAGGGCAGCATGCCAGGAACCCCCAGTGTTAACTGAAGTTAACACACTTTTCTCTTGTCCCCACTTGGGCAGGATTTGCACAGACAATCTCATTCAACATGCATCTCTGAGCTCCAACTGTCACCTAAGCCTTATGCTGAGGTCTAGTGGTGCAGTAGTGAATAAAACTGTCAGTGTCCCTGTCCTGTTAGAGTTTATGTTTTAGGAAGATAAGAGCAATAAATCAGTTTACAGCAGGATGCCAGGAAGTGCTCTGAAGGCCAGTGAAGCAGGAGCAGACAGAGTGATGGGGCTGTTGTCCAGCCACGGGAGCCCAGGGGACCCATTGCGGGAGGTTCCATTTAAGCAGATACCTGAAGAGGTTGAGTGGTACTGGTGGATGGGGAACCATGAAGGTGGAAGGAAGCGTGAGGCACAGTCCTGAGACGAAAGCCACATGTTGGAAGGACAAGAAGGCCAGTGTGACAGGGGCAGAAGGGAGGGATTGGGCTGGGGATAGGAGATAAAGTTGCAGAGGTAGGCAGGCCAGATCAAGTAAGGCCTTGGTAAAGGGTTTTTATTTGGGGGCAATGGAGGGCTCCGAGCTTGGGGGTGACCTGTGATGGAATGCACCCAGCACACCAGGGGCCTTGATTGGACAGTGCTCTGTAAAACTGTGACATGAGGAGACACTGAAGATGGGCGTCTTTGTCATTACCAGTCTGTCTCCCCTCTAGGCTGAATTCCTCATGCGCAACTTTGTTATGACCCTGGTCAGCCCAACAGCCCAGAGTAGGAGTTTTGCAAATGTTTATTAGGAAAACAAAGAGAAGAAGAGGAAGAAAGAAAGGAAAAGAGGGTGGATAGAAAAGGGGAAAGAGGGGAAGAAAACAGAGACAGGAGGAAGGCAGAGAAGAAAGAGAGAGAAAAGACATGAATCACAGGGCACCAGCACACATCAGAGGAAATAACGACTTTGTCTTCGGAGCTTCTTTGTTATGGCCTGGGCTCGGCTAAACTGAGAGATTTCAGGTTGAGGTCCCTTCTCTGAGCCACAGCCTGGAGCCCCCTGCACTGGGTACATGCAGGCACATCCAGAGAGAGGACCAGCCTGTGGCCCCTCATGCACTGGTGCTGGGGGTGACCCATCTTGTCCCCAGCAGTCCCCAGCAGGGAGAGTCTTCACGGAGCAGGCTGCTCAGTGAGAGGTGAGCTCCCTGTGGCAGGAGGCATTCAAGTCACATGGAGGTAGGGCTTATACCCTTTTGCACAACCTTAAAGGTTCCTCCCCACTGTGAAGCTGCTAGCAGAGCAATGGAGGAGTTGAGACTTGAACTAGATCAAAGAAAAGCAAGGTGCTGTGTTGGCTGGGTTGCAGCTCGGATATTTGGATCAGTGAATGCAAGGTACCCCAGTTGATGGAGGGGAGCTTGCTCTGCCAGCCTTGGTCCTTCAGACTCAAGTGGCAGAAAGCACATTTGGGAGCACCTCCTTTGTGCCTGGCACTTCACTAGGCTGTTTCTGTGATCTTCCAGACAATCCTCTATGTGAGATAGAGGCTGTTGTCCCTGTGAGGCAGATGGGGAAAGCAAGGTTCAGGGCGTGGCCCCACTGAGTCCTGGGAGCTTGGTTCCTAGGGCATTTTCTAGCTTGGGGGTGGGGTTGCAGCATTATTGGTGAACTTTCACCCCCAGATGCTGCAGATACACAGCCACTAGCACCAGAGTGAGCTGTCAGCTGCCACTGACTTCCCAAACTTCCCTGATGGCCAGAGCCCCCTGGAGTGCTGATTAAAATGTGGAAGTCATTGTCATGCAGTCAAGGCTACATGCTTGGGGAAGCGAGGTTCAAATGTGCATATAGACCCTGGGCTGCTGCTTGTGTGTGGAGCATGTTGAGGGGCTGCGACACTGTCCTGGCAGGTTTATTGTGAGGATTAAATAAGGTAATGGCTTCAGTGTCACCTGAGCCTTTACTGGCATTTATTTATCAGGCCCTCCATAGATGTGCTTCTGTTTCTTCCCGCTCATAGTCCCTTAAGAGTATGTGAACAATCCCAGTTGAATTATGCCTTCTTCCCAACAGAAACAAAGAAGAGAAAGCAGAATATTTCTGCTAAAAAAAAAAAAAAAAATCCCTGCAGATCCTGTAGGTACAGGGGTCAGAAAGGTGTGTCCCTGATCCACGCCCCTGGAGAGCCCAGTGTCCCCCACACACACTTCCCGGGCTTGGGAGCTCTGCTCCTCTCCAGACATTCCCCAGCAGAAGGACACTTGGTTGTCAGGAAATGAAGCAGCGGGAAGGAGAAAGCCGGCCTGACCTCTCTGGTGTCCTGTTAGTGTGCAGCATCCTAGGGAGGCACCAGGAAAGACTCGCACTCTTCAGAAGCCTATATCCGACTTGGCCATTTGACAACGCTCACTGATATATAATAATGTTTAGACAATTCAAACCTGACACGATACTCATGCTGCTGCCAAGGTTGGGCAGCTTCCTGGGACTGCTGACGCGGCTATGCTGCTCTGGTGCCCTGGGGAACACCTGCTTCCGCTAGACAAATAGGAAGGAGTGGCCGGCAGCCCCAGGGAAGGCTGAGCTGCAGCATTCTTGAACCGAGTTGCAGATGTAATGGTTGAGACCTCCCGGTCTTTATCTGGACCTTGGAGATTTAGTCAAGTTGCCTTGTGTAATCCTGATATTGCTCTTTTCTTTTTAAAACAATCTTAAAAGTCCTCAGGCAGAACAAAGAGCAGATGCCTCAATGGCTGTATTTTTGATCCCAGTTTCCCTTAGGAGGTGCTCAAAAAGCATGAGTGTTTATTTCATCTCTTTTGGAAGAATGTTTGGGTTTAATGTGATTTTAATGATTGCATTTAAAAACTGATTGCATAAATAGAGGGCTGTGCAAATACAGGAGGGGCTGCCTTGATGCAGGGCTTGGACCCAACCCAAGCCGTCCTGAGCACTTAATGAAGGTGTCAGTGACATTTGTTCATTTGTGCATGCAGAGACAGTAGAGGCCAAGGGGAGCGAACAGGAGCTTTGGAGTCCAGCAGGCCTGAGTGCCTCCCTGTCTGCTCCTGTTTCTTTGTTGTTCCTTCTTTTTGTTGTTGTTTGCTATGGGATATTGACAATCTCAACCTTAATTCCTCACCTGTGCACTGAGGATTGCAAAGGGCGCCCTCATCAGTTTAATGTGAGGATTACACGAAATGAGGGAGGCAAAGTGTGGGAGGAGGACGGTCCTGAAAGTGTGGATCTGTGGGCATTGCTCCTCCAGCCCTGGGTGGGAGACCCTCAGGAGCACGAGCGAGAACTTCACAGCCTGTGGTCTCTCCTTCCCTCACAGAAGTGGTCGACCAGAAGGCCGTGTATTTCTTCAACCTGACTTCCATGCAGGACTCGGAAACGATCCTTATGGCCACTTTCCACTTCTACTCAGAGCCTCCTCGGTGGCCCCGAGCGCTCGAGGTGCTATGCAAGCCGCGGGCCAAGAACGCTTCAGGGCGCTCGCTGCCCCTGGGCCCGCCCGCACGCCAGCACCTGCTCTTCCGCAGCCTCTCGCAGAACACGGCCACACAGGGGCTACTCCGCGGGGCCATGGCCCTGTCGCCCCCGCCGCGCGGCCTGTGGCAGGCCAAGGACATCTCCCCCATCGTCAAGGCGGCCCGCCGGGATGGCGAGCTGCTCCTCTCCGCCCAGCTGGATTCCGAGGAGAGGGACCCGGGGGTGCCCCGGCCCAGCCCCTATGCACCCTACATCCTAGTCTACGCCAACGACCTGGCCATCTCGGAGCCCAATAGCGTGGCGGTGACGCTGCAGAGATACGATCCCTTCCCTGCCGGAGACCCCGAGCCCCACGCAGCCCCCAACAGCTCCGCGGACCCCCGCGTGCGCCGAGCCGCGCAGGCCACCGGGCCCCTCCAGGACAACGAGCTGCCAGGGCTGGATGAGAGGCCGCCGCGCGCCCACGCGCAGCACTTCCACAAGCACCAGCTGTGGCCCAGCCCCTTCCGGGCGCTGAAACCCCGGCCAGGGCGCAAAGACCGCAGGAAGAAGGGCCAGGAGGTGTTCATGGCCTCCTCGCAGGTGCTGGACTTCGACGAGAAGACGATGCAGAAGGCCCGGAGGAAGCAGTGGGACGAGCCGAGGGTGTGCTCCCGGAGGTACCTGAAGGTGGACTTCGCAGACATCGGCTGGAATGAGTGGATAATCTCACCGAAATCTTTCGATGCCTACTACTGCGCGGGAGCATGTGAGTTCCCCATGCCTAAGGTAGGGTTTTTTCCGCCTTTTGTCAGATTCTAAGGCTCAGCTCTGCCGCTACCGTCAAGCCCCTCAGCCTGCAGGACTTCTGTTTCCCATCTGCGAAATGGGAATAACAGTACCTCCTGTCTATTCCAGGCAGGAAATAGGTAGACATACGTCACCAAGTGGCAGCCCGTAGGGTAGTTGCCGCCCACATATGTGTGAGTTTGGCTGTGTTTTTTGAAGTATTGACTTGGTTGAGTTGGGACTTTAAAATCAGAACATTCTTTTGAAAAGCAGGAGAATCCATGTCTTTAGAAACGCATCTCCACATAGCAACTATCTGCAGAGGTTGAGTAGATGCTGCTTCCTGTACACAGGGCAGGTCCCAGAAGCTCCATCCTCACCAAGGCTCTCATTTCTGTTCCCAGCCTGGACCCCAGGGTGTGGTGATCTGTGACCAGCACAGCGCTAGCCTCAGCGGCTCTCCCACTGTGGACTCCCTCCTCCTTGCAGCTCAGGGCAGGAATCCACAAGGCCTTCACTATGCACAGGGTCTGCAGGACACACAGCACTGGGCTGTTCTGTCTGTTGCACCAACCTAAGGCTTTCCAATTCTCACCTTCACTCCAGCCTGGGCTGTGACTGAGTCCATCCCTGTTCCTGCAGCCTGCCCTGCAGCAGCCTGGCTGTCTGTGATGTCAGCCCTGGGCACTCAGCACATAGTTTCTTCCTGATTAGTTACTCTGCCCAGGGCACGTCATGCCTTTCCCTCCAAGAAAAGAAAGTCAGTGCATAAATCCAATTTGAACTTAAATAAATCAGTCAGCTGGGGAAGTCCAGACCCAGACATGGGGCAGCAGTAATGTGTTTGGGAATTAAGTGGCTTCTCCTCAAAACCGTGCATGTGCAAGAGGGAGGGAGGTGCCTGACAGAGAGACAGGACCTGCTTAAAGGGTCTAGCAAAGGCCCAGGCAGATGCAAGCCCGGAACCCTGAAGGCTTGCGGCTGGTCAGCCATGCGCTTAGCTTATCACCTGGCTTGCTGCCTCCCCACCTTCCAGGACACCAGCCAGAACGTTGCAAATGCAGGGGTCCCTACCCTGCTCCCCTCCCACTACCCCGACACAGGAGGGCTTCCTCCTCAACTGCACTACATATAAAAATCTCTGTTTGGCTGGTGATGCACTGAAGTGGATGCCCTGGTTGGTTCATCTTGTCAGAGGTGGGCACAGTTTTCCAAGCCAGCTCACTTTCTGACTGGGGGTCTTGATCAAGTTACTCAGTCATTTTAAGCCTCGGTGTCTTCCCAGTAAAGTCCAGGGAATACTCACCCCATAAAATTGCTGAGCTGACAAAAAAAGGGGTGATGCAGGGGAGAGCAGCCCCTAGGAAATGTCAGTGTCCAGCCTGTCACACTGCCACACACATGCCAGGCTTTCCCTTCAGTGACAAGAGCACGACCTCATGGGAAGCATGCTTGCCCTCCTCAGACTGCGAGATCAGGGCCGTGCTGGCATCTCGCTGTGTTTTCCCTCTGGGCAGCTTCTGCCTGCTTCCTGGTGCTCTGCGGGGATGTGTGACACTCAGGCGCCCCCATGTGGCCCTGCCGTGTTGGGGACACAGCATGCCTCAGGGAAGCCAATGGGCAGGAAGGCCTGGGGCCTCTTGGAGACCTCAGCCTGGGACTCAGCATACATCTGATTTTAGAGGAATCGTGTACCCCGCCTTGGGATCTCGTCCATTCCTCTAGGTGGATGCCTCTTCTGTGGCCTCAGCTGGGGAACAACAGCAGAGCAGTATGGCCTGGGACTGTGAGGACAGCATGGGTGGGTGGATGGGTGAGGGCAGAGCTGAGGTAACCCTACTCCTTTCCTGCCTTGCAGATCGTTCGTCCATCCAACCATGCCACCATCCAGAGCATTGTCAGGGCTGTGGGCATAGTCCCTGGCATCCCAGAGCCCTGCTGTGTTCCCGATAAGATGAACTCCCTCGGGGTCCTCTTCCTGGATGAGAACCGGAATGTGGTTCTGAAGGTGTACCCAAACATGTCCGTGGACACCTGTGCCTGCCGGTGAGACCACTCCAGGGTGGAAAGAAGCCACGCCCAGCAGAGCCGCCTTCTCGGAGCCTTCTGCAGCCAGGACATAACTTGTGGTGCAGCTGCAGACACAGAGCAGAGCTCATGGGCAACATTACTGGGGCCCAGAGAGAGCTGTCCGCCAGTGCATCATTTGGGGGTCTTTCATTGCTAGTGACTAGCCCCTTAAATGCCAGCCTGAGTCCTTGAAGGAATCTGGGAATTAGCCCTGGCCTGAAAGTGGCCCATCATTCATACCCACTGTTCTGAAGGCTTGAAAAGAAAACGTGTCCACGACATTGGCTGATGTGATCATCATCTCATGACTGAGCAAGAAGACTATGCAAAGCTTAGAGCGCTCGCTCCCTGCCCACGGAAAGAACTCTGTTTAAATGCTCAGTTCAGAACACTTTGGGCCACATAGTCATTTTGGAAAACAGGATAATCGTGGTGTAAATGGGTGTTTCCTTTCAAATTTCACTGCAGAGCTTTTATTCATACGGTATGCACATGTAACCAATGTTGGTTTCTTTTTCTTAATATATATATTTTATTTTAAAACAACAAAAAAGGAGGGCGTTGACAACATTCCCCAGAGAGATAGTCACGCTGAGTGTGGGTTGTTTAAACATGCATATTGAAATAACACATATAGTAAGGTGGGAATACTAAAAAATAACCAAGATTTTATATTTTTGTAAATTATACTTTCTATACTGTAGATTGTGTATGTTATGTGTTTTTATGGAAAGCTAATAAATTAAAGGTACAGTGGTATCTTGAAAAACTTAATGTCACCCATTTCAAAATCTCACTGACTCCCCATCTGTAAGTACACCGTCTGGTGGTTGCTGGGGACTCAGCCTCTTTTAGGGTCGCTGGAGTCCCCTAGGCCATCTACATACTCTCTGGTGTCCGTCCAGGCTCCAGAAACCCAGACTTTCCCATGCCTTCCAGGGGCCTGTCCCACCACTGGTTCCTGCAAACCCAACCTAGGCTGATGTCGAGAATGGACATGGCCCCAGACAGAGACAGTGGCCTCTCGGGGTTTCCCCTCATCCCCTAGCCTCAGGGACATTGATTGATTGGGAGGTACCTGGGATGTTTAAAGGAGCATCTATGGCTGCCTGGTCAGAGATCTTTTACTGCTGATAATTCATGGAGCAAGAGATTCAATATAAGTAGGGGTCTCTCCTGAGGTCCAAGGACTCATGAGGAAGTGGATGGGCCATGTGGTCTTCTGCACCTGCTTCTCCTTAGCTTGTGTGTAGAAGGGTCACCCAGCAGCCCTGTTCCCAAATAGCCACCCCAAATTGTTACCTTATGCCCTTCATTTATATTGCCTTACGATGGAGTGCCTGAAGCTGCTTAACCAGCATTTCTAAAAGAGAATCTGGGTCCAATTTGAGACAGGTGTATATATAGCAGTCCCATCAGTTGGGACCTACAGATGACACGGCCCCAAGTCTTAGAGGAGGCTGCAAAGCCACAGTGGTTTTCTAAGAGGGGATGTCCAAGGAAAGAAGCAGCCCTGGTGTCTGTCTTGGGCCTTAGGCTGGACTCTGGACACCAGGATTCCTGTGCGAGGGACGTATGGGGGAAGTGCTCCCAGGAGACGTGGGCAAGGGCGGGGCGAAGCAGAAAAGCAGGCTAGGAGCAATCCTGTGGGGAGCTTTGGAGCTTACTTACTCTTCAGGGCAGTATGGCCTCGAGCAAGGCAGCTGGGTGTTCAGGGCCTCTTGGCTTCCGGCCGCCCTGGGAAGGGAGATGTAAAGTTCCAGTTCCCTGGCCTTCTGCACAGGCAGCCACAGTGATTCCAGGAGCCTAGGTAGCATCCAAAGAGTGGCAACTCCTGGAGGCCAAGTCACTGAAACTGGAGAATGATTAGCCAGAACTGATAGGTGGGGGGATGTGAGGGTGCCAGAGTGGAGTCCTGCAGCTTCTGCTCAGCATCTCCTATGAGGTGCTTCAAGTGGCTCTGGGACATGTGCCTGAGCAGCTGCCGTGGGGGCCCCCGCCTGCTGGGCACATGGCCCTGACAGCTGACAGAGGTCAGGGGAGGGCTGGGATGGTCCTCCACACTCACCACCTTATTCTGTTACTCCCACAGGAATTGGACATGGGACCAAATTGTTCCCCTCAAGCTGCTGTAGGTTGCTGGGCTGGCGCAAACTGGCCTGCACTTAGTGCTTGGTTTGCAATGTCTAATTCTTTTTGAAACATGACAAGATATAAGTTAATAGCAAAATAAGTAAAATATTGGGGCTTGATAAAACTCCAAGTCCCTTCCTTCCAAATATTCCATCCCTCATTTTCTTCTCATTCAACTGCCCCCTTTCTATTTTTGCTAAACATGGGCTGTCCCATAGTAGTTTTATCTTACTCTTTCTGGCACTTGCAGTTTCTGGGAGACCTTCTGGATTCCCCCCAAATACCTGCAATGCCTCTGAGTCCTCATGTCTGGCTTGCTGGGGTTGGGGAGGGCAGGCTGGGACACTCCCCTGGGTCCAGCCATAGGCATGGGCTCCAGGCCTGTACCTGGATGGAAGGTGCTCAGTAGTTGCCATCTTTCCTAGGCATGCCCTGAAGACCTTGGAATGTGAAATGGGGCAGGTCCCAAGTGGAGACATGACATGTCCCAACTCTATGGTAGGAGAAACTGGTATCATAAGTGACCCCTCCCATGTATAGAAGAAGTTATAGGATCTTACTTAGCCTCACAATAACCTTGCAACTTACTGCCCAATTGGAGCTGCAGAAAAACAAGCTCAGAAAGTATAAGTAACATGTCTACTGATGTCTTGCCAAGACCACAGAGAACATTAAGTTTGATGCTCAAGGCGGCCTGATTCAAGGCCTACATGATTGGCACTGACCCTGAACTTCCTGGCCAGTGATCCCCAGTCTACTAGGGTTGTCCCAACAACACTGAGGTTGGGACACAGTAAAGTGAGGTTAAAAAGAAATGTGTTTATGAAATAACTTGTTTTTCCCTTAAAACAAAAAATGTCAACATTACGTTGTCGTAAGAGCCCATCATACAGTCTAGACATGGTTTGCTGATGTCACTCAACTGGGCCTGTTTCATTCTGGAGGGAGCAGGGTGGTGGCCTGCAGCTGGGCCCCATCTCTGAACTTACACATCCTCTAGAAGGGCAGGGCCTCTGATAGATTAGTTCATGTGACAAACATAAACAGTACCACTGACAGCGAGAAACTTGAGGACTGGGAGAAAACTTCAGAAGGCTTCCGATACAACCTTTATACTTGAGAAATGGGGAGACTTGAGTCCTGGTACTACCAGGTGTTTGGCCTGGTGTGTCCCGGGTGCCTCTCTATGACTTCATAAAATGTCATCAGAGCAGAAGCTTATAACTCATGCTTTTTCTGTGGCCAGGATGGAGACAAAACTGTGCCTGAGGAACTTATGGATGTCTGAGGTGGGAAGGGGAGGGTGAGAGGAGGAGACTCTGCAGGAGGAGGAGGAATGGAGATGACTCCACAGAGAGGCTGACTTTGAGACCAAGCAGGACGAAAGAGCTGGGCTTGGCTGGTGGAATAAGAACACCACAAAGAGCGTCTGCAGCAGCACATGCCAGGGAGGGCTGAAAGGTAGTTTCAGTGAGAAACCAGGAAGGCAGGCCAGCTGGCCAGCTCTGGCTATGACTTGTGCGCCAAAACACCGACATTAGAGTTCAAAACTATTTCCCTTTACCAAAACCTGGAAGCATAAGATCCTTAACAGGCTCTTCTGGGATTTCCATTCCCCTTCTCTCTGCTCCCTGAGATAGTGATGTCCATGCATCCTCTATCTACCCTGCCTCCAGTCCGCCTCACTCACGCTCAGCCCAACCCCAAGCCACACTCATTCAGCATCTCCCAGGAGGCTTGTTTGTATGAATTGGGGATAGGTGGGTTGGATGTAGAAGATACATGTTTATCCAATTACGTAGCATTTACTATGTGCCAAATACCATGCTAGGCAATGTATTCATGTGTTTTCTCTTGGAAGGGTCTTATGAGTTCCCTCTTTTGTCAAAACCACTGTGCAAAATGCCTATCAGAGTTGCCTGGAGAACTTGATATAGTTGGGCCCCCTAGCATTGTCTCTGATTCAGGTTGAGGCTTTATTTCCATCCAGTTCCCAGGCACTGCTACTGCTGGCTCCAGGGCCACGCTTTGAGAACAGGATTTTTAGTGCTGTCTCCTGGGAGGGAAGGGGTCCCTGATGCTCTGGAGTCATGGTATAACAGAAACTCAGGTGAATCCTTTCTCCCTCCATGAAGGAACGCTGAAGTCAATGTCACCTTTTTGGAGGAATGGGCTTCAAGGATGCTTGAAATAAACGGATGAGTCAAATTTACTTCTCTTGTTCATTGAATTGTGCTTCTTCCATAGCAATTGCAGTGATGCCATGATTTCTGTAATCCAAAAGTCCTGAGATTTGTGACCCTATGGAGGTTTTGGTTAAAAATAACAACAGCACAGTCATGTGAAACTGTCTGGGTATTGAGAAGAGACAGGGGGACACGGCCGAGGTGGCAGAACCGGCACCTGACCAGCACCCACCACAGAGCACGCCGAGGTGTTCAAAGACATATGCAGAGACAAGCATGGGAGGCCTGCCCTGGAGGAGCCTTGGCTGGCTGTGAAGGCCAGGCAGACTCGCTGGGCTGTCAAATTGCTGACCGCAGAGGAGCAGCCCTGGGGCGCTTTAGTGGTTGTTAGATGAATCCAACTGTTTCTTGGAACACAGAGGTTGTGTGCTGTGGGATTCCTAGGCAGGTACTAAAGGGCAGTCAGAACTGACCCTGGTGGAGGACAGTGAGGAGGGACAGGAAGTAGTCCTGGTGGAAGAGCACAGCTCACTCTACAGCTCCATGGAAAGGAAGGGCAGAGCTGTCCCAGGGGTGGGGGAGAGAGAAACAGTCACAGAAAGATCATATACTGACAGGAGCAATACTAATGACTAGTTATTGCATGCTTACCCTGGGCCATATTCCTGTGGAACACCCAGGAATCTGTGGTGCCCTTTGGCCCTCTCCCTAGACTCACAGCACAGTAACAAATGTGATTCTTGAGTATGGCCCTGGACCAGCACCGGTGAGACCTGGCCACTGCTATAACTCCTTGGAGGCTGAGGCCCAGATCCTGTGGTTTGTCTCCTGAAAAAGTAGAGGAAAATATAGTCCAGCCTACGGAGCAATGCAAACTAGCATTTTTGTTGCTGCTGTTCATTAATTTGCCAAGGATTAGAAAGAAGTATTGGTAACAGTGTGGTAAGATGAGTTCTTAGGCTCAGCTGAGAGTGAATATTTAAAAAGCATTTCTGGAAAGCCGCTTAGCAATGCTTACCAAGAGCTTTGCAAATGTTACGTGTTCCTTGACCCAGTTATTCCACTTCCAATGACCTGTCCTATAAAATAATAATAAAATAATACAAAATATACACTATAACAATGTAAGATAATGTGTCTTGCAACATTATCTTAGTAGTCTTGATTGTCCTACCATCGGAAAATATTTGAATAAATTAAGATATGTCCATACAATTGGAAAATGTTTAGTCATTAAAAATGAAGTTCATGGGCTGGACGCAGTGGCTCACGCCTGTAATCCCAGCACTTTGTGTAGTGGATGCTGGCAGATCACTTGAGTCCAGGAGTTTGAGACCAAACTGAGCAACGTGACGGAACCCCGTCTCTACAAAAAATATAAAAATTAGGCTGGCGTGGTGGCTCATGCCTGTGGTCCCAGCTACTCAGGAGGCTGAGGTGGAAGGATCACCTGGGACCAGGGAGATCGAGGCTACAGTGAGCCATGATCACGCCACTGCACTCCAGCCTGGGTGACAGAGTGAGATCTCATCTCAAAAAAAAAAAAAAAAATGAAGTTCATGAAAAGTTTTTCATGACATGGGAAGGTATTTATACAGTCCTTCCCCAGTACCTCCTCCTAGTGCCCAGATCTAGACCCTTCTGGGGTTCATGCCAACCTGACTCCCTCCCTGTGCTGTCTGCGCCACTCCCATCCCAGGGTCCTAAGCCAATCAGGACATTCAGGACATTGCGTTCCCCCAGCCACGGTGATTGGCTGGAGTGTTTGCAGATTATCCAATCAGGGTCAGAGAGACACCATGAGACTCCCTAGGACTTTCCGGAAAAGAGGCTTTTGCTCCTCTTTGACCCCACCCAGCCCCCCATGTGAAAGGGATACAGGCCGGCTGCAGTGACTGGCCACCTCGCCAAGACACAGAGAGATGGAGCATGAAGCCAACACAGTGGAAGGCAGGACTGAGAGAGGAGAAAGCATGGCTAGAACTTTGCCTGTCCTGTAGCTCAAGCCATGCTAAAGCCAAACCGTTGCCAACCCAGAAGTTTTCATTAGTCAGGTGCAATCCACTTTGCTTAGGCCTGTTTGGATTCTGCTTTTCTGCAGCCTGTGACAAAAGGAATCCAAATGACAACATTTAAAATTTTTTTAATTAAAAAAATTTTTTTCAAAGAGAAGCCCATACATATCAAACCTTGTATACCTCAAGTGGCTTCGAAAGTAAACCTAAGGCAGAGATTGAAGACACTTTAGTGTACATTTTCTTAAATTTTATGCCAGCCTTTGCTTTATTTAGGTATAGACACATAAGACTACCATAATTCAGATCTTTAGTCTTTGAATAATCATGTGGATAGACCTCCCTGGGAAGTCGGTGAAGAATTAGAAAGTACACAGTTTGAAGGAGGAGGGGGCAAACGAGAGATAAATAAGACCTTCTGTGGTTCAAGTGAGGCAGCTCCTTCCTGAAACCCCAACAATGCAAAGCTGGTGATAGCAGAGGGAGGGGTCCTTCTTCAGGAGGGAACACCCAGGGTCTGTTTCCTCCTGGGAAAATCAGAACAAGTTTGAGACTTGTTCCCTAAGACTCAGAGTTAGGGGGATTTTCTCAGATGGACCAAGGTCCATTTGTATGAAAAGGTAACCAAGTCCCTGAAATCACCACCTGATGAAAGTGGGAGTCCCTCTGATGACCTAGGCCACCCGTAAGAGCCTAGAAATTTGAGAAAGGGCAGGTTAGAATTGGTATGTGACCATAGCTGGCCTCTTCTCTCCACCCAGCCACTGGCCACAGAGGCATGCATGCCGGAGGTGGGTAAGCCCGGCATATGTCTAAGAAGACTGTTACCTTGTTGCCTCATGGGGCGCACCCTACAGACCTGGGCTAGAGGGCGTCCCAGCAGCTAAGAACAAGCAGCCGTTTAGACATGTAGGACCAGTGCCCAACAGCAAAGCCAGTGTTGTTGAGAAGCAACAGCAGGTGGGACCCCTCTCTCCCTCCCGCTTCCCAGCGTGAAGAAGCTGGACTAACACCTTCCCACACCATCTCCTTTGGACTTAATTGACACATGGGGCACTTGGACTATTCAGGAAAGGAGAAGACCAGACTTCCTGATGATATGGATCAGGAAACCTCAAGCAATCCATTTAAAACAATAAAAGAGATGTGAACATATTGATCCCTTGAGTTTGTGAGGCAAATCATTTCAGATATACACCGGCATGTTGCATTGCACAGCTCCAGGGAAAGCCATCCATGTCAGAGTCTGTGTGACCAGCACCCACAGGCAGCTGTGATGACCCTGGACATAGTCAGGTCCATAGTCCTTCATCTGAGACCCCCAAATAAAAAACCATCTAAGAACCTAAAGTTTCTTTTAATTCCTTTTCTGGGAAAACTTGACCTGAATGGACATTTGTGGCTTTATTTGTTTCACTGCAGAAATATTCATGTGTGTCATTATAAGGTGTCGTCTCTGACCCCTTTGGGAATGTTATTGCATATACACAATACAAAATCCCCCAAATCTGAAACTATCGAAGTCGCAACACACTCTTGGCCACAAGGGTTTCAGATATAGGATTGTGGAGCGGATGTGTCTCAAAATGCTAACCATGAGCATCACTGGATGATTAAACTGTAGGTTATTTATTTTCTCTTTAACAATGTTTTCCATTTCCCAAGCTTTCTGCACTATAGACTACTGTTATAACTGGGAAAAAATGTCACATTTGAAAAATAACATCAGGTAGCAGCGCCTTGCTCCTACTAGAGCACATCCAGGCCCCTAGGCTATTCATACTCTGCTCAGCCTCTCATGTGTGAAAAGCTCCTGGTCAGACCACGATGCAGGCATCTGCCCTGTCCTCACTCCTCCCAGACCACACCCCACTCTGCATTTGCAGCTCCATTTCTTGGGCATGGCACCCATTTATTCATCTTTTCTCTGCCCCATGGAATTCTTGCGCTGAGCTGGATCAAAGCCCAGCGCACTTCCAGTCCTCTTCCCAAGCAGCATTTCTGAAGCAGCACGCTTCCCGTCTTCCCCTGGCCCATGTCATCAAAGGACAGAGATAGCAAGTTCTGTCCAGGCCCAGCCATTCAGGGGCTCCTGATTTCACCCATCCTCGTCTGCAATCTGACCACAGCATGCTGTGGCCCCTCCTGCACCCCACTAAACCTGCTCAGCTCTCTGCAACCTCTCCCCGACAGCCTCACCAGCATGGAGCATCTTCCCCAGAGTAAACCACCAGGCACAGCATACCCTGGAGTATTTCTAACCATGCTCCTTCTTTGCTGTACTCAAAGCCACACATGATGGAAATGGACAGAGTCTTAAGTGTGGACACACTGCTCTTAACACAGTCCCTAGGGCCCTTTCCTGGGCCACAGCTTGTCAGCCTCCAAAGGCCAGGGAATCATCTTCTTGGCATGTACCAGTCTCAGAACAACTCACCTACTCCCCTGTCTACCAGATTGCGTGGTTCTCCCTGCTGATGAGTGTGGGCCAGGTGGCTGCCAAGTCAATGTGAGCTAAGACCACCCCACAACAGGCCAGTGCCAGAGCTGGGATGCAGGGATGTGGGGAGCTCCCTGCAGGCTGCAGTGTGTTGTGGAGCTCTGACAGAGCAGGCTGGGGGAACCCGGGGCTCCAGCTCAATCAGGTGTGGGCTGGAGAAGGGGCATCCAGAATGCTGCCACCAAGCCAGCCTGGGGCACAGCATCCTCTTAACCCCTACAACTATCTTCTGAATGGGAGGCTCGTAGAGTGCGGTGACTTGTTCCAGGTGACATTTGCAGGGAATCGGTGAGGGAGCTGAGATCCCAGCCTCTGTCTAGTCTGACTTATCACCACACTAAATTGCACGAGAGCCATATTCACTCGTGATCTCTAATGCTCAGCAATGCATCCCACCAACAGAGCAGGGAGCCTTGCTCGCAGGTTCCGACTCTGTAAGGAGCAGGCCTCTTCTGAGCCTTGATGTGGTCCCCACACTCTCACCATCTCCCCAGCCCCCACAGTTCACTGTGCTCTTGCGCTGTCCTTTCTATATTTGGAGGGCTTCTTGGTCTTGTTTCCTGGATTCTTCACTACTGTGGCCCAGGAGATGGAGCATATGTCACCCTGCCTGGAGATTCTTCTGAAGAGCCCTGGCAAGGAAATGAGAAAGGATCCTAATTAGGGGGCAATAACCCCCTGGAGAAGCACAGATTCCTTACAGTAGGCCGTGTCCTTCCCACATGCCCTGTGTGTTTGTCAGATGTTTATAGAGCCTTCATTAACGGAAGGCTCCCTCAGATAAGACGTCGGAGCGCGGCATCGAGGACCAGATAAGCACAAGTGGAGGACAATCCAGCCCGGCAGCGGGCGAAAGTGGGCGCTGGCCAGGACGGTTCCTTCAGAGCAAACAGCAGGGAGATGCCGGCCTGCTCCTTCCCGGCTCCTCCCCGTGCCCGCTAACACAGTACGGCCGCCTGCAGTCTCCTCTCTGGGTGATTGCGTGGGCCCAAGATGTGTCCTGGGGCACTATGGGTGGCCCTGCCCCTGCTGTCCCTGCTGGCCGGCTCCCTGCAGGGGAAGCCACTGCAGAGCTGGGGGCGAGGGTCTGCTGGGGGAACTGCCCACAACCCACTGGGGGTGCCTGGAGGTGAGCTGCCGGAGCACACTTTCAACCTGAAGATGTTTCTGGAGAACATGAAGGTGGATTTCTTGCGCAGCCTTAACCTGAGCGGGGTCCCTTCGCAGGACAAAACCAGGGTGGAGCCACCGCAGTACATGATCGATCTGTACAACAGGTACACGTCTGATAAGTCGACTACGCCAGCGTCCAACATCGTGCGGAGCTTCAGCATGGAAGGTAGGGTCTCCGCTTGCACCAGACGCGCTGGGGTAGGACTCACAGGTCCACAGCTGCTTTCACCAGGGTGGAGGCCGCTGGTCATAGGAGGCTCTTCAAGCTTCCATTTAAATTAGTTACAATGAAATAAAATTAAAACTTAGTTCTTTAGCCTCACCAGCTTCCTTTCAAATGTGTGGCTAATGGCTTCCCTATCAGGCAGTGCAGACTGCAGAACATTTCCATGGTCACTGAGAGTTCTACTCGGCGCTTCTGCTCTGAAGGATTCACCTTCCCCAGGCTGTGCGCCACATTTCACACAGCAGGTGCACAGGGATGCCAGCTCCCTTTTTTCCACCCCTTCTGTTTACTCTCCTCTTCTTTCCGTCTCTCCCCTCTGATTCACTTCTCTTCCTTTTCCCCTTCCCTTCCTGTCCCCTTCCTACTTCAAAACAAAACAGACAACCTATTTCACCTCCAACTAACTGGTATATTTTTAAACTTTGAAAGCACAGTTATTCCTTTCTTGTGAAAGGGTTTTAAAAATCAGATGAAATTCTTTGACAGAGAAGTGTTGAAAGAGAACCTAATTGTTTTTAAATAGAAATGTATCTGATTTAGAAGGACTAGAAGATAACAAACACGGACCTAGGACCTATGTCCTAACTCAGTCAAGCTCACATGATGCAGGGGGAAATAAGTTTCTGAACAGTGAAACTGTTCAGTCAAAACTTGCAGCCACCAAGGGTTCCCACCCATGTCACCTAGGAAGTGTTAAGCCGCTGGATTCTGACCCAGGCCTGTCCGTCTGCACAGCCGGCTTTTCCTGCTGCTGCCGTCTCCCTCTGAATGTCCAGGAGCACAGAGCCTCTCCCCTCCTGGGTCTGAGACTTGCAAATGGCTTAGGGGCCTGGCTCCATACCGCATCCAGGCCAGAGCTAACCAGTCTGCAGAGGCAGGACTGGCACTTCAAAACCTGCCAGCTAGGTTTCCCTATAGCACCGGGTCTCCACACATGTGGGCGCATAGCAAGTGCCCAGAAAATGCAACCTCTTTTCCCTGTCTGTGAACCAGCCGTGGTATAGCAGGAGTGTGCTAACGACAAAGTGTCAGCCCAGGATAAATGGGATATTGAGTTAACTATGTGGCTAAAAGGCAAGCCCCATTTTTGCTTGACATGACAAAGCAATTGAAGCTAATAGATTTTTTTCCTGAAACACTAAAACCAATTAATCACTTATGCTTTGTTCAGAAATTACAATTTCAAATGATGCATACACTGTTTAGAGGCTGAGATTTTTGATATTGTCTTAATATTGGGATTTCACTGTCCCCACCCAGGATCTTGCCTTTAAATTCGTGTACTCAGGATCTTCACTCAGGATCTGACAGTGAGTTTTGCTGTTTTCTTTATGTACTCACTAGCTGTGTGCTAGTAAGTCCCAGGATACTTAACTAGCTGCGTGCATTTTGGCAATTAACTGCCTTGAATCCCAGTCTCCACATCTGCAAATGTGGAATAATAATTAGATCCTCCCAGGGTGAGTGCGAGGATTAAGGTGAAATTTACACTGCAAAGCTCCCAGTGTAATGCCTGGCACACAGTAGATGCTCAATAAACAGTAGGAACTGTCAATCCCAATTAGAGGCATCTCCTGCCTTTGCTTTTCTTTGGAAGATCTTAAGTATACCTTTGAAAATACTCTTATAACTTAAGGGCTTGGGTGAAACCAAATAGAGATAATACAGACCAAAACTGTTATCCCAGATGCTCTTCTGTCTAAACCCTGAGACTCAGCTTCAGTGTCATGGAAACAGACCCTTCGGCAGATGCCCACCAGGTGTGTTTGCATTTCAGATGCCATCTCCATGACTGCCACGGAGGACTTCCCCTTCCAGAAGCACATCTTGCTCTTCAACATCTCCATTCCCAGGCACGAGCAGATCACCAGAGCTGAGCTCCGACTCTATGTCTCCTGTCAAAATCACATGGACCACTCTCACGACCTGAAAGGAAGCATGGTCATTTATGATGTTCTGGATGGAACAGATGCCTGGGATAGTGCTGCGGAGACCAAGACCTTCCTGGTGTCCCAGGACATTCGGGATGAGGGCTGGGAGACCTTGGAAGTGTCCAGCGCCGTGAAGCGTTGGGTCCGGTCCGACTCCACCAAGAGCAAAAATAAGCTGGAAGTGACTGTGGAGAGCCACAGGAAGGGCTGTGACAAGCTGGACATCAGTGTCCCCCCAGGTTCCAGAAACCTGCCCTTCTTTGTCGTCTTCTCCAATGACCACAGCAGTGGGACCAAGGAGACCAGGCTGGAGCTGAGGGAGATGATCAGCCATGAGCAAGAGAGTGTGCTCAAGAAGCTGTCCAAGGAGGGCTCCACAGAGGCAGGTGAGAGCAGCCACGAGGAGGACGCAGATGGCCACGTGGCTGTGGGGTCGACTTTAGCCAGGCGGAAAAGGAGCACCGGGGCTGGCAGCCACTGTCAGAAGACCTCCCTGCGGGTAAACTTCGAGGACATCGGCTGGAACAGCTGGATCATTGCGCCCAAGGAGTACGAAGCCTACGAGTGTAAGGGTGGCTGCTTCTTCCCCTTGGCTGACGATGTGACGCCGACGAAACACGCTATCGTGCAGACCCTGGTGCATCTCAAGTTCCCCACAAAGGTGGGCAAAGCCTGCTGTGTGCCCACCAAACTGAGCCCCATCTCCATCCTCTACAAGGATGACATGGGAGTGCCCACCCTCAAGTACCACTACGAGGGCATGAGTGTGGCAGAGTGTGGGTGCAGGTAGTACCTGCCTGCGGGGCTGGGGAGGCAGGCCAAAGGGGCTCCACATGAGAGGTCCTGCATCCCCCTGGGCACAACAAGGACTGATTCTATCTGCATGCCAGCCTGGAGGAGGAAAGGGAGCCTGCTCTCCCTCCCCACCCCCCAACCAAAGCATACACCACTGAGCTCAACTGCCAGGGAAGGCTAAGGAAATGGGGATTTGAGCACAACGGGAAAGCCTGGGAGGGTTGTTGGGGTGCAAGGAGGTGATGAAAAGGAGACAAGGGGAAAAGTAATCCAGAGTCAACAGAAAACAACAGCAGTGAGCCAGAGGAGCACAGGTGGGCAGGTGACTGCAGAGATTGATGGAGATTAGAAAGGTGGAGGAGGCTGGCTTATTCCAAAACCCTTGGGGAGTAGAGGGAAGGAGCAGGCTGCACGCCACACCCATCACTGCATGTTATTTCCTACAATCCAGTTAGAGGGGCATGGCTTCCAATTTAGAGACAGAGAGACAGAAACACAGGCAGATCAAGTAGCATTGGTCAATGGCATGATTCCAACCCAGAGTTGTGGGACACCAAAGCCCAGGATCTTTCCAAGTGCCCCGCTGCAGTTAAGCAGGTCCTCTCCAGCTAAAGAGCAGTGAGACATTGGGAGCCCAGGAGTGTTGAGGCCGGGCCCGGCTGAAGCCCATCAGTCACAAGTGTGACTGGGCTACTTGTCACATACAGGGCGTGGTCTGGCCACTGTTGCCAGTGCTCACTCAGCGGCCAAATGCTTTTTAATATCACCCCTGAGGCACTGAAAAACTAACCCCAGGCCAACTGCAGGACAGAGAGAGAGGTCAGGACAGCAGCCCTGTGGGCTGCATGATACACTGTGGCCAGAGCTATTGTGACCCCCTGGTGCAGTGCTCCCACGGTCAATGGTGCACACGGGGCCACTCACTGTCCATGGACTGATACCATGTGACCGTTTGAGAGGGCTGGGCACACTTTCTCCTGAGGGAGGGGGTAGCCTGTGGCCAGCACTTCTGCAGTTACTCAGCATAGCCAGACCACCAGGATGTGGTGCCCAGGGTGCCCCCCAGCGACAACCCAGGGGAGACGGGCCTGGATTTGAATTTGTTGGAATTAAATGTGCTCTTGCTTTGGTCTTTGAAACATACCTATTTTTAATCCTTGGTGACATGTCCTCAAGTGACAAGACTCCAGCCTTCCTGGGCGAGGCCTCCCCAGCCTCGGAAGAGCTGCAGTCCTTATCGGCGATCACTGGCTCTGCCTGCATTTGCCGGCTCTCTTGAGTCACGTGCATCCCAGCACCCCGCCTGGGCTCGGATTGTGGGACCAGATTCAGCCTCCCCGAACCCAAGGGATGATAAGGCTTCCATTTGCTCTGTGTTTCACCCTCTCCTCTGACTCTCCTGGCCATACATGGAACGGGGCAGTGTGAGGAAGAATCTGAAAGTGATGAAGAGTGCACCTATGGCCCTCTGACCTCCAGCCAGAGCAGGGCCTAGGGGAGGCTTAGAGAAGCCAGTGCCTCTCCCCATGGTTGAAGCTCCCGTTTATTTAAAAAAAAAAAAAAAAGTGGGGGGTGGGGAAAGTGTTATGTTAAATGTTTACATGGAACCAATGAACAACTTTAACACAAATATACAACACAACATTCTTGTTTAATTACTGGTGTTAGAGAAAATATGAATTCCTGCTACATGCCGGGCAGTGTGGTGTTACAATGCTATTCCATGTTGGGTGTTGAGCATCTTCTTTCAGTCCTGGTGCTGTGCTTCTGTGCCTGCTTGAAAGTTTCACTTGGAAATAAAGTCAAATGTCTAATTTGCAGCCCCTCCTAATGTGAGACCCAATCTTGAGGACCCTGTAGACTCACACCCTGCCTACCCCACCCTCCGACCCCACTGGGATGGGCCTCCTTTTCCTAAGGAGGCAGAGGGGAGGGGACAGGCAGCCACCTCAGGGCTGGGTGGATGCAGGTGGGTGGTGTCTGCAAACTGGGTGAGTGATGTGGTGCGTCCACACTAGGGTGAGCGATGCAGTGTGTGCACACTGGGGAGAGTGATGTGGTGCGTGCACACTGGGGAGAGTGATGTGTGTGCACACTGGGGTGACTGATGTGTGCACACTGGGGAGAGTGATGTGGTGCGTGCACACTGGGGAGAGTGATGTGTGTGCACACTGGGGTGAGTGATGTGTGCACACTGGGGTGAGTGATGTGCTGCGTGCACACTGGGGTGAGTGATGTGTGGGCACACTGGGGTGAGTGATGTGGTGTCTGCACACTGGGGTGAGTGATGCGTGTGCACTCTGGGGTGAGTGATGTGTGTACACACTGGGGTGAGGGATGTGTGTGCACAATGGGGTGAGTGATGTGGTGAGTGCACACTGGGGTGAGCGATGAGGTGCGTGCACACTGGGATGAACGATGCAGTGTGTGCACACTGGAGTGAGTGATGTGGTGCATGCACACTGGGATGAACGATGCGGTGTGTGCACACTGGAGTGAGTGATGTGGTGCGTGCACACTGGGGTGAGTGATGCGTGTGCACTCTGGGGTGAGTGATGTGTGTGCACACTGGGGTGAGTGATGTGTGTGCACACTGGGGTGAGTGATGTGGTGCGTGCACACTGGGGTGAGTGATGTGTGTGCACTCTGAGGTGAGTGATGTGGTGTGTGCACACTAGGGTGATTGATGTGGTGTGTGCACACTGGGGTGAGTGATGTGCGTGCACTCTGGAGTGAGTGATGTGTGTGCACTCTGGGGTGAGTGATGTGTGTGCACACTGGAGTGAGTGATGTGGTGCGTGCACACTGGGGTGAGTGTTGTGTGTGCACTCTGGGATGAATGATGTGTGTACACACTGGGGTGAGTGATATGTGTGCACACTGGGGTGAGTGATGTGTGTGCACGCTAGGGTGAGTGATGTGTGTGCACTCTGAGGTGAGTGATGTGGTGTGTGTACTCTTGGGTGAGTGATGTGTGTGCACACTAGGGTGAGTGATGTGTGTGCACTCTGAGGTGAGTGATGTGTGTACATATTGGGGTGAGTGATGTGTGTGCCCTCTGGGGTGAGTGATGTGTGTGCACACTGGGGTGAGTGATGTGCGTGCACAATAGGGTGAGTGATGCGTGTGCACTCTGGGATGAGTGATGTGTGTACACACTGGGGTCAGTGATATGTGTGCACTCTTGGGTGAGTGATGTGTGTGCACTCTGAGGTGAGTGATGTGGTGTGTGCACTCTTGGGTGAGTGATGTGTGTGCACACTGGGGTGAGTGATGTGTGTGTACTCTGGGGTGAGTGATGTGGTGTATGCACAAAGGGGTGAGTGGAGTGCTCATGTCTGGGCTTCTGTGTGTAGCGGGGTTTGGGACGTCTGTGTGTAGCGGTTTGCAAGTCAAAGATGCCACTTACTTCCCTGCCTTCCTCTACCTCCCCACATGTCAGGAAAAAGGGGCCCTGAATTGCCCTGAAAAACAATCCTTAAGTCCTCCCCTCCTCTCCAGCCTAACACCACTTTCTTGTTCTCTCCATGCCAACGGGGCTGCCCTGCTGGCCCCACTCCCAGCCCCATAGCTCCAGGCAATCTTCTGGGTGGCCCATCTCTAGTGCCACCACCCCAACCCCCTCCTAATGCTCCTCATAGACCACTCTGGCTTTGAGGAGGGCCACAATGTTCCTCCTACAAGGTCATCATTAGCCTGGCTCTGAGAGCTGCTGACATCTTGTCTTGAGTCCCCTGGGGAAAAGGCCTGTGTGCTTCTCACCTTGGTCACTCCTGGAAGGCCAACATGATTGGAACAGATGTGCAGTGACAGGATGTGCAAGGAAACACCCGAAGCATGTTCCCTGGCCTCCGTGTCACTGGGTGATTCTTTTGATCACATTTCCTCTGCCTGATGACTGCCATGTTCCAGGCTGCATTTATAATGTTTCCTGAAGTATTTCCCTTGGAAATACATTCCATCAGGATGGTGATCTTATCAATGTCACATGGATGAAGAAGTGGAAGTCCAGCAAATCCAGGGGCCTGTCCCCAGCCATACACTGAGTTGGCAGGATGGCCAGGCTGTCCTCTGCCCCTCATTGTGACCTGACCTCTGTACCACAGCAAGTGGAGAGAGGCTGGGGAATGCCATGTAGAAAGCAACAGCGAGACACATGGAGAGACAGAGGCAGTGAGACAATGGGGATGCAGAGAGGCTGCCAGGAGCACCTCTGAGCACCAGCCATGGTCCAGCACTGCCTCCAGTGCCTCTAAATAACCAGCAGATGAGCAGGAGTCTTTATCCTACCTTTTGCAAACACATAGGAGACAGAAGCACTTGGAGCCCTCACACTTTGCTAGAGCCATAAGCCAGCAACTGCTGGAGCCAGAATTTGAGCTCTAGTTTGTGACACCAAGCCCAGATTCTCTCTACTGTATGGACTACTGTCCTGGTGCTTTCCTCAGTGTCAAGGTTAAAGTCACACTCCAAGGAAAAATCAAAACAAGGGCATAAAAAAGATAAAACAAACACAATCTATGCTCTCCCGGGCAAATGCTGCCCTACCAGGGTGCTGCCCCGTCTTGGGCTCTGCCCACGCTGGGTCCTGCCCTTTCTGGACTCTGCCCTCTCTGGGATCATTCCTCCCTGGGCATTGCTGTCCCTGGGCACTACCCTTCCTGAGTTCTCTCTGCCCTTGATTCTTCCCTCCCTGGACTCTCCCCTCCCTGGGCTCTTCCCTACCTGGGGACCACTCTCCCTAAGCATTGCCTTACTTGCCCCGCCAGTGTGAGAATCTCTGGTCAGCCTGGCACCTGTAGGGCACTACTCACTTAAGAAGGAGAAGTGCTGTTAGCAGGGTCACTAAACACTAGGGCTGTCCCGCTTTCAGAATTCTACCAGAATTGGAAGAGAAGAATCCCTGGTCAGTACTTTTGGGAGCGTGCAGCCTTCTGTTTTTCAAGCCTGGCTTAACTCCACAGCGCAGGTGGAAGTGGGAGGCCCCGCCCCACTGAACTCAGAAGCTCTTTTTCCGTGTGGAGCACCAAGGCTTTTGTTCCATATTTGGTTCTTCTGATCTGCTCTCTCTGCCCTGGGCATCAGCTCCTCCTCAGAATCTTCCTTAGATTGCTGCCATGCCTACCCCTGGGGCCTCTTATTCTGGGCCCCTAAGATAGGCCCACTTGGACCTGGAAGGCTCCACACCATCATCTCCAGTGGTCCTCACAGCAGCCCTCAGAAAGGTGGGTTTGCTCCTCTGCAGATGAGGAAGGGAGGTGGAGGAGGCAGTGCTGGGCACACAGCAGTAGAGCCCGGACCGCTGTCACCTCTGGAGGTGCACTCCCTTCCCTGACAGCCCTGCAGCAGGCCTGGCCTCCAGCTGTGATGGTGCAGAGATGGAGGAGAGGCCAGTAGGACCATGCTGGCCTTTCACCCACAAGGGGCCTGGCTCCAAGAACGCTACAGAGCTCGCAGGCTCGGGTGTGTGGCCCACTAGGCGCCCAGGCTCTGTGCTTGGTTTCACGGTCTGCTGTTGCCATCTTGAAATGTGTAATTAGTTTAGAAGAAGGGGCCCACGTTTTCATTCTGCACTCAGCTCCACCAACGATACAGCCGATTCTAAATGCATGTAGGGGGTGGCATCTTGGTTTCTCAAGTCCCAGACATACTTGGGGGCTGTTTCAGGCCTCAGGAGTGACTTGGACCTGGGAAGACAGGAGTCTGAACGTTGCTGCTAAGAGTTTGCCCAGGAGTCCAACAGCCCTGCCTGCCTCCTCAGGAGCAGGGTGAGGAAGCCCTGAGGCTTCTCCATTGCGTCAGCCAAGGTCAGAGAAACTGCTCATCTCTCAAAGGCCAGCCTGTGACATCCGTGCAGCAGCGCCTTGGGGGAGGGGGTCGGAACTGCTGCCATTTCTTCCCTGGCCTTCTCTGAAGCACCAAGGAAACCATGCCCAAGGCAGGCCACATCTCAAGCCAGCGGGGAACACAGGTGGTTTATGCAGGGTCATACTGAACAAATCTTTAGAACATTTTTCTTTTCCTTTACAAATCATAGAATCTGAGCCTTGGAAAAAAGCACCTACTCCAGGCAGAAACCTGCACAGCAGTGGCCTCAGCTTGCCTGGAACACTTCTGGCTCAGCCGCTCACCGCTCTCCCAGAAAGCCCGTTCATGTGAACACGCCCATTTATCTGGAGATGTTCTCGAGCTTGAGCCAAAGCCTGTCTCTCCACAGCACCCTCCCATGAGCTTCCGCTCTGACTCCAGAGTCCCCTTGGTCCTAGAGAGCCGTGACATATGAGCCATCTCCCTGGAGGGTAGAGGAGGTTAGGCTTGGGCAGAAATGGACAGGGTTCTAGCCAACCAGGGACCCGGGGCTGGGTCACTTTCTGGATCAAAGTGAGAAAAATGAAGACGATGAAATATTGTTTGTAAAAGCCAAATACAGTTTTGGGAGTGTTCAAATATCTTCCTACATTTTATGAAATAATTGAGACAGTAGGTAATAGGTTCGTGGGGTTTGTTTTAATAATGTTCAGACTTGGCAAAATAAAATTGTGACAACTTTGCATTGATTTTCAAAATGATTATTTGAGACATTATTTCAAAATGATTATCTGTTGCCCAGGCTGGAGTGCAGTGATCTTAGCTCACTATAACCTCTAATTCCGGGGCTCAAGCAATCCTCCCTCCTCAGCCTCCCAAGTAGCTGGGACTACTACTACTACACAAGTTCTGACCGAATCCCAGAGGTGGGAAGACGAGGCGAACACAGATGCTAGTCGCACGCACGCGTCGGCACTGGCATGCTCTGAGCCCTTAGTGAAAGGCAGCTGCTCTACCAAAGGAATGAAGATCAGATCAACAAGAAGTTTCTATTAAAGAGACCCCAATACTCACACTCGCTGAAAGAGAAATCTTGACTCCAAGTATGTATCTTCAAAATCAATATTTAATATGGAAAGATTCAGTATATTAATTTTAATTAAATTAATTTAAAAAATAAGTTTAGCTTTAATTTAGTATAATTTGATGTTAATTGAGCATTGCTTTTCGTAGTGAAAAACAGGAAACTATCTAAAATGACCCACAATAGGAGAATAATTTAATGAACTGTGGTTAGTTCCCTTCCTCTTTCTTCCTGGACCTGATTTGGGGTGAGGTTAGAGAGCATCCAGTTTTTCTCCAGAAGTCACTGGGGCACACGGCTGAGGGGCAGCAGGAGATAGAAAGATAACAAGACTGTGTGTGTCTTCAGTTACCCCAGAGACCAGCCTCTTTTTAAGCCTCAAACAACACAGGTTTGAATTGAAGCAGAGCCTGACCAGCTCCCTCACCCACACCCGTCCTAGACACATAACTGGGTACACATGTCCACATGGACACACCACACACCACATGTGGACATGTCCACACATGGACATACCATATATGATTTAATATATTACATTATAACTTAATATATTCAATCTTTCCATATTTCATATACTTTTTAAGATAGAGGCTCTGAGTCAAGATTCCTGTTTCAAAGAGTATGAGCATTGCAAGACTCTTTAACGGAAACTTCTCATTGATTACATACATATCACCTGTGTGCACACATGGACACATCACACATTAACACATGCCTGTGTGCACGTGTGTGCATGTATACACATGTGCACCACACATGTGCACAGCCGCACAGGCTCACACATACATGCAACAGGAATTTCTGATGCATTAGGGCAACTTCTGAAACTACTAAAAGGCTCAGAGGAAACACCCTCTTCTTGGGCGAGCTGAGGCAGAAAGAAAGGAAGAGAAGAAGGGGTATCTGAGGATGCTGTGGTTTACAATCAGGGCCAAAGTCAGACGTAGAAGAGAGAATTTGCATCAAAGTGTTGTCTGTGTGTGTGCTTAGCCTTATTTATAATTATGGAAAAGCAAATGGAAATGATAGCAAGATTCCGTTCTATACTCATTAGATTTGCAAAAATGAAAGCATGTGACAATACAGCATATTGGCACCGGTAAGGGGAGGAATGAGCACTATCATCAGTGGCTGGTGGGACTGTCATGGCTTCAGTCATCCTGGAGAACAATTCGGCAGCATCAAATAGAGATGAAACACCTAGAAACTCCATTTACTTATGCCCATTCTGGAGACACGCTTGCACATGAGCAAACAGGCACTGTGGAGAGAAGACTGGAGCATTACCTGTAATCACGAAAGGCTGGCCATGGCCTCATAGTGGGTGCCGAGCACCTGCCCAGATCAGGACCCCTTCCCCTGGAATTGCCCTCAATAGCCTAGAGGGAGCAATTTGCCCAGGTCCCATTCCGGGGACCTGATTCTGCGGACAACCTCCATCCGAGAATGGCATGACAGGCGTGAAGGCTTGGCTCTGGCTTCAATTTGGGGTGACTTTGAAGAGACAACCCCACTCCCCTTGGAACTGGCTGAGGTCTGTGGCAGCTGCATCACTCTCAAACTTTCCTTCTCTCTGTGCAGTCCAAGGCCCTCCCCTCCTGACAAGTGCAGCTCCCTAGGGTGCCACCTTCATGCGTCCTTCCTGCAGCCAGTCCCATCTCAGTCTGTTTCACTGGAAACCAGAACTGTGACAGACCAAATATCCATCAGTCACTGACGAGCTGACTAAAGAGTGATATATGGCTATATCATAACGTAGAGCCATTAAAAATCATCCTAGTTGACGCACACCCGCATGGCTACATGTCAAAAATATAGTGCTGAGCAAAATGAGCAGGTTGTGGAGTGGCATGTGTTATCTGGCACATACATAAAAACCCACAGAGCGTCTGTGTTCCAAGGATATGCTTATATATAAAGAAGTAGTTCATAAAAGGACCAGAAAGACACACGGCAAATGGCAGGAAGGAGAAGAATGTCAAAAATGAATTGATAATGGTCTTGTTTACTTCTGTGATTTTGTAAAATCCATACATGGAAACAAGAATGGAAGTGAATGAGCTGGTGTTGAGAGTAGGTGGTTCTGGGTGATTTTGTCCCCCCATTGCACTGACACCTTCATGCCTGATGCCTCTTACTGACCTGTCAGCTCTTAGGAGAGCGTGTAGGCAGAATGCTAGTGAAGAGAGGTCTCAAAGTCCGTCCGCACTCCCAGTCTCCTGGTGCTCTGAACTTGCACATTGACATTTCGCCTCGGTTGGTGGGGGGTGACATCCCTAGTACTAAGGGCATTAGGAGGTCTCAGCATAAGTAAAATGAAGCTGACCCTGGAAATGACTCTTGGAAGCAACAGGCTGTCCCCGGGCCACACCGGACTGGGGACTCTGAGGCTCCGCAGTGGACACAAAACAAAGGGAGATCCAGCTCAAAAGGCACAAAGCTGCAAACCTTTCTCAAATCGCCGACAATGTCTGAGGTGCGACCACCTCATGTGAGCCAGGTGGTGAGTGTGTGAGGGCTCAGGACCCCCACATCACACTCAAATCCTGGAGGTCATGCTGCACCCCAACATCTGGCACCTTTTGTGGTCATCCGTGTGCGTGCTGGACCATTCTTCTTCCCTTCTCTGGACAACGCTTATACTAGGCAGTACTTGGGCCACCTCTTCCTCTGGCTCAGTGACCATCGTCCTGGTTTGCCTGGCATAGTTCTGGTTAATGCCGCTGTTCCTGTGTAACTAGTACTAGGATGATGTTATGCAGTATCCCCAGTCAGGGGCAGCTCAGGAGCCAATAGCAGAGGCCAGCTGGAAGCAGCAGAGTGGCTGGCAGGGCACGGGGGGAGAGTTGGCCCCCCCGTGTTCAAATCCTGACCAGGTCACGTGCTGGCTGCATGCTCACAGCCAGGGGACATGGCTCACTGGGTCCTTGCTCATCACCCACAAAGTGCCACATACACAAATGTTTCCTGGGCTCTTGCATTTCTGTCCTTGCCTGCTTCTCTTTGTGTGTAATGCTCAGGAAAACATTTGAACCACCGGGTTCTCTGTCACCTGAAACCTTCATTTTATTCCTCATTCTTTTTTTCCTTCCTCCTCTTCATTGTCTTTCCCTTGCTCTCCTAGTGCCGTCGGCCTTTCTAGTCATACCTGAGTTGGAAGTTGCTGCACGCAAACCCCCAGGCCCTCTGTCTGCCAGGCAGCCACAGCCTCCTGAAGGCGAGCCAAGTGCCTCCAGCTCTCAGGAAAAAGATCCTAACGCCTGTTCATAGCTGGGGTTCAGACGCATGCACACGTCTGATGGGCTTAGGAGAAACAGCAGGAAGAAATGCAAAGAGAGAGGCCACATCATGAAAGAACTTTCCTAAATGAGGATGGCACCCCACATTGCTGTGACTTAGAGTTCAGGCACAGTGAGAGGAGGAATGTATGCTTTAGAGAAACTCTAGTCATTTACACAACGTGTATGTCTGCCATCAGTGAAGTGGTAATTTTTTCTGGAACCTACTTGGAGTTCTGAGAACTCAGGTGCTCCCTAAGCCCGGACTGTTCTCAGAACAGAAAGGCTTAGTATGGGTATAAGAACAGAGTGCCCTAAGGAGCCAGCTTCCGGTCCAAGTGTCGTTTTTATCTGCGAGCTTTGAGATGTCATTGACAAATAAAATTGCATATATTTACGGTATACAACGTGATGTTTGTGTACACATTGCAAAATGATTGAATCAAGCTAATTAACATATACATCACCTCACACTTTTTATGGTGAAAATATTTAAAATCTACTCTTTTATAATTTTCAAGCATACAATACAGCATTATTAACCATAGTCACTAGGCTACACAGAAGATTTCTGGAATTTATGTATCCTTTGTACCCTTTGACCAACATTTCCCTTTCCTGACTCCTCACCCAGCACCTGATAATCCAGTTTATGTTTAGACTCTGCTACTGACTGTGCTTCTGGAGAAATCTTTTAACCTCTCCAAGCCTCAGATTCTTCTCCTAAGAAACGGCAACCACACTACCTGTGATGACTGATTTGATGTCAACTTGGCTATCCTGTGGTGCCAAGCTGTTTGGTGCAGCACTAGTTTAGATGCTGCTGGGAAGGTATTTAGTGGGTGTGACATACTTTTGCTACCAGTAGCCTGTACATGAAGCAGATCACCCACCATAATGCGGGTGGGTCTCATCTAATCAGTTGAAGGCCTTATGACCAGTTTCCTGAGGAAGAAGCAATTCAGCCTCAAGACTACAACAGAGAAACCCTGTCTGAGTTGCCAGCCAGCTGCCTGCCCTGTCAAATTTGGTCTCAAGACTACAGCATCAGGCCGGGCGCAGTGGCTCACGCCTGTAATCCCAGCACTTTGGGAGGCCGAGGTGGGCGGATCATGAGGTCAGGAGATCGAGACCATCCTGGCAAACATGGCGAAACCCCATCTCTACTAAAAATACAAAAAAATTAGCCAGGCGTGGTGGC